>NC_044995.1:42801958-43101958 GCF_008728515.1 Papio anubis | reverse complement strand
CTCAGCTCACATCAATCTCCGCTTCCTGGGTTCAAGCGATTCTCCTGCTTCAGCCTCCCGAGTAGCTGGTGTTACAGGCACCCACCACCACGCCAGGCTAATTTTTGTATTTTTAGTAGAGAGGGGGTTTTGCCATGTTGGCCAGGTTGGTCTTGAACTGACCTCACAGGTGATCCTCCCAACTCACCTTCCCAAAGTGCTGGGATTACAGGCGTGAGCCACCGCACACAGCCCAACCTCCCTCTTTAGATGACCCTCAGAAGTCACACGTGTTTGTGTGCAGACGTGGAGGTACTAGGAAGCAGCTGCATCTGGAAGGCCTCTGACTTTGGACGGCACATCTAGATTTAACAGCCTCCTGCTTGCCCACTTCCTGGGTGACTTAGTCACTCCCTTTTCTCATTGTAAAATGGGAACGTGGGTTCCCCACAGCAGAGCCTGGCCCATGTACGTGTCAGCCCATGAGCTGGTCTTTGGGACACCAGCCTGAGGCTCCTCTTGACATGTGAGGAAATGGCAGTTCTAAGAGGCTGTTACTTCCCCACACCACCCAGCAGGGAGGTGGCCAAGGCAGGACCCAACCCTGGGAGGCCCTCGGGGGGATCCATGTTCAGATCCATCTTTGGTCCAGGGCGATAAACCCGCATCCTCCTTGAAGATGTTAAGATGCAGCGCCCCTAGTGGCCACAGCTGGGAAGGAGCCCGTCTCTGCTGGAATCTCCTGAGCAAGTTTGCAGAATTGATGGGCTTGGTGCATGCAATTCTCAGCAATGTCTCCAGGCACTCATGAGTGAATATGAATGGGTAGGAGGACCCCACTTTGTTGGGGGCCATCAGGGGAGGCTTCTAGGAAGAGGCAACGTTTGTGGTGACACCGATGAATAAGCTGGAGGTGAAGAGGGGCAAGAGCGTGCACCTGGCCATGCTAACCGCTCAAGCAAAGGCCCAGAGATGAGAAAACCATAGGACAACTTAGGAACTTCAGGGAGGCTGTGTGGGTGGAGTATGCGGAGTGACGGGGAGTGTGATGGCCAGGGTGGCAGATGCTAGGCTGTGTGGTTTTAAGAGCCTCTGTGAGGGCCAGGCATGGTGGCTGATGCTTGTAATCCCAGCACTTTGGGAGGCTGAGGTGGGAGGATCGCTTGAGCCTGGGAGTTCCAGACCAGCCTGGGCAACGTAGCGAGACCTCATCTCTACAAAAAATTAAAACATCAGCTGGGTGTGGTGGTGCACCTATAATCTCAGTTACTTGGCAGGGTGAGGCAGAAGAATCGTTTAAGCCCAGGAGTTCAAGGCTGCAGTGAGCTGAGATCGTGACACTGAACTCCAGCCTGGGCTACAGAGTGAGATCCTGTCAAAAAAGAAAAAAAAAAAAAAAAAAAAAAGAAAAAAGAAAAAAGAAAAAAGAAAAGCTTCCATGAGAAGCTGTTGTACTTTTCTCCTATAATCCCCGGGTTCCTGTCTGCATTGTTAAAGTTCCCCTTCTGGCTGGGCATGGTGGCTCATACCTGTAATCCCAGCACTTTGGGAGGGTGAGGTGGGAGGATTGCTTGAGCCCAGGAGTTCCAGACCGGCTTGGGCAACATAGCGAGACCTTGTCTCTACAAAAATTTAAAAATCAGCTGGGTGTGGTGGTGCACGCCTGTAGCTCCAGCTATTCAGGAGGTGGAGGTGGGAGGATTGTTTGAGCCCAGGAGATCAAGGCTGCAGTGAGCTATGATAGGCATAGCTGGGCCACAGGGATCCTGTCTCACCAAAAAAAAAAAAAAAAAAAAGTCCCATTTTGGCTGCTGGGTAGACCTGGGAGAACGGGTGGTCCTTTCCAGACCTGGGTGGGCGCTACTGCATGCAGTGACACACACACGCCGCAACTCGTAGAAATCTACACAAGACAGAACTTTACTGATGTAGGGCTTCCTGGCAGGAGTGTGTGGGCCCCAGGGCAGGGTCTGTAGCACCATGAGGGGGTGGCCTGGATGTTGGGGTGCCCCTGGGGCAGGCAGGGCAGAGGTTGGGGTGGATCCTCCCCCTGGTCAGGTCAGGGGAAGGTGTCAGGGAGGTGGTGCTACCCCCCCGTCTCCCATAGCAGACACAGACTCCCCCCAGCTCGGAGTGGAGGGGTAGGGCAGTGCTGGGGGGCAGGGCACCGGCAGACCCCCTCCCCACCCCTACTCTTCACAGTACATATTCCCATCAAAGGAGGGGGGGAGTGGTGGGGACTCCCTATGGGTGGGTGCAAAGGGTGCTGGGGTGAACAGCTGTCCCCTCCCCAGACCCACCCTGGAGGGGGTCTCTCTACGTGAACTGGAAGCGGGGGATGCTGAAGAGGGGCCCTCGGGGGGGGGGGCAGCCAGCCCCTTTCCATCCCCCAGCCAGGGGCCCTGCAGGGGTTCCCAATAAATAACTTCCGGCTCCGTCTCACCCTTCCCTCCCAGTTCCCACCCCCCTGGGGCCCCCTCTGGCCGGCCCACTGCAGGGCTGGAGGCAGAGACCCCGCCAGCTGTGGCTCCGGGTGCCGCGCGCTCCTTAGTGGCCCTGGCAGGTTTTGCAGCACATCTGGCGGAAGTAGGCTCGGCTGCAGAACTGAAATTTGAGCACCAGGGGGCAGTAGGCGACCTTGTTCACATCCTTGCACTCTGCGGGGGCGGGAGAAGGAAGGAAAATCAGGTCTCAGCCTCCCTCCCCGCAGGGCTGCACACACGACCTGCAGTGCTTCCTGGCCAGTGACTTTGCCTTTCTGTGCCTTAGTTTCTTTCTTTTTAAATTTACCTTTTTTTTTTTTTCACAGATGGTATCTTGCTATATTGCCCAGGCTGGTCTCCAACTCTTGAGCTCAAGCGATCCTCCCACCTCAGCCTCCTGAGTAGTTGGGACTGCAGGTGTGAGCAAACCACGCCTGGCTTCTGTGCCTCAGTTTCCTCAACTATCAAAGGGGGCTTATAATAGCACCGATGTCACTAGGCTGTTTTGAGGATTTAAGAGAGAGAGTGCAGGATTGGGGGCCAACACAGGCACAAGAAAAGGGCCGGGTACAGTGTATCATGCCTGTAATCCCAGCACTTTGGGAGGCCAAGGCGGGAGGATTGCTTGAGCCCAGGAGTTCGAGACCAGCCTGGGCAACATAGTGAGAACCCTGCGTCTACAAAAACTAATTAAAAGAAAAACTTAGGCCAGGCGCGGTGGCTCATGCCTGTAATCCCAGCACTTTGGGAGGCCGAAGCAGGTGGATCACTTCAGGTCGTGAGTTTGAGACCAGCCTGGCTGACGTGATGAAACCCCATCTCTACTAAAAATACAAAAATTAGCCGGGCATGGTGGCAGGTGCCTGTAATCCCAGCTACTCAAGAGGCTGAGGCAGGAGAATTGCCTGAACCTGGGAGGTGGAGGTCGCAGTGAGCTGAGATTGCGCCATTGCACTCCAGCCTGGGAGACAGAGCGAGACTCTGTCTCAAAACAAAACAGAAAACAAACAAACAAAAAAGGAAAAATTAGCCAGGCGTTGTGGCATGTGCCTGTAGTCCCAGCTACTCAAGAGGCTGAGGCTGGAGGATCGCTTCAGCCCAGGAGGTGGAGGCTGCA
Source organism: Papio anubis (assembly GCF_008728515.1). Lineage (NCBI taxonomy): Eukaryota > Metazoa > Chordata > Mammalia > Primates > Cercopithecidae > Papio > Papio anubis. The sequence continues at coordinate 43,098,379 of NC_044995.1, read as the reverse complement.
GTGACCTATGATGGCGTCACTGCACTGTAGCCTGGGCGACAGAGAGAGACTCTGTCAAACAAACACACACCACCCAATAAAACAAAAGAAGACAAATATTCCCTTTCCTTTCCATTGTTCCTTTTCATAGCACCCAGGAAAAAATGTCCAATTGGGGCTGTAATCCTCACTTGTTTTCCTTTTTAATAAACTGAAGATAGCCTGGGCGCGGTAGCTCACACCTGTAATCCCAGCACTTTGGGAGGCTGAGACAGGCAGATCACGAGGTCAGGAGATCGAGACCATCCTGGCTAACACGGTGAAATCCCGTCTCTACTAAAAATACAAAAAATTAGCCAGGCGTGGTGGCGGGCGCCTGTAGTCCCAGCTACTCGGGAGGCTGAGGCAGGAGAATGGTGTGAACCCGGGAGGCGGAGCTTGCAGTGAGCCGAGATCGGGCCACTGCACTCCAGCCTGGGCGACAGAGCAAGATTCTGTCACAAAAACAAAAACAAAACAAAACAACAACAAAACTGAAGATCTTGAGCCCCAGCTGAGTGGGTGAGTCAGGGTATTTTCCCGGGCATTGACATATTTTGTGTGATCATGATGTCTGTTGATGACTACGGATGGAAACCGGCTTCCATCTAGCGGCCAGTGATTTATGGCAGGACCTGGGGCAAATTAAAAGCTACAGATGGATTTTTTTTTTTTTGGTTGTCCAGGCTGGAGTGCAGTGGCGCAATCTTGGCTCACTGCAACCTCCACCTCCCGGGTTCAAGAGATTCTCCTGCCTCAGCCTCCCTCACTCAGCTGGGATTACAGGCGCACGCCACCACCCCTGGCTAATTTTGTATTTTTAGTAGATCTAGGGTTTCGCCATTTTGGCCAGGTTGGTCTCAAACTCCCGACCTCAGGTGATCTGCCCGCCTTGGCCTCCCAAAGTGTTGGGAGTACAGGTGTGAGCCACCACACCCAGCCTAATTTTATCTTTTGTGTTACTATGTTTCTCAGGCTGGTCTCCAACTCCTGGGCTCAGGCAATCTTTCCAGTTCAGCCTCCCAAAGTGCTGGGATTACAGCCGTGAGTCACCTCACCCGGCCTGGGTGGATCATTTTATTCCAACTCCCTTCTGGGGCACCCCTCAAGTGAATATATCATTTACATCCCTTGACAGATAAAGCAACAAAAACACAGAGGTGGAAGATGAACCCAGGTAGTTTGGTTGCAGTGCCCAGACTAATAAATTAATTGTTCTCTATCAAAAATAAATTTACAGGCCCAGCGCGGTGGCTCATGCCTGTAATCCCTGCACTTCAGGACGCCAAGGTGGGCAGATCACCTGAGGTCAGGAGTTTGAGACCAGCCTGGCCAATATGGTGAAACACTGTCTCTACTAAAAATACAAAAATTAGCTGGGCGTGGTGGCACGCACCTGTAATCCCAGCTACTCAGGCGGCTGAGACAGGAGAATCACTTGTATCCAGGAAGTGGAGGTTGCAGTGAGCTGAGATTGTGCCACTGCACTATAGCCTGGGCAACAGAGTGAGACTCTGTTTCAAAAAAAGAAAAAAAAAATTGCGGCCAGGTGCAGTGGCTCACGCCTGTAATCCCAGCACTCTGGGAGGCCGAGGCGGGTGGGTTGCTTGAGACCAGGAGTTCAAGACCAGCCTGGGCAACATGGTGAAACCCCATCTCTATCAAAGAATACAAAAATTAACTGGACACTGTGGCTTTTGCCTGTAGTCCTTGTGGAGACTTGTAGGGGCTGAGATAGGAGGATCGCTCGAGCCTGGGAGGTGGAGGTGCAGTGAGTCGAGATTGTTCTGTTGCACTCCAACCTGGGTGACAAAGTGAGTCCCGGTCTCAAAAATAAGTAAGTAAATAAGGCCGGTCGTGGTGGCTCACGCCTTTAATCCCAGCACTTTGGGAGGCTAAGGCCGGCGAATCATGAGGTCAGGAGTTTGAGACCAGCCGGACCAACATGGCGAAATCCCGTCTCTACGAAAAATACAAAAATTAGCTGAGCGTGGTGGTGGGCACCTATACTCCCAGCTACCCAGTGGGCTGAGGCAGGAGAATCGATTGAACCCGGGAGGTGGAGCTTGCAGTGAGCCGAGATCACATCACAGCACTCCAGCCTGGGTGATAGAGCAAGACTCCACCTCAAAAAAAAAAAAAAAAAAAAAAAAAAAATAAAAAAAATAAAAAATTTTACCTAGGCAGAAAAAAATGTGTATACTTTCAAGCAGTGGTTCTCAAGGGAAGTGATCAATATTGAACCCTCAGGGGACACTGGGCAATGTCTGGAGACATTTTTAGTTGTCATAACTTGGGAGAGGGTTGCTACTGGTGCCCAGTGGGTAGAAGCCAGGGATGCTACTAAACATCTTACAGGTTGGCACAGTGGCTCATGCCTGTAATCCTAGTGCTTTGGGAGGCCGAGGTGGGAGGATCGCTTGAGACCAGGAGTTGGAGACCAGAGTAACACAGCAAGACCCCATCTCTCCAAAAAACAAAAACAAACAAACAAAAACCCTACAATGTGCTGGACAGCTCCCCATGACAATCATCTAGCTCAAAATGTCACTAGTGCCTGAGGTTGAAAAACTGATTTAAAGGAAAAATATTCAGTAAATTGTGCTACAGGTGGAGATGAATAGGTACAGGTTATGAAAGTGACTGGGGAAATGACACAAGTTTTAGTGCTCAGAGGGTCGGGTGCCTGGAACACTCAGCATACAGTGGCACTTAATAAATGCTTGCAGGGAGAAGATGGTGAAGGACGGCCTGGCAGAGACAGAGCAACGCATTTCAGAGGTTCCAGAAATTCTAGGATGAATAGTCAGGACCCCCAATGCCCTCTGTGGCTGGCTCTGGCCAGGACCCTCCTGGCGCGCCCTGGCTGGTCACCCACATACCTTCAGGGCCGTCCCCGGGGGTCGGGCTGTCGCACTTGGCTTCACACTGCTGCGTGGTGGGCGGCCGCAGGGCTTCCGTGCACTCGTGTGACGCCTGGCCCGTGTGGCTGGTGCAGCGCACGGAGCGCTGCTGCTGCCCTAAGCCGCACTGTGCAGAGCACTGCGAGGGGGCACCACTCAGTTGCTGCCCCGCAGCCCCTGCCCTGGCACCCACCCCTCTGAGGCGCACCCTCCTACCTCACCCCACTCGCCAGCCACCCAGCGGGCCGGGGGACAGCGGCGCAAGTTGCAGCGCATAGTGGCCGGCGGCTTGGCGGCGGGTGAGCAGTGCGCCGGGGGCAGCGTGGCACGGTGGTCTGCGCTCTTGCAAAGGACCACGCGGTGGCGGAGGCCCGGCCCGCAGCTGGGGGTGCACTGCAGTTGGAAGGGGCGTTTCGTGCTCAGGATGCTGCCCCAGTGCGAAGTGAGGACAGGACAGCTAACCTGGAGACCGCGCAGAGGCTTCTCCGTGGACACCCCACCTGGGCATCCCAGTCCCTGTCCCTCTCTGCATAGGGAGTGGGCGCGAAGGAAGGGGGCGGCTGACCTCAGACCAGTCGAGGGCCGCCCACTCCGGAGGGCAAGTGGGGCCGTGGCAGGCCTCCAGCACAGGTGGGCGCGGCTGCGGGCATGCGCTGTCGTCCAGCGCCTTCTCCTCCGCGGCCGAGACGCGGCGCTGGCACACGACCAAGCGGCTGCGCACGCCCGCATCGCAGCTGCGGCTGCAGCGCGACCAGTTCCCTACAACCCAGCTGTAGGAGATGAAGGGGTCTGAGCAAGTAAGCAGAGCAGGGGGGTCCCAATACGAGAGCAGGGGGCAGTATAGCCTACCCCCCCCTTCCAACCACCCAGCCTCGTATGGATACTGGCACCAAGCACCTCCACATTCCACACTTGGGGCATCGACTGGGGGCAGCGAGGTGCATTACCCTAAGGACAAATAAATCTTTGGACAATGCGGGTGATCAGGCAGCGCCATCATTCTGACTCTAGGGCCATGCAACCTTGCCCGCCACCTTGGGGGCACTATTACCTTGGACTCCCCCATAAGTCCTATAGAACCATCACTGCAGCACTCAGCCCACTGTCACTCCGATCCTGCACTAACCTGGCCCCCACCCCCCTGGAGCACTCGCTCTTGACTCCAGGGAGCACTCTCCTCCCACCCTGAGCAACACTGCCCCCTGGCGGCACTCACTCTGGCGGGCAAGGCTCCGTGTTGCAGGCGCGCTGCCTCTTGGGCAGCTTGCTGTGGGCACTGCAGTAGTGGGGGGCGACCGCGGAGCTGTCCAACTGGTTGCGGCACTCAACCGCCTGCACCTGGCTACCTGGGGGAGGGTGAGAGGCCTGCTCAGCCCTTCCCGGCCCAGAGAACCTCAGCCCAGGTATCTTGTGCTGCCCCCATCCCCGGCCTCACCGCCTGCACACTGGGCCGAGCACTTGGTCCAGGGCGCATAGTGCCAGGAGTACGGGGGCAGGGAGTCACGGGCGATGGGGGCATTGAAGCGGTAGCGGAGGGCAGGCAGCTCGGTCCGGGCCAGCACCTGGAAGAAGGGGCGGCAGTCAGCGTAAGGATGGCACGGAGTCTCTAATACCAAAGGCTGCACCTTGCCCCCAGTCTCCCTGTTACCATGACGATGAGAGAGGCATTAATTGGTCCCAGGGCTTCCAGACTCTGGAACTGGTCTGGCCCCTGTCGCAGCTGAAAGGTGGTCCCAGCCAGGGGCAGGCGGTGGGGCTGGGGGGTCCCTGGCAGCCCCTCCAGCAGCAGGGACTCCTGGTCTCCTTTCAGGGCTGGGGGACAGTGCAGGGTTCAGAATTCCAGACATGTTGAAACCTCCCTCCCCACTGACCCCTAATCCTCATCCCCTCCCCACCATCTGCTCACCCAAGTGACTGAGAGAGAGGTTCAGATCCTGGATGAAGATGTGGACGGAGCCTTTGGGAATCCAGACGACATCCTCGTACCCTGAACAGCAGAGCTCAGATGTCACCCACTTGGCATGTCCCCAACACCTGTCTGCCTCCCCTGTCCCTGGCCCATGAGGATAACAGCTAACTGTTACTGCACTAAATGCACATCTGACTGCACCTCTGCCCCACCCTTGTGAACCAGGTATTTCATTATCCCCATTTTAGGGATGACAAAACTGAGGCTCAGAGAAGTTAAGGAACTTGACCAGATTTGACTGCTAGGAAATGGCTGGGTTGGGATTTTTTTTTTTTTTCTTTCTTTCTTTTTTGGAGACAGGATCTCTATGTTGCCCAGGCTGGAGTGCAGTGGAGTGATCTTGGCTCACTGTAGCCTCAGACTCCTAGGCTCAAGTGATCCTCCCACCTCAGCTTCTCGAGTAGCTAGGACTACAGGCATGAGCCACCACAACTGGCTAACTAAAAAAACCTTTCTTTTTCTTTTTCTTTTTCTTTTTTTTTTGGTAGAGTTGGGGTCTCCTTAAGTTGCTCAGGCTGGTCTCAAAACTCCTGGGCTCAAGTGATCCTCTTGTCTCAGCCTCCCAAAGTGCTGGGACTACCGGTATGCCGGTATGAGCCTCCCAGTTTTGTTTTTTTGTTTTTTTTTAAATACAGGATCTCACTCTGTCACCCAGGCTGGAGTGCAGTGGTGCGATCATAGCTTACGGCAGCCTTGACCTCCTGGGCTCAAGGGACCCTCCTGCCTCTCAGCCTCCCAAGTACCTGGAACTACAGGTGTATGCCACCACACCCACCTAATTAAAATAATTTTGTAGCCGGGTGCGGTGGCTCATGCCTGTAATCCCAGCACCTTGGGAGGCCGAGGTGGGTGGATCATGACATCAGGAGATTGAGACTGTCCTGGCTAACACGGTGAAACCCCGTCTCTACTAAAAATACAAAAAATTAGCCAGGTGTGGTTGTGGGCACCTGTAGTCCCAGCTGCTCGGGAGGCTGAGGCAAGAGAATGGCGTGAACTCAGGAGGCGGAGCTTGTAGTGAGCTGAGATGGCGTCACTGCACTCTAGCCTGGGTGACAGAGCGAGACCCCCCAAAAAAGAATTTTGTAGCGTTTGGCCGGGTGTGGTGGCTCACACCTGTAATCCTAGCACTTTTGGAGGCCTAGGAGGGCGGATCACTTGAGGTCAGGAGTTCCAGACCAGCCTGGCCAATATGGTGAAACCCCATCTCTTCTAAAGATACAAAAATTAACCGGGTGTATAGTGCACGTCTGTAGTCCCGGCTACTTGGGAGGGTGAGGCAGGAGAATTTCTTGAACCTGGGAGGCAGAGGATGCAGTGAGCCAAGATTAAGCCACTGCACTCTAGCCTGGGTGACAGAGTGAGATTCCGTCTCAAAAAAAAAAATTTTTTTTTTTTTTTTTGTAGAGTTGGGGTCTCCCTGAGTTGCCCAGGCTGGTCTCAAACTTCTGGGCTCAAGAGATTCTCCCACTTCAGCCTCCCAAAGCACTGGGATTACAGGCGTGAGCCACCATGCCTGTCTCACTTTTGATGCCAGTGACCAGGCTGCTTATTGTAAAACCCCAATGGGACGCCACCTGGGGAAGGAAACTCACACTCTGCCACCTACTCCTGCCTCACCTGGACACACTCGGCTTGTGCAGCCTTCCAGATATTTCCTGAGCCTCCTCCCCTCTTGCCCACTCCCTGGGCTCTCTCTCACTCGCCCAAAGCCCAAGCTGGAAAAGGTGCTTTCAACACTTTCTGAATATCCCCTCCCATAGGAAGCCTTTCCTTACTGGCACAGAACATTCCCCCAGCTCCTCTGGCTCACGGAGGATGGAAAGTGACACTCGCTTCCACCCAGAGGTGGCAGGAGCTCCTCCAGGAGGCAGAGGAGAGAGATTCAGGGTCCCATCTCCTGAGACACTCTTTTTTTTTTTTTTGAGATAGAGTCTCGCTCTGGCTGGAGTGCAGTGGCGTGATCTCGGCTCACTGCAATCTCCACCTCGCAGGTTCAAGCAATTCTCTTGCCTCCGCCTCCCGAGTAGCTGTGATTACAGGTGCTCACCACCGTGTCCGGCTAATTTTTGTATTTTTAGTAGAAACGGGGTTTCACCACGTTGGCCAGGCTGGTCTCAACTCCTGGTCTCAAGTGATCCTCCTGCCTCAGCCTCCCAAAGCGATGGGATTACAGGCTTGAGCCACTTCACCTGGCTGAGTCCCCAGGACTTTTGGGGACTCCTGACACTCCACGGGGCCCCTGGGGTCTGAGGAGTTAGTGTTCTCAGCTACTGCAGTGGGATTAGCTCCACCCCCAGCCAGCTGGCCCATGCAAGGAGCGTGGGAGGGAAGCTGGAGGCTCTCACCAGCCCCAGGTGAGGCTGGGCTGAAGACGCCCTCAATGGTCTCGCAGGCACTGCCGTCACCGCCACATACTCGGCACTTGTCCTCCCGCACGTCGGAGCCCAGGACTCGGTCGCAGCCCACGTGCTGCGTGGAGAAGGGGTGAGCAAGGCGACCCCCTAACCCACCCCCGCTCCCTATCCCCTCTCCACCTCCCTGGGAGTCCCCTCCACCTTGCATTCGCCACTGACGCAAATGTCCACCGTGTCTGGACGGCAGGGTGTCCCGTCTACCACGGCTGCCGCCCTCTCCGTGTAGAAGTTGAAGCCTTCCGCTAGGCACGTGAGCGAGCAGGCCTTCACGCCCCCTGGGGGGCACGGCCCCGTCACCCCACGGGCCAGGCCACCCTGGAACTCCTTCCCTAGGGGAATGAGGCCAAGAGGGACAGACCCCAGACCCAAGAGGATGGGCAGCTTGGGCAGAGGGAGTGGGGGCTCCCAGCGTCCAGTTGAACCCCCATGGTACCGTATCCTGGGTACTCTGGCTCCCTGGGTGGGGACAGGGCTCAGGGCAGACCCCGGGATGCTGCCTTCATCCACCGGCTGATGGACACTCCCACAGCTGCCCTTCACAGCCCCACGGCCTTCGGAGTCCCACACTCACCTCCCCGGTACGTTTTCCACGTGTAGAATTTCCCACGGAAGGGGATGCTGTCGAATTCAGAACACTGCATTTCTCTGAAGTCCTGGGAGCCAGGCGGGCAGTCCTGGGGGCAGGAGAGGAGAGATGGAGGGAGACCAGGTTTGCGGGGATGGAGTCAGAGCAGAGAAGGGGTGCTCAGAGAAGGATGGGCTGGAGGAGGAAGGCTAGAGGCAGGGAGGCCAGGGAGGAGGCTGTGAAGGTCTGGGTGAGACTAGGCCTGGAGGGTAGCCTGGGCTGGGCATTTAGACACATCTGAGATAGGACTGGATCCCGCATTAGAGGTTTGGGGGTGAGCTGGGCAGGACACACTTGGATTTCTCGTTTCAGACAATGGAATCTTTCTTGCTTGCTTGCGTGTTTTTTCTTTCCTTTTTTTTTTTTTTTTTTTGAGGCAAAATCTCACTCTGTCGCTCAGGTTGGAGTACAGTGGCACGATCTCGGCTCACTGCAACCTCCATCTCCTGGGTTCAAGTGATTCTCCTGCCTCAGCCTCCCGAGTAGCTGGGATTACAGATGCGTGCCACTGTGCCTGGCTAATTGTTGTATTTGTTTTTTTTTTTTTTTTTTTTTGAGACGGAGTCTCACTCTGTCACCCAGGCTAGAGTGCAGTGGTGCCATCTTGGCTCACTGCAAGCTCAGCCTCGTGGGTTCACACCATTTTCCTGCCTCAGCCTCCCAAGTAGCTGGGACTACAGGCATGAGCCACCGCGCCCGGCCTTTTTTTTTTTTCTCCTTTTAGACAGAGTTTCGCTTTTGTTGCCCAAGCTGGAATGCAATGACGCAATCTTGGCTCACTGCAACCTTCACTTCCCAGGTTCAAGTGATTCTCCTGCCTCAGCCTCCTGAGTAGCTGGGATTACAGGCGCTCGCCACCACGCCTGGGTACTTTTTTGTATTTTTAGTAGAAGCGGTGTTTTACCATGTTAGCCAGGTTGGTCTTGAATTTCTGACCTCAGGTGATACACCTGCCTCGGCCTCCCAAAATGCTGGGATTGCAGGTGTGAGCCACTGCGCCCGGCCTAATTTTTGTATTTTTAATAGAGACGGGGTTTTGTCATGTTGGTCAGGCTGGTCTTGAACTCTTGACCTCAGGTGATCCACCTGCCTCAGCCTCCCAAAGTGCTGGGATTACAGGCGTGAGCTACTGCGCCTGGCCACATGGAGTCTTTCTTGAGAAAGTCTGGAAGGGATCAGGGTTTATAGAAGGTGCCAGCATGTGGATTCTCTGAAGACCTGGGTCCCCCCACATAGGAGGCTGAGAAGTCCAAAGCTCTCACTGCCCTCTGAAACACCCCCTCCCCAGCAAACTTCTTGCTGCTCACCGGTGGTCCTAGGTCAGCTGAGGGCACAAGCAGAGGACAGACACCTGTCACTGGGTTTGGTGAGAGGAAGCTTCAGCTACAACTTTGGGGGATGACAGAAGGCAGGGGTGGGACTCTTCGGGGGAAGTTGGGCTGTAAAGGGAAGGGACAGACTGGATGGTAGGGGGTTGTGAGGGCCAAGCAGTGATTTCAAGGTGGGGTCTCGTAGTCTAAATGCAGGAGGAAGAGAGCTGGAAGGGGCCAGGTCTTTAAGGGGGAGGCGTTGCGGATGGGAAGGTGGTGGGGGTTAGGGAGAGGAGGGAAGAGAGGGGTGGCAGCTGCAGGTTCCCTAGGAGGCAGCAGGTGCCCGAATGAAGCACTCTGATAGCTTTTTTTTTTTTTTCTTTTGAGATAGAGTTTTGCTCTGTCACCCAGGCTGGATTGCAGTGGTGCGATCTCGGCTCACTGCATCCTCCGCCTCCCGGGTTCAAGCGATTCTCCTGCCTCAGTCTCCCGAGTAGCTGGGATTACAGGAGTCCACCACCACGCCCGGCTAATTTTTGCATTTTTAGTAGAGACAGAGTTCGCCATGTTGGCCAGGCTAGTCTCAAACTCCTGACCTCAGGTGATCCGCCCGCCTTGGCCTCGCAAAATGTTGGAATTACAGGCATGAGCCACCGTGCCAGGCCTCTGATAGCTTTTTTTAATGCTTCCTCCCCCTACTCCTCAAGAGGTTTGGGGGAACTCACATCCGTGTTGCAGGAGCGGTGCCGCCTTCTCTCACCCAGACAGTACTTGCCCCCGATGGTTGGCCTGGAAGGGGTGGTGGGATAGAAGAAAGATGAGGCAGGGGGAGATGGGGGCGGGGGTCGCGCTGCCCTTCCGGGTGGGGGTCCTGAGGGCTGACCTGGGGCTGTCGCAGTGACGGCTGGAAGAGGACACGCCGCCGCCACACGTCCGACTGCAGTCGCCCCAAGGAGTCCACGGCCCCCAGGCTCCGTCCACGCCTTCCGGGCGCGACCCGAAGGGGACACAGACCCGTTTGTAGCACCACTGTGTTGGGGGAGACAGGAAGGAGTGAGTCCAGCCCGGAGAACACTTGCGGGCCCCATGCACCGTTCCCCACTCCAGGCCCCAGCCAAAGAAATCTCAGCCTCTTCAGGATGGGGCAGGAAGGGGATGGGCAGAGGCGGGGTCTGAAGATAGGGACAGGTTTAGGTTACGTAGGAGAGTGGTCTGGGAGACAGACAAGCTACAAGCGAGAGGCGTAGCCTGAGCACAGCGAGCTGAACTGGGAGGGGTGTAGACAGGACCACGATAAGCGTGGAGACGAGGTGGGGTGTGGCTTCAGGCCGGGGGAGGGACCTACAGGCAGTAGGCGTGGCCAGAGCCAAGGGCCGCACAGGGTATGGGCGTGGCCAATAAGGGAGAGAGCAAATAGTAGGCGTGGCCAGAGCCGAGGAAATTATTAGACTGTGGGCGTGGAAAACGCCGGAGTGAGCAAACAGTAGGCGTGGCCAGAACCGAGGGACGCATAGGTGGCGGGCGTGGCCAACGAGGGAAGGAGCATGCAGTAGGCGTGGCCGCAGCCGAGGGAGTATAGATGGCGGGCGTGTCCAATACGGGAGGGAGCAGACAATAGGCCAAAGGACAGACAAGTGGGCGTGGCCAACTCGGGAGGTGGATCCGGGGCGTGGCCCGGTTGGGGGCCCTGGCCGGCGCTCACCCCCTTGTCGATGGTGTGCGTCTGGCACAGCGTGCCCTCGGCGGCCGGGATGCTGTTGGTGATGCACCGGTTGCTCTTGCTCAGACACCACAGCTCGCTGCAGACCTCCTGCGGGCCGAGGCGCCCGCTCAGGCTCGCCCCCCTCTCTTCCTCCCCGGGGCAGCCCGCCCGGCTTGGGAGGACCCAGATGTCCGGCTCACTGCCGGCCCCGGAGCAGAGAGCACCGTACTCCCTTCCTGGCTCTCAGTGGGTCTTCGTGCATCCCCTTGCGGGGCATGGCCTGTGACTTATCCTCTGCCAATAAGCTCCATTTATGGAACACCTTATACATGCCATATACCCCTTTAGGCAGTACTACCCCATCTTACTGGGAGAAAACCAAGCTTTAGACAGGTAAGGTCACTTGCTAGAGGTCACACAACTACTAAGGGAGTAGCCTGGAGTTTAACTCAGCTCTTTAATTCAGAGTCTGTGCTCTAACGAACTTTGCAATTCAGCTTCTGGTGCCTTCTGAGTTTCTGGAAGGAAACTTGGGACCTACTGAAGAATGAACAGGAAGGATTTGGGGTTCTATTATGGGGTGGGCAAAGTAGCTGAAGAGAAAGTAGTGGTTCTGAGAAATCGGCCTGGATGATGACTAGGCCAAAGGCCTCAACTCTAGTTTTTTCCAGCTTGTTGGTTCTCTTTGTTCCCCCATCTAAACTGGAGAAGCCCCCAACACTTTTAAGCTATGGGGAGGGGTGGAAGTTTGGGAGGGGACAATGCCAAATTAGGTTTGTGTGGGACATTCCTGTCTTTCTCCAGGTGAAAAATCCGCACCTTCTTCCCGTCTGAATCCTACACAGGCTGGACCAGTCCCAGGGACTCACTCTGACCCTTAAAGTCCAGGTTAATATCCCTGGAGAAGCCCCACTGAGTTCAGGTGAAGCAAAATCTCTGACCCTCTTGGCCCACATCCTAAGCAACCTCCCACCATCTTTCCTCTAAGAAGTAGGTGGTCCTGGCCGGGTGCGGTGGCTCACGCCTGTAATCCCAGCACTTTGGGAGGCCGAGGTGGGCAGATCACAAGGTCAGGAGATCGAGACCATCCTGGCTAACTTGATGAAACCCTGTCTCTACTAAAAATACAAAAAATTAGCCAGGTGTGGTGGTGGGCACCTGTAGTCCCAGCTACTTGGGAGGCTGAGGCAGGAGAATGGCATGAACCTGGGAGGCAGAGCTTGCAGTGAGCTGAGATCATGCCACTGCACTCCAGCCTGGGCGACAGAGCGAGACTCCATCTCAAAAGAAAAAAAAAAAAAAAAAAAAAAAGAAGTAGGTGGTCCTTCTGTAATTATCAAGTGTAATCCCCTCTTTGAACCCAATTCTTGTAAGCTTTCCAGTTGTGGGACTGGATCAATCAATGGCCATTGGAAAGGACCCTTCCTAGGTCAGCCCCTTAGAGATACCTGTACATACGTGAGAAGTTGGAAGAGTTACTCTCAGACACATTCTAACTCAAAGGTCCTCTAAAGTCTCTGCCTTCTGAGTTTTAGAGGACACTTCTCAGCTATAAACTTAGCCTGTGTCCTCCTGGCCATATCTAAAAATATTACATCAGCCTGGTCGCAATCCCACTTCTGACACCTCAAGAGAACGATTTCAGCCCTGCTTTTGGCCTCCTCTCCACAAGGAGGCACTGTGGCATATTTGAGTTGTGCAGAGACCTCAACTCTGCTATTGACCTGCAACATATTTCCCCTCTCTGGGCCTCAGTTTACTCATCTACAAGATGGGCAGCCTAATGCCTGCCTTGCCTATATAAATGGCTATGAGGCATGTGACAGGATAGATAAGAAAGGACTTGCACCAATGCCATTATGGGGTAACAATGACCACCGCTATCTCTAGACTAGGCACTAGGCTGAACCTTTACATATATTAACCAGGTCACATGAAGTAAATAAATCCCCCTTTGTCAAGAGGGCCTGAAAGATGTTCCTTCAAAAACTAAAAGGAAGGCTCAATTCAACATATAGCCAGTGCCAGCCCAAGCTTGATGTTTTGACAGCTCCTCCCCTCCCCTGCCCCTTTGTAAAATTTGGAGAGTCATGAGAGATCTATTTAAATCCCAGCTCTGTCATGGTCTTGAACTGTGGCCTTGGACAAGTCACCCTCCCTATGCTATGCCCCAGTCCCTTTCTCTGTAACTTGGGGGCTAATAGGATTGTCAGGAGTTTAGATGATGATACACAGCACATGCTTAGCACATAGTGAGAGCTCAGTAAACGTCAGATACCACGATCGTTGTTAGGATACCTGGGTCACAGCAGATGGTGAGGATTAGCTTCGGAATTCTTTAGGAAGAGGGTGCTGTAGTTGCCAGCTAAGTTAGGGTGGAGGGGCTCAAGGGTGGGATGTCAATGAAATAGAAATTTTGGTCAGGCGCGGTGGCTCAAGCCTGTAATCCCAGCACTCTGGGAGGCTGAGACGGGTGGATCACGAGGTCAGGAGATCGAGCCCATCCTGGCTAATACGGTGAAACCCCGTCTCTACTAAAAAATACAAAAAACTAGCCGGGCGAGGTGGCGGGCGCCTGTAGTCCCAGCTACTCGGGAGGCTGAGGCAGGAGAATGGCGTAAACCCGGGAGGCGGAGCTTGCAGTGAGCTGAGATCCGGCCACTGCACTCCAGCCTGGGCAACAGAGCGAGACTCCGTCTCAAAAAAAAAAAAAAAAAAGAAAAAAAAAAAAGAAATGTTTCCAGGGTTTGTCTCTGTCCTGCAGTGGAATGGAGGGAGGGCAATTTGGCAGCTGCTTGCCCTCTGCTTTGCGTGAACACGGCATCACAAAAGCTCTGATCCTTTGAGTTGTGAGGGTGTGAAGAACTAGGGCTGAGACTCTGAGGAGCTTAGGGGTGCATTTAGGGAATCGAGGCAGGTGGGCAGAAGAGGAGCAGACCGCGGCTGAATGCTGGTGGCTGAAGCAGGAAGCCAGTAGGTCTCCAGCTTCCTGGGAGGAGCTGGGAGTGGAACCCCCAACCCCAACTCCTTTCTCTATGCACGAATAGGGCTTTGGGAGTCTAAACCTCGGGAAAGAGTGGGGGAGAGGTCAGGAGGCTCAGAGCTCCTCCAGACAGGGAGTCCCTGGAAGGTTCTGTCTAGTTCTTTGCCAAGTAGGAAAGATAGCTCATCCCCAGGGAAATTATTTCCATCAGGACTGGATGTTTAGTTAAAAACTGCCCCATGAGAGGTCTTGAGACTTTGATCCTGCTGTAGCCCACAGGTGGTCTGATGTACCAGACAGAGAAGGTGGCCCCTCAGCCCAACCCTCCCCTCAAATCAGGGGTCTGGAGAAGCAGGGGATCCCATTTTTGTTCCCAAGCACTGTCTGATTGCTTAGGATAGTTTGCACACTCCATGCACCTCTGTCCTCCCAGATCCCCATGGGGGCTCACCCCATCCCCCTTCCCGGCTCTCCCACCCCCCCACTTCCCAGGTGGGTGCCCTGGTAGGGTTCCCTCCCCCGCCCCCAGCGGCCCCCTCCCCTCCCAGGAAGGAAAGCAGGAAGGCTCTCTCTACCCCGTATTTACACTGACGCGATTTGACTCCATGCTGGAAGCGGCATTGCTCATCTGCATCGTAGGCTTGGCCCGGTGCCACTGTCGGGTACACAAAGTCCTGTCTCGGGGGCCGGTTGTTCAGGCAGAGCCCCAGGCCCGAGCTGCCTCGAGAGAAAAGCAACTGTCATGCTAGGTGGCTACAAGTCAAGAGCTCAGGAGCCCCGGCTGGATGGGGGTCCCAGGGAGCAGCCCTGATTTCTATCGTCTCCCATGCACCCTGCCCCACCATGGGTGTGACCCACTCTGAGGGACACGCAGGTGCATCCTCACTCTAGAAAACTGGTGATGTAGTCACGGCTGCAGGATGACCACACGAATGGGTTGGTCTTCATGGTAATGTGGGCAGCCATGAGCTTGGCTGGGTCCTGACCACGGGCCCCACAGCTGTTTCCCACGCCGTCATGGTTCATGCCGAATCTAGGGAAAGGGGTGTCGGCTCTGCCGGGCGCCGAGGGACCCGCCCAGCTCCTCCCGTCCTCCCCCTCCTGTGTGCCCCGGCCTCACGTGTGCCCGATCTCGTGGGCAATGGTGAACGCCGTGGCCAGGCCAATGTCCTCATTGACGCTGCAACTTCTCTCGCGCTCACACATTCCACCCACTGGGGCCAGGCCTGGGAAGATGGGCATGTGGGGATGGGACTGGGAGGCTCAGGATGGTGCTGGCTGGCCCCATCCACCTGCCAGGTCTCACCCCAGCCCACTGCCTTCATAGACGCCTGAAACCTACGGGGCTCGGATACCTAGTGTGCCGCAGGGTTTGTTCTTGTAGATGCAGATGTCATAGCTGTAAAAGAAGGGGGCAGTGAAGGGGCTGGGCTGTCTCCCTAAGCCCTGCTGATGCCACCATGCCCAACTCTGGGGGTTGAGTCCTGCCTTGGAGGCGCCATCTGCCTCTCACCCGAAGCCGCATACAGGAGTGACTGACCATGAATGCACGCGTGCATGAGTGAGAGAATGAGTGAATGAGGGCATCAGTGCCCAAACAGCCCCAAACCTCCCTTACTCATTATTCTTAAGCAGCCCCTCCCCATCCCCGACCCCCTCATGGGTGGCCCAAGCTTCCCTCCTCCTCCCGACCCCAGCAGAAGTGATCTCTGGACTCTCACGGTTCCCTGGACCACCTGTTTTCTCAGCCCCAGTCCTAGACCTCTCCTGTCCCCTCACCGTGTGATGAGCACTGCTGTGTCATGGTTAGCCACACCGTTCTCTGGAATGGCATTACCATGGCCGCTGTGGTTCACGATGGATTTCTGCCACTTACAAAAGCTGTCCAGGGACTTCCCGGCATGGTGGGTGATCTCCAGAGTGGGCTGGGGATGGACAGAGGGAAGTACGTGGGCGCCCACCACCCAGGGGACGGCAAGACCTGCTGGTGTGAAGGGGAAGGGGAAGGGGAAGGGGAGGCAGCCCCCCGCACCTGGTCCTCCGTGAGCAGGATGAGGCGAGTTACAAGGATGTTAACGGTGCTTCCCAGACTCGAGTCCTGGAAAAGTTTGGCAACCTGACCTCCAAGAAACAAGAGAGACCGAGTCTTAAGAGGAGCCCAGGGTAGAAAATGAAAAGCAAAAACAATGCTAACAGCTTGCTTTCATCAGGCACCTACTGTGTGTTGGGTCTTAGGCTAAACCTGCTATTGGGTTTTTTTTGTTGTTGTTGTTACAGATGGGGGGTCTTTGTATGTTGCTCAGGCTGGTCTTGAACTCCTGACCTCAAGTGATCCTCTGCCTGGCCTCCCATAGGGCCAGGATTACAGGGGTGAGCCACCACGCCCGGCCATGCATCAGTCTTTTCATGAATAGGTACTATTTGTTGTTGTTACTATTTGTTGTCATTGCTATTGTTTTTTGGGATGGAGTCTCGCTCTGTTGCCCAGGCTGGAGTGCTGTGGCGCCATCTCAGCTCACTGTAACGTCTGCCTTCCAGGTTCAAATAATTCTACTGCTTCAGCCTCCCAAGTAGCTAGGACTACAGGGGCACACCACTATGCCCACTTAATTTTTTTTTTTTTTTTTTGAGACAGAGTTTTGCTCTTTTTGTCCAGGGTGGAATGCAATGGCGTGATCTCAGCTCACTGCAACCTCTGCCTCCCAGGTTCAAGTGATTCTCTTGCCTCAGCCTCCTGAATAGCTGGGATTACAGGTGTGAGCCACCACGCCCAGCCATGCCCGTCTAATTTTTTTTTTTTTTTTGAGACGGAGTCTCACTGTGTCTCCCAGGCTGGAGTGCAGTGGCGCGATCTCGGCTCACTGCAAGCTCCGCCCTCCGGGTTCACGCCATTCTCTCGCCTCAGCCTCCCAAGTAGCTGGGACTACAGGCGCCCGCCACCACGCCCGGCTAGTTTTTTTGTATTTTTAGTAGAGACGGGGTTTCACCACGTTAGCCAGGATAATCTCGATCTCCTGACCTTGTGATCCACCCGCCTCGGCCTCCCAAAGTGCTGGGATTACAGGCTTGAGCCACTGCGCCCGGCCCCTACCTGTCTAATTTTTGTATGTTTAGTAGAGACTGGGTTTCACCAAGTTGGCCAGGCTGGTCTCGAACTCCTGACCTGAAGTGAGCCTCCTATCTTGGCCTGGCACAGTGCTGGGATTACAGGTGTGAGCCACCGTGCCTAGCCATGCATCAGTCTTTTCATGAATAGGTGCTATGATCATCCCCAATTTATAGATGAGGAGACATGCGAAGAGAGGTTGGGACACAGGTGATAGGTGTCAGAAGTGAGACTCAAGTCTGGATTGCTTACCAGGACATTCCTCAGACTCCTCCAAGCTCAGCTTGTCTACTTGACCCCAACCCCTGCTTACCCCGCTGACTGCCTCAAGCATCTTTGCCCAGAGGCGACCTGAGGGATATACATGTCTGGGTTCATTCCACAGCTATCTGAAGGTACCAATTTGCCCATCACCGCAGGAAAGTAAAACTGTGAGGGCAGGAGGCTCTGGAGACAGTGGTCAGAGGAAAGGAGGAAGCAGCCCCAGGGATTAGTGGGCACAGAAGACAGAGGCCGGGCTGCAGGGATATTGGAGCCCTGGGGCAATCATTTTCCTGTCTGGAAATCCCCATGAATTTTTTTTTTTTTTTTGAGACAGAGTCTCACTCTATCACCCGGGCTGGAGTACAGTGGCACAATCTTGGCTCACTGAAACCTCCACCTCCCGGGTTCAAGCAATTCTCCTGCCTCAGCCACCAGAGTAGGTGGGACTACAGGTGCACACCACCACGCCCAGCTAATTTTTGTATTTTTAGTAGAGGCGGGGTTTCACCATGTTGGCCAGGCTGGTCTCGAACTCCTGACCTTAGGTGATTTGCCTGCCTTGGCCTCCCAAAGTGCTGGGATTACAGGCGTGAGCCACTGTGCCTGGCAGGAAACCCCCAGGAAATTCTGAAAGCCCTAGGGAGAGAGGTCAGGCTCGGGCACAATAGAGTGCCATCAGTGATGATGCTACACAACATTTTGGATCCTCTGCCTGTCTGCTAAACTTTTTGTTTCCCCTTTTGCTTCAGTGAAACGAGAGCACCATTCATCAAGCCCTTACTATGTGCCGAGTAGCCTGCCTGGCTTCCCTCCCACCAATCCTTACTCTCCGTGGTAGCTACCATTATATTTCCATTTGATACAGTAGTACACTGAGGCTTAGAGAGGTCGAGAATCTTGCCCGAGATCTAGGATGGAAATGAACTATATCTGAATGTGAGTCGGGGAGGTCACCCTGTAGGAATTTATAAGTAGGTGCTTGTGCAAGAATGCTGCATGAATACGGATGTGTGCCTGTGTGTGCACTGCTAACCTCAATAAGTACCTGCGAGCTGTGGTCGATCTATCTGTCTGTCTGTCTGTCTGTCTATCTATCTATCTATCTATCTATCTATCTATCTATCAATCAATCACTATCTATCTATCTATCTATCTATCTACCTACCTATCTATCTATCAATCACTATCTATCTATCTATCTATCTATCTATCTATCTATCTATCTACCTACCTACCTACCTACCTACCTACCTACCTATCTATCTTGAGATGGAGTTTCCCTCTTGTTGCCCAGGCTGGAGCGCAATGGTGCGATCTTGGCTCACTGCAACCTCTGCCTCCCGGGTTCAAGTGATTCTCCTGCCTCAGCCTCCAAAGTAGCTGGGATTACAGGTGCCCACCACCACACTCAGCTAATTTTTGTATTTTTAGTAGAGACGGGGTTTCACCATGTTAGCCAGGCTGGTCTCGAACTCCTGACCTCATGTGATCCACCCACCTTGGCCTCCCAAAGTGCTGGGATTACAGGCGTGAGCCACCGTGCCTAGCCTACTGTGATTTATTTATTTATTTATGAATGACAGGGATCATAACCCACTGCAGCCTCAAACTCCTGGGCTCAAGTGATCCTCCTGCCTCAGCTTCCTGAGTAGCTGGGACTACAGGTGTGTGCCACCACGCTCCACTAATTTTTAAGTGTTTTGTAGAGATGGGGTTTCACTATGTTTCCCAGGCTGGTGTGTGTTTACTTTTTTATTTTTTTGAGATGGAGTCTTGCTCTGTCACCCAGGCTGGAGTGCAGTGGCATGATCTTGGCTCACTACAACCTCCACTTCCTGGGTCCAAGCGATTCTCCTGCCTCAGCCTCCTGAGTAGCTGGGATTACTGGCGCCTGCCACCACACCTGGCTAATTTTTTGTATTTTTTAGTAGAGACAGGGTTTCACCATGTTAGCCAGGCTGGTCTTGAATTCCTGCCTTCAAGTGATCTGTTCACCTTGGGCGTGAGCCACTGTGCCCAGCCTATGTGTATTTTTACACACAGCAAACACTTATATGCCACCTACTGCATGCCAAGAACTGTTCTACACACTTTATCAATGCACTGGATCTACCTTAGCTTTATAAAGTAGGTACCACAATTATGCCCATTTTACAGATAGGTAAGCCAAGGCAGAGAGGTGAAGTCACTTGCTCAAAGGCAGATAGTTAAAAAGTGGCAGAGCAGAAATTTAAGCCCAGGCAGGTTCCCTCTGCCCCAGGGTACCTCTGCATGTAGTCACTGTGCTTATGCTCTTTCTCTTCGTTCATTGCCATATGCAACCTTCCTTTCTAGCCTGTCCCCACGTCAAGGATTGGGGTGAGATGGTAGCCACCCCCTTGCCTAACACAAGAGGCTGGCTCCAGGTCCTCAGGGCTGCGTGCCCAGGGAGGGGAAGGCACTTACAATGTTCATGATGGCCAGCACGTACTGCTCCACATCCCGACGCCCGTGATAGGCCACCATCATCTTGTCAGCCACCACCAGGGTCTCCACGTAGCGCTCTCGGCTGACGGATCGCTTCAAGCCTGGCTGGCCACGCTCTGTTTCATTCCCCAGGGGCCTGGCAGGCGGCGGCTTCAAGGTCCGCAGCCACCATGGCCGCCCTTTCCAAGGTTTCTCATCTGGGGGACCCAGTAGAGCAATTAAGCCCTGCCCTGCTGGTGGGATGCAAAGCTGCCCAACAACTGTCTTGTCCAACCTCTATCTGGCTACCTCTCTACCCGACAGACACTTTCTGGTCATTCTGCTGCCTTCTCTTGTTGTCCAAGACCTGTGTGATGGTCTGTCTGCCCAATACCTCATCGTTTTTATTCTTTGTTTTTTTTTGAGACAGAGTCTCATTCTTTCACCCAGGCTGGAGTGCAGTGGCACGATCTCAGCTCACTGCAACCCCCGCCTCCCAGGTTCAAGCGATTCTCCTGCCTCAGCCTCCCGAGTAGCTGGGATCACAGGCATGTGCCACTATGCCCGGCTAATATTTGTATTTTTAATTGAGACTGCATTTCACCATGTTGGCCAGGCTGGTCTTGAACTCCTGACCTCAAGTGATCCACCCATCTCAGTCTCCCAAAGTGCTAGGATTACAGGTATGAGCCCCTGTGCCCGGCTGCCTCATTGTTTGTCTACAGGGCATGTTGGCAGTGCCATCTCTATTTTTTTGTCAATGTCCTACTACCTGAGAATATTGTAGTCTACCATGATGTCACTGTCCCACTGCCAAACCGTTGAGTTGAATAACAGCCTGACTTCTCCCACTGTTGGTTGTATGCTGTTCCACTGCCTGTATGCCAAGCTGTTCAGCTACCAGCCTGCCCCACTGCCCAAATGTCCAACCGAACACTTGCATGACTGTCCCAGAGCTAAGCTGGTTGGTTGAACCACTGTCCCATGATGACCAGCATGATTGTACAATCCATTGACAATTCCACTGCCCAAATGGAATGGTGTGAACCAGCCTATTTTGCTGTCTGAACTGTGTGCTTGGACAACATGTTGTCTTCTAGGTGAGCAACTTTTCCAATCAATGCACTGCCCGATTAGATCAGTGAGTTCTAACTGCAATGCACTGCAGTTAGAACAATCATACTGCCTGATGTACTACAACCAGATGGTCTCGTGGACCACCCAACCGTGACATCGTATGTCATCCACCTTTTCTGTCTGTACAGCTGACTGTGGCTATATGTCTACCACAGCATCCTACTCACAAGACTATCTGATTATACACTTCGTTCAATATCACACTGTTCTGCTTTTCCATCTAACATTCATCCGATTTTCTTTTTTGAGATGGAGTCTCACTTTGTCGCCCAGGCTGAAGTGCAATTGGTGCAGCCTCAACTCACCGCAACCTCCACCTCCTGGGTTCAAGCAATTCTCCTGCCTCAGCCTGCCAAGTAGCTGGAATTACAGGCATGTGCCACCATGCCTGGCTAACTTTTTTGTATTTTTAGTAGAGACGGGGTTTCGCCATGTTGGCCAGGCTGATCTCGATCTCCTGACCTCAAGTGATCTGCCCGTCTCGTCCTCTCAAAATGCTGGGATTACAGGCGTGAGCCACCATGCCTGACCCTGATTTTCTATATGTATATTTTGAAACAGGATCTTGCTCTGTTGCCCATGCTGGAGGGCAGTGGTGTGCTCAAGGCTCATTGCAGCCTCAACCTACCTGGCTCAAGGGACTCTTCTGCCTCAGCCTCCCAAGTAGCTGGGACTACAGGAGCCCACCACCACACCTGGTTACTTTTTCTATCTTTGGTCGAGATGGTGTCTCCCTCTGTTGCCCACGCTGTTGTCAAACTCCTGGGCTCAAGCGATCCCTCCGCCTCAGCCTCCCAAAGTGCTAGAATTACAGGTGTGAACCACCATGCCCGATCGGACCTGGTTTTCTGGCAGTATGACTGTGCTGGTAAATATTTTGTTGGTATATAGCTTTCCTTCTCTCTCATTTCCTAAATGCCTGATTGTACAACCATCCTCCTACCAGTCTGATCATAAATCTGGCCTTTTGGCTGTATAACTGCTGGAGTATCTGATATAATCACCACACTGTCTAACTGTCTGATCAGATGATAATCCTAGAGAAGGAATGGTTTTATACCTGAACACCTGTCTGGCTGTTTTACTCACTGCTGGGCCAGGTGACTACAGCAGGGATAAGATTATTCCATAGCTCCACTGGTTCACTGTGTGAGGATATGTCTCTGCTGTCCCCTGGATAGAACTGCCTAGTTTTTTTTTTTTTTTGAGATGGAGTCTTGCTCTGATGCCCAGGCTGGGGTGCAACGGCACAATCTCCACTCGCTGCAACCTCTGCCTCCCGGGTTCAAGTGATTCTCCTGCCTCAGTCTCCCGAGTAGCTGGGATGACAGGCATGCGCCACCATGCCTGGCTAATTTTGTATTTTTAGTAGAGATGGGGTTTCGCCATGTTGGTCAGGCTGGTCTCGATCTCCTGACCTCAGGTGATCTGCCCGCCTTGGCCTCCCAAAGTGCTGTGATTACAGGTGTGAGCCACCATGCCTGGCCTGATTTTTTTTTGAGACGGGAGTCTTGCTGTCACCCAGCTTGGAGTGCAGTGGTATGATCTTGGCTCACTACAACGTCTGCTTCCCGGGTTCAAGCGATTCTCCAGCCTCAGCCTCCGAGTAGCTGGGACTACAGGTGCTTACCACCATGGCGGGCTAATTTTTGTATTTTTAGTAGAGACGGGGTTTCTTCATGTTGGCCAAGCTGGTCTCGAACTCCTGACCTCAAGGTGATCCACCCACCTCGGCCTCCCAAAGTGCTGGGATTATAGGCGTGAGCCACTGCACCCGGCCAGAATTCTGTAATTATATCACTGTGTCCCCTTCTCAGCAGCTCCATTCTTCCCCTCACATAACTGCCTGCTGACTTTCTGGATAAAAAGACACTGCTGCCTCAAGGGAAAGATACTGTGTAGCCCTCTCCCCATCCCCAGAAAGACCGATGTACCTCTCACTCCACAGGCCGTGTCCAGGTGGGGGTGACGCAGAGAGGAACGCTTGTACACCACATGTGGTCCACTTTCCTCTGGGCCCCGAGAACCCTTGGGCCCACCGTGTAGGGGCTCAATCAGGTACTCTTCCTCGTCTGCCACAATCAGGCCGTGCTGGGTTTTGGGAAGTGGGACAGAAAGTTCTCAGGATCAGGTTCTGGAGCTTAGGACCCCTGGGACCTTCTCTCTGTCTTTATGATTTCGTTCTTATCTCATCAGGTTTATTTTGCTATTTTTTTTTTTTTTTAGCATAGGTAATTAGTATCCATACTATTTCTTTCTTTTTCTTTTTTTTTTTTCTTTTTTTGGAGACAAGGTCTCAATCTGTCATCCAGACTGGAGTGCAGTGGTGCAATCGTAGATCACTGCATCCTCAACTTCCAGGGCTCAAGCGATCCTCCTGCCTCAGCCTCCCAAGGAGCTGGGACTATAGGAGCACACCAACATGTTTGGCTAACTTTTTAAATCTTTAATTTATTTTTCACAGAGATTTATTTTTTCATATATTGCCCAGGCTGGTCTTGAATTCCTGGCCTCAAATGATCCTCCTGCCTCGGCCTCCCAAAGTGCTAAGATTACAAGCATGAGCCACTATGCTCAGCCTGTAATTTGTTTTTTTAATTATATATATGTGTATGTGTATATTATGAATGTATGTGTATAGATACACATACACATAATTATATATAAAATATAAATATATATTTAAGCATATATAATATATATAACTATATGTAAGAGATATATATATATATTTAAAGAAACACTATATATTTAAAGAGACAGGCCCAGGCTGCAGTGCAGTGGTGTGATCTCAGATCACTGCGACCTCCCCCTCCTGAGTTCAACCGATTCTCCCACCTTAGCCTCCTGAGTAGCTAGGATTACATATGCACACCACCATGCCTGGCTAATTTTTATTTGTAGTTTTAGTAGAGATGGGGTTTCACCATGTTGGCCAGGCTGAACTTGAACTCCTGACCTCAAGGGATGCACCCACCTCAGCCTCCCAAAATGCTAGAACTACAGGCATAAGCCACCGTGCCCAGCCTCTAATTTTTTGAGATAGATGTTCAGCTCATTAATTTTTAGCCTTACCTAAGGCTATACATTTTCCTCTAAGTACTGCTTTAGCTGCATCCCCAAAGTACTGATTCACTCAAAACACTTTAAAAATGTCCCGCTATCATTCCTTCTCTGATCTTTATGTAGAAGTGTTTTTCTTAACTTCCAAACTAGTAGGCATTCCCTGCCCCCTGCCACTTTCCAGAATCCTCTGCTCACCAGGCCTCCACAGGTGCTGATGGCCACATGGGAGCTGCTGGCCTGGCCCTGCAGGTGACCAGCGTAGAGGCAGTGGGGCCGGGCGGCCCTCTGCCAGGCCAGGCCCTCCCGTGTCCAGTACTCCACGGAGACGTGCCCTGCCAGTAGACGGGAGCTGCGGGTCAGGTTCAGCAGGAAGTGGGTGCTGGGTGAGGCCACCTTGTAGAAGAGGCGGGACTCGGCTGTGGCCCCGGTCCCCCGGCGCTGCCTCCGGGGAGGAGGTGGCGAGAAGGCCAGCAGTGCCCCGTTGTGGTCCACGCGGGTGGGGAAGGCGATCTCATAGCTCTCCAGACTGGACAGGAACTCATCTGTGGGTGAGGGTCAGAGGCCTGGGGTGGGCCCTGGTTTTAGTGGACCCCTGTGTCCTAGTTGTTAGGCTGCTGGAGCAAGTGATGCTGGCCTCACTGACCCCCGAAATCCAGGGAGTTGGCTGCAAGGCTCCCGCCTATTGACCCCAGGGCCTTCCCCCATTGACCCCCATCCCAGCCCCCTGATACCTCTTTCTGTTGGAGCCCAACTGGTCTCTTAAATTTTTCGCTCCCTCCCCACCGCCACCACCAGACTTCCCCTACCTTGAGACCGGAAGGCGTGCGTGACCTCGAACATGAGGCCCAGCCCCAGGGCGAGGGCCCAGCGGAGGATCTGGCAGGCGGGAGCCATAGAGGCCACGTGTCCACATGTCTCTCCCCAGCCCCGGCTGCCGGCAGCCCCCACAGTGCCGCCTCCCCTGTTCACAGCCTGCGCAGCATCACCGGGCTCCTGGGAGGGGGGAGCCAGGTAAGGGGGCGCCTGGTCCCGCTGTCCAGCACAACCAATGCCAAGGCCAACCATGGCCAAAGCTTTTCACCTGACTGAAGATTCTGAATGCATTTTCTCACTCAGTCACTCCCCTCTCCCCACCTCCCCTTCCAATCCTTCCTACACTCTTACAAGAGGACAGGCAGGGACTGGGATGCTGGGAGTACCTCCTATGTGCCAGCTACTGGCCCTAGTTTCCACACCACTGCATTTCTGTTTTTTTTGAGACGGGGCATTACTCTGTCACCTAGGATGGAGTGCAGTGGTGTGATCATAGCTCACTGCAGCCTCCACCTCCTGGGCTCAAACAATCCTCCTGCCTCAGCCTCCCAAGTAGCTGAGATTGCAGGTGCATGCCACCACCCCTGCTTAATGTTTTTGTTTTTTTGGAGAGACGGGGGTCTCACTTTGTTGCCCAGGCTGATCTTGAACTCCTGGCCTCAAGCGATCCTTCCACCTCAGCCTCCCAAAGCACTGGGATTACAGGCATGAGCCACTGCACCCAGCCTACCATTGCATTTCATTTCCAAAATAACTTGAGAAGTCACGATCATCTTTTTTTTTGAGATGGAGTCTCACTCTGTGGCCCAGGCTGGAGTGCAATGGCGCAATCTTGGCTCACTGCAACCTCTGCCTCCTGGGTTCATGTGATTCTCCCGCCTCAGCCTCCTGAGTAGCCGGGATTACAGCCACGCGCCAACACACCCGGATAATTTTTTTGTATTTTTAGTAGAGATGGGGGTTTCACCATGTTGGCCAGGCTGGTCTCGAACTCCTGACCTCGCATCATACTCGCAATCACTCATCTTTTTATAGATGAGAAAATAGACTCAGGAGTGATAAAGTTTGCCCTGGGTCACACTGCTAGAAAGAGGTGGAACCTGGGTTCATTCATTGGGTTATAGCGTCTGGTGGAGGGTGGATGGGGGCATAACAGCCATGCATGCTGAGGATAGCAACCCTTACTTGCCCTAGCCCTGTGGGGTTCCATCTCTTAGGAGTGACAGATGACAGTCAAGTGAATGGAGAAGGGTTCAGATTGTGACATGTTCTCTAGAAAGTATCCATTGGGAGACTGGGAAGCAGAGGTTCAAAGCACAAGAAATCAATGGTGTGAAGAGACAGGAGAAAGTGCGCCAGGAGGGGAAACAGCAAGGTCAAAGGCCTGGAGGTGGGGTAGAGCCTAGCATGCACCCAGGCAGGGTGGGTGCAGGAGAGCAAAGGGAGGCTGGCATCAGAGGCACTTGAAGGCTGGGGTGGTCAGTTTGAATTTTCAAGCCAGATGAAAGCTAAGGCTAGTACTCCATTCCCCCAACCTCTCATATTCCCACCCACGCACCCACTGTCCCGGGCCCTGTCTTTGGATTCTCCAAAAAGGGTAGCACCATTCAAGCCAGATTAAAGCTAGCCTCCAGCCTTTCATATGCCCACCCACGTACCCACTGTCTTGGGCCCTGTCTTTGGATTCTCCACACCGGGTAGCGCCCTCACCCTCCCAAGCCTCTCCTCCGCCCTATGTTTCTGTCCTCTTTTCAGATTCTTCCTTCTCAAGGCTCCAAGCCAACCTGCCCCGCAGGTCTCAGTCTCTCCAGCATCTGCCCCAGGCCAGCCTGCCGCAGACAACACTTTGGGCCACCAACCTGTGCCAAACCCTCTTCCCCCACCCTCCTGTCTCCACCCTCCTCCTCCTCTGTGCAAAATCCCTTAATCACAGAGTCTTGTTTTCTTTGCAGCCCAGCCAAGTCTGACAGTCAATCCCCAAACAGGGCAGTTCAGTCCCGAGGGAGGGAGCCAGGTTTTTGCCAAGTTGCTGATGGACCGAGAAGCCCACATTCCCCACTTCTGCTTGGATCCCTCTAGTGACGGGGAGCTCACTCACAGATATTCTGTGAGCCCCACTGCACTCTTCAGCTGGGCTAATGTCCATTCCTTTTGTTGTTGTTCTCTTTTTTTTTTTTTTTTTTTTAAGACAGAATCTCGCTCTGGCATCAGGCTGGAGTGCAGCGGTGCGATCCCCGCTCACTGTAACCTCTGTCTCCTGGGTTCAAGCGATTCTCCTGCTTCAACCTCCTGAGTAGCTGGGACTACAGGTGTGCGCCACCATGACAAGCTAATTTTTGTATTTTTAGGAGAGACGAGGTTTCACTCTGTTGGCCAGGATGGTCTCGATCTCTTGACCTCATGATCTGCCCGCCTTGGCCTCCCAAAGTGATGGGATTACAGGCGTGAGCCACAGCACCTGGCCTCTCTCTCTCTTTTTTTTTTTTTTTTTTACCTTTTGGGGGCTTCAGTTGGTGGAGTGCTGTTGGGCCCCTGTACGGATCCTTCCCTCGCCTGCTCCCTGCACCTGGACCTCTCTGGGCCTTTGTTTCTTCTTCTTTGGAGCCTGGGCAGGGAGGGGTCAAAGAGGAGGAGCTGGGCTGGTCTTCAGCACTGAGCTGAGTCTGTAGTTGAGGGATCGCTGAGGAAATCTGGACCCTCTCTCTGCCCCGGAGAACCTCCTCTTAGACTTTTTCTTTCTTCTGTTCCTAATGAACCCCCTCCAACAAAAACCCACTTCCTCTCCCTCTCTTCTTCTTCTTCTCTCCTATTCTTTCTTTGGAGGTGTCAACCAACTCCCAGATCAAAGCGCGTCCTGGTTGGGCACCTCTGACCCCTGCTCCTGCCCTAAGCCACCCCGGAAAGGTGGCAACATTCTCATTGCAAGTAAAGCAGGGACCTCACCCCTTTCTCCCACTGGCTCCCTCCCTCCTCTCCTGTTCTTGCACTGCCAGGCCTGGTCCCTCGTCCTCCTCCTTCAGCGGCTCTCTCGGCTCTTGTCTAGAGTGTCTTTGGGTCTGTCCCGGTCCCCCTAAGACCCTCACAGTCCTCATCACTGTCCTCTGAAGTGAGGTGCTCCTCCCAAAACCCTCACCCCCCATTCTGTGCTTTGGGCTCGGGTGGGGTGTGAGGGACAAGGCTTGGGACATCATGGAAGGACCCAGCATGGGGGGTGAGGACAGGGGAAGGGGACTCACCTGCGCACAGTGTATGGGGTGGGGGGAGGAAGGGGATCTGCAGAAGGCTCACAGGTGTCTGAGCTGGGTCCAGCCCACAGGGTGGTGGAGAGGTGTGACACAGCCCAGGGCAGCGGGTGGTGGGGGGACATTAACAAGGCAGTGGGTCTGGGGCAGAAGATGAAGCTTGAAAGAGGCTCAGGGACAGAGATGGTGGTGGACAACAGGATGTCAGTGAGGCATGTGCACTGTGGCGCATGTGTGTGACTGCATGTACGTTATAGCATGTATGTGAGTGTGTGACCCTGTGCGTGACTATGAGCGTGTGACTCCATGTGCATTATGGTATGTGTGTGTGACCCTGTGTGTGTGCATGACTGCATGTGCATTACAGCATGTGTGTGTGACCCTGTGTGTGTGTGTGTGTGTGTGTGTATACCCAGGCCTGGCCATTCCTCCAGCCCCTCCTCCCCGAAGGCAGGAGGGAGGTGGC
The DNA here is from genome assembly GCF_008728515.1 of Papio anubis. Lineage (NCBI taxonomy): Eukaryota > Metazoa > Chordata > Mammalia > Primates > Cercopithecidae > Papio > Papio anubis. Next base: position 43,069,913 of record NC_044995.1, on the reverse strand, counting down.
CAGCGTGGGGGAGGGTGCCAGGCCTGGAGAAGGAAATGCCTCCGGGAAATGGAAGTGGCTTAGAAACAGAGGCTCTGTCCCATCCCATCCCATCCCAGGGATCCTGAAGGGACCCTCAGCTCCACACCCAGACCTCTCTGGCCAGGCTGCGGGGACAGGGCCCACGGACGGTCCCCCGTGGAGGCCAAGGCCGCGTCTGCCCAGGCAGAGGCCCCAGCTTGCCGGCCTCCTCCCGGCTGCACATCTGGCCGGGCCGGCAGGACGCAGCCCCTGCCGGAGAGCAGACAAAGGCCCAGCCGGGGCCTGCGGGAGGAGGGGGCCGGCGCCCGGGCTGGTCCCCCACAACCGGCCGCTAATTAAAGGCCCTGAGCCCGACAGCTGGAGACACCCTGAGACAGACGGCTGTGGCCTCAGTGACCAACTCAGGGGAAGTGGGCGGCGCCACTCCCACACCCAGACACACAAACACACACTGGCAGCGACACACATCCCGCGCAACCAGAGACAGGCGCTCGGGCACTGCAGACCCACAAAAGACGCCAGGACGCCTCCACCGCAGACATACGCGCCGACAGGCTCAGTGCACACTCAACACACCCAGAGATAAACACATGGAAACACACAACCACACACTCCCAGACATGTGTAAACACACAGTTACACGCGCACACACGGGACAAGCCAGAGAAACACGCTGCCACACAAATACACGCACCTGGGGCCTACACACACAGACACACTCACTCACACACATACACAGACAACCCAAGGAGACAGACACACAGGCCTACACGCTGACACATACACACTTATTTGCATGCTCACACCAAACCAGAGACAAACTCACAAGTCCCACAGACCTAGACACCCCCCCACCAGACACACATACACAGGCATTTACACACTCATCACACTCAGAGACAAACGCACACATGCTTGGGGACACACACACAAACCCAGACACACATACACTCATCTCCAAATCTGCGCGCACACAGCAAACCCCTATGCGCACACACTGTCCACACACACAGGCAGACACACAAGAGACTCATCCCCAGGCACTGACACACACATGTAATGCACAACCACTCCGCCCCTACGTGGACGGACACACACACACACACACACACACACACACACACAGAGCAAACAAACCCACGGCAATCCCGGGCGCGATCAGTGGCGCGCGCACTTGAAGACCTCAGGCACAGACGCGAGTCGCACAGCGGGACGCCCTCCCCCATCCAGGGCACCACAGCCCCACGCCCTCACCGCTCGATGAGGACACACAAAGTCCCACCGAGTCACGCACCCCGGGTCCCCCGCCCGCGCCGCTACCTGCGCCGCGCCCGGGGCCTCCGCGCCGTCGCCGCCGCTGTCTCGCCGCCCCGCGCGCGCAGGAAGGGAGGGAGCGAGCGAGCGCGGCGGCGTGGCCGGGGGAGGGGGCGCGGGGAAGGCACTTCCTGAGCCGCCTGCCAGGGTTATAAAAAAACCCCCAAACCGCGCGCGGCCAGAAACCCCGCCCGCCCGCCGCCGCCCGGCCTCGGCCGCGGGCTGGACCCCAGCCAGGGACCCGGGAACTCGGGCCGCCCCGCCCGGGACCAGCGCCCCCGCCGCGGGGGAGGGGGCTGGGGAACCGCGGGGGGTGGGGAGGGGACGAAGCGGGGGAAATCGAGTGGCGGCGGGGAGAATGGACGGGAGAGGGGAGAAAGAATCAGGTGGGGGCATGGCGGATGCGCTAGGTAGAACTGGGGTGAGGTGGGGGTTCTGGAGGAAAGGGAGGAGAGAGAAGGGAGGAGGTAGGGCCCTGGAGGAACGGGCTGAGTTGGGTTGGGGGCAACGGGAAGGAGTGGAGGGGGGTAAGGAATGGGGCGGGAGGGGGGATGGGAGCATGATATGGTGGGGTCGGGGAGGGGAGAGCCCACTTCCTCGCCAGCCTCTGCGGCATCAACAACAGCTGTTATTTATTGAGGGCTGGGCCTGGCTCAAACAAGCATTTATTGGGCGCCTCCCGTGTGCCAGGCACGGTGCCCAGGGCGGGAAATAAGTCCCAGCTCGGCCCTGCCCTCTCTGAGTTCTCAGGGGGTCTGATCGGTCAGGGGCCTGGCCTTGGTCTCTGTACCTTAACTCCGTGGTGATGTAGGCCCAACTGGTCCCATTTCACAGATGAGGAAACTGAGGCCACAGAGAGGGGGAGAGTGAAAATTCTGTTGGAACCGGAGCCCTCTGGGTCTTCGTCACTCTGAGTCTGGCTCCATAAAATGAACGAATGTGTGAATGAGGAGGACCTGGATGGTTGGGGCAGGGCTGGGATTTGAACCCCAGGTGCCTGGTACACTGCCTGGTTCCAGGGAAGGGTGGTGACCCCCAGGCCTCACAATTCCAGGCATTTCCCAGGAACGCCCCCCGGGGAGCTGGGCAGAGCCTTGGCCTTGGCTTTCTCTGAGTCTGGGTTTACTCATCCACACAGTGGGGGTAATAACAGCCTTTCCAGGGCTGGAGTAGGGGGTGGAGGAGGGGTTTCATTCTGCAGCAAAGATTTGTTGTTACGTGCTGGGTTCCAGGGACACAGCTGAGACCAGGAGGGCAGCTTCCCAACTCGGAATTTTTCCTTTTGAACCTGGAATGACATGTCATTACTCACGCATACAGCAGGCGCTGCATAAATACCAGACTCCTGGAGTTCCTACCACACTACCTTACCCCAACCTCCTGGGACTCCAGGCTAGACCAGAGGGACAGCCCCCATCCTCCTGTTTGCTCCCCACACTCCCTCCTTCCCACCAGGGCCTGTCGGGCCCCCATTTGAGGAACGAGTCTAAGTCAGCCATTTCTGGCCTCTATTAGCTGTTCTTCTACTACCTATGGGCCCTCTTTCTCCATGAAAGAGGGGTGGTGGCTTCCTTTCTTTGCCGTACTGCTAAAGGCTTCTACTGTTAGCCTAGTGACTGGTCCAGCCACCTGTCCCTACTTTTTTTTTTTTTTTTTTGAGATGGAGTCTTGCTGTGTTGCCAAGGCTGGAGTGCGGTGGCGTGATCCCAGCTCACTGCAACCTCCGCCTCCTGGGTTCGAGCAATTCTCCTGCCCCAGCCTCCCGAGTAGCTGGGATTACAGGCGCCCACCACCATGCCCAGCTAATTATATTTTTAGTAGAGATGGGGTTTTACCATGTTGGCCAGGCCAGTCTCGAACTCCTGACCTTAAGTGATCCAACCGCCTCTACCTCCCAAAGTGCTTGGATTACAGGCGTGAGCCACTGCGCCCAGCCCACCTGTCCCTCCTCTTAAGGATGGGTGGCTTCCAGACCGCACTGGGAATTTCAGGGCTGCTTTGAGCCAGGCGCTCCCAGGTTCTGGCACTCCTGGCTGTGAAACCTCTCATTATAATTACTCTGTGAAACTTTGACAGTTCTACACTCACTACTTCCCACCACAGCCCCAGACCTCCCTGCGGGGTGGGGGGGGGGGGCTCTTTTTTTTCTCGAGGGCGTGTGGCCCTCTAGGGCCTGGCAGATTGTTTAGGGGAAGCACCGTCCCCACCTGAATCCCCAGGGAGCTGTGTTGGGGTCCCCACCTGAAGCCCCAGGGGGCTGTGTTGGGGCTTTTGCGGTGAGTCTTGGGAAACAGACTTATGTCTTTTCCTTTTTCTTTTCTTTTCTTTTCTTTTTTTTTGAGATGCAGTCTCGCTCTGTTGCCCAGGCTGGAGTGCAATGGCGCGATCTCGGCTGACCACAACCTCTGCCTCCTGGGTTTAAGTAATTCTCCTGCCTCAGCCTCCCGAGTAGCTGGGACTACAGGCACATGCCACCACGCCTGGCTAATTTTTGTATTTCACTATCCTTGGCCAGGCTGGTGTCAAACTCCTGACCTCGTGATCTGCCTGCCTCGGCCTCCCAAAGTGTTGGGATTACAGGCGTGAGCCACCACGCCCAGCCCTTTTGTGTCTTTTTCTTCTGAGACAAGATCTTGGCTCTGTTGCCCTGGCTAGAGTGAGGTGGTGTGATGACAGCACACTGCAGCCTCGAACCCCTGAGCTCAGGTGATCCTTCTGCCTCAGCTTCCTGAGTATCTGGGACCACACATGTGAGCCACCATGCCCAATTAAGTTCTTTTTTTTTTTTGAGACGGAGTCTCTCTCTGTCACCCAGGCTGGAGTGCAGTGGTGTGATCTCGGTTCACTGCAACTTCCACCTCCCAGATTTAAGCGATTCTCCTGCCTCAGCCTCCCAAGTAGCTGGGATTACAGGCACAAGCCACCACGCCCGGCTAATTTTTGTACTTTTAGTAGAGATGGGGCTTTGCCCTGTTGGCCAGGTTGGTCTTGAACTCCTGGCCTTAAGTAGCCCTCCCACCTCAGCCTCCTAAAATGTTGGGATTACAGGTGTAAGTCACTGTGCCTGGCCTGAAATTGTAGAGACATGGTCTCTCTCTGTTGCCCAGGTTGGTCTTGAACTCCTGACCTCAAGCAGTCTCCCTGCCCCAGCTTCCCAAAGTGCTGGGATTTACAGCTGTGAGCCAAGTCTGGCCTGACTTTTGTGTCTTGAGTGGGATGGATTTGAAGCTGAATCCCTATCTTAGACAACAGGGGGAGGCCTCTTATAAGAGTGAAGCCAGCTGGAAATGTGGGATCATGCCTGTAATCCCAGCACTTTGGGAGGCCAAGGCGGGTGGATCACTTGAGCTCAGGAGTTCGAGACCAGTCTGGACAACATGACAAGACCCCATCACTATTAACAAATACAGAGAAATAGCCAGGGCGTGGTGGTGTATGCCTGTGGTCCCAGCTACTTGGGAGGCTGAGGTGGAAGGATGGCTTGAGTCACGGAGGTGGAGGTTGCAGTGAGCTGAGATTGGGCCACTGCACTTCAGCCTGGGTGACGGAGTGAGACTCTGTCTTAAAAAAAAAAAAAAAAAAAAAAAGTTAAGTAAATAAATAAAAATAAAAAATGAATGAAGTCACCAGATGGAGGAGAGTAATGGCCCTGGGGCCATCATTATTTGAGCCCTGAGCAAGCTGTTCCTGAAGCCCATAGATGGGCTTTAATCCAGTCACACTCTTTATTGAACACTATATTGTGTCAGGTGCTGATCCAGGTACTGGGGACATGGCCAGAAACAACAATCTCCATCCCACAAAGGTCACCGTCTTGCCTCAAGGCCTTCGCACTTGCTGTTCCCTCTGCCTGGAACACCTTGCCTCCCCACCCCCCATATTCCATGGCCAGGTCTGTTTTGTCTTTGAATTTTTTTTTTTTTTCCTCTTTGAAACAGAGTCTCGATGTCACCCAAGCTGGAGTGCGGTGGCACGATCTCAGCTCACTGCGACCTTTGCCTTTTGGGTTCAAGCGATTCTCCTGCCTCAGCCCTCTCAAGTAGCTGGGATTACAGGCGCGTGCCACCACACCTGGCTAATTTTTGTATTTTTAGTAGAGATGGGATTTTGCCACGTTGGCCAGGCTAGTCTCGAACTTCTGACCTCAAGTGATCTGCCTGCCTCGGCCTCCCAATGTGCTGGGATTATAGGCGTGAGCCACTGCACCTGGCCATCTTTCAAGTTTTGACTCAAACATCATTTCCTTAGGGAGGCCTGCACTGATCCCCTCACTTCAACATGACACCCCAGTGGGCTTCCTTTCGCACTCCCCAATGTCTTTTACTCTTAGCATGAGTCACTACTGGGCGTACTCTATGAAATACTTATATCTGCTGACTTCTTATGTTTCCCACTGGAATGCCAGCTCTGTGAGGGAAGGGGGTTTTTGTCTGTGTGGTCCACAGCAGTATCCTTGGTGCCTAGCAGGATCTCACCCACAGTTAGTGGCCACTGTTGAATAAATAGGCTCACTAGCAAATAAAAGGGCTCTCAGAAGAGGTGACAATGACGTTGTCGTTTGAATGTTAAGAAAGCCTGTTACTGGAAAAAAAAAAAAAATTAGCTGGGCATGGTGGTGCGTACCTGTAGTCCCAGCTACTTGGGAGGCTGAGGCGGGAGGATCACTTGAGCCAGGGAATTCGAGGTTGCAGTGAGCTGTGAACGTGCCATTGTACTCCAGCCTGGGCGACAGAGTGAGACCCTGTCTCAAAAAAAAAAAAAAAAAAAAAAGCAGTGTGAGTGTGAAGGCGTTCTAGGAGGAGTGCATAGTAACTGCAAGGTTCCTGTGCCCATTCTCTTTTTATGTAAGCCAGCCTGGACTGACTTTAAAAAAAAAATTGTTTCTTGGATTCTTTGCAACATTTAGAACCCTGAGTGATGGTGTGCCTAGGGATGCAGTACTGCCGCTCTGCCACAGGAGGGCGCAATGGAACGCCATTGTTGCCCTTGGACGTTTACGTTAGGAACTAGGAAAATAGAAGTAATGATAATCGGCGGGGCGCGGTGGCTCACGCCTGTAATCTGTGATCCCAGCACTTTGGAAGGCCGAGGCGAGCGAATCACGAGGTCAGGAGTTTGAGGCCAGCCTGCCCAACATGGTGAAACCCCGTGTCTACCAAAAGGACAAAAATTAGCCGGGTGCGGTGGTGCGCACCTGTAATCCCAGCTATTGGGTAATCCCAGCTACTCAGGAGGCTGAGGCGAAAGAATCGCTTGAACCCGGGAGGCGGAGGTTGCAGTAAGCCAAGGTCGCGCCCCTGCACTGCAGTCTGGGTGATAGATTGAGATTCCATCTCAAAAAAAAGAAGTAGCTATGATAATCGTGATAATGATGGTGATGGTGATGGAGCATGGGCCATGAGGTCTGTCTTAACTTCATGACAGCCTTACGAGGTAGGTGCCCATTTTGCAACTGAGGAAACAAGCCCAGAGAGGTTGAGTAACTTGCTCAAGGTCTCTCAGCTAGCAGTGGTAGAACCAGAATAGAACAACCAAGGTAAAAGTCACCCATAATTTGATCACTTAGGGGGAAGGCAGGTGAACTTTGAGGTTGAAGACCTTCCCCTGGGATGGGGGGAGGAGGGAGTCCTGGGGGTGCCCTGGGATCATTGTGCTGAGGGCTGACCCTTTTCCCAGTGGGTAGAGCTCCCATCTCTCTCTCTCTCTCTTTTTTTTTTTGAGACAGGGTGTTGCTCTATGGCCCAGGTGCAGTGGCGCACTCATGACTCACTGCAGCCTCAATTTCCCAGGCTCAAGCAATTCTCCTACCTCAGCCTCCCAAGAAACGGGGACTACAGGCATGCACTATTTTGTCTGGCTATTTAAAAATTTTTTTCTTGTAGAGATGGGGTCTTGCTATATTGCCCAGGCTGGTCTCAAACCCCTGGGCTCATGCGATCCCCCCACCTCAGTCTCCCAAGTAGCTGGGACTACAGCACGCGCCATCATGCTCGCTTAATTTTTTAAATTTTTTTGTAGAGATGGGGTCTTGCTGTGTTGCCCAGGCTTGTCTTGAACTCCTAGGCTCAAGTGATCCTCCTGCCTTGGTCTCCCAAAGTCCTGGGATCACAGGCATAAGTCACTACACCTGACAATGGAGCGCCTAACCCAAAATCCTGGACATGGGAGACAGGGAAGGGCAGGTGTCAGCTTCCTACAGGATTCTCTTGGAGTGAATATTTACTCAAACCCCTCCTGGCAGAGGAAACGCAACTCTCCCACCCCCACCCCGCTTCCTCTTGAAATTCAAAACACACATTTGACCAGGTGCGGTGGCTGACGCCTGTAATCCCAGCACTTTGGGAGGCCCAGGCGGGCGGATCACCTGAGGTCAGGAGTTCTAGACCAGCGTGGCCAATATGGTGAAGTCCTGTCTCTACTAAAAATACAAAAATTAGCCGGGTGTGGTGGTGTGCGCCTGTAATCCCAGCTAATCTGCGGGGCCGAGGCAGGAGAATCGCTTGAACCCGGGAGGCAGAGGTTGCACCAAGCCGAGACTGCGCCATGGCACTCAAGCCTGGGGGACAAGAGCGAGACTTCATCTCGAAAAAACCAAACCAAACCAAACCAAACCAAAACACACATTCATCTGCCTTCACTTGGATATCACAGATAATCTTATCTTGCAAGTTGAGCCCAGAATGATCTGAGGGCTGGGTGCACCCGCTTCACCCCTGCCTCATGCAGTTTTGGGGCCCAAAAGGGTTCGGTGGTTGCCAGCTCAGTGTCCTACAACAGTTGAAAGTCCCCATGGCTGGAAGCCCCCAGCTATCTGGAGGTTTCTCAACCCATACAACCCCTAAATGCTCCACGTGCAACATACTGGGCTCAAGCCCCTCTAGACCTAAACCTTTACACCTGTGTAAGGCTGGTCTCTGTGTAGGGTGATATTTCACAACTAATGTTTCATCCTCCTTCATCTTTTAATGCCGGGGGCTGGGAGTTCAAATCCCACCTTGCCGATCTTTGCCCATTATTTAAACTTCTCCACGTCTCAGTTTTCTCATCTGGAAAATGGGCTTAATCAGGTGGCTGTGAAGATTCAACACTATCGATGGGAGAGTGCTTATTACCATAGTGCCGGGCACAAAGTAAGTGGTAGCTATTATGATTATTTCTGTTTTTGTTGTTACTATTTATTATTTTGTTTGGATTTTTAATTTTTTAAAGTTAAAACAATTTTTTTCTTTTTCTTTTTCTTTTTCTTTTTTTTTTTTTTTGAGATGGAGTTTCGCTCTGTCGCCCAGGCTGGAGTGCAGAGGCACGATCTTGGCTCACTGCAAGCTCCGCCTGCCGGGTTCAAGTAGATTCTCCTGCCTCAGCCTCCCAGGTAGCTGGGATTATAGGCACCCGCCACCACGTCAGGCTAATTTTTGTATTTTTAGTAGAGAAGGGGTTTCACCATATCGCGGCCAGGCTGGTCTCGGACTCCTGACCTCAGGTGATCCACCAGCCTTGGCCTTCCAAAGTACTAGGATTACAGGCCTTTTTTTTGTTTTGTTTTTTTGTTTTGAGATGGAGTCTCACTCTGTCACCCAGGCTGGAGTGCTGTGATGTGATCTCGGTTCACTGCAAGCTCCGCCTCTCGGTTCACGCCATTCTCCTGCCTCAGCCTCCCAAGTAGCTGGTTGGGACTACAGGCGCCCCCAACCACGCCCGGCTAATTTTTTTTTTTTTTTTTTTTGTATTTTTAGTAGAGACAGGGTTTTACCATGTTAGCTAGGATGGTCTCGATCTCCTGACCTCATGATCTGCCTGCCTCAGCCTCCCAAAGTGCTAGGATTACAGGCGTGAGCCACCACACCTGGCTTTTTGTTTTTGTTTTTGTTTTGTTTTTGAAGAGACAAGGTCTTTTGCTGTCACTCAGGCTGGAGTCCAGTGGCACCATCACAGTTCACGGCAGACTCCAACTCCTGGGTACAATTAACCCTCCTGCCTCAGCCTCTTGGGTAGCTGGGATTACAGGCATTCACCACCACAACTGGCTAATTTAAAAAAATTTTTTGTAGTGACAAGATCTCACCTACCCAGGCTGGTCTCAAACTCCTGGACTTAAGTGATCCTCCCACCTCAGCCTCCCAAAGTGTTGGGATTACAGGCATGAGCCACCGCGCCCAATCTGTTTTTGTTTTGATTTTTTTGTTTATTAATCTTACTTTTTTTGTTTTGATTTTTAAAATGCCTTATTAACATTTGCTTTTGATTTTTAGAAATGTTTCTGTTTATGAATCTTTCTTTTTTTGTTTTAATCTGTTTAATTTTTTTTTTTTTTGGTTTGTTTTTAAATCTTTGTGGTTATTATTATTCTACTCTGTTCTTTCCCTGAGCAAGGGCGCTGGTCTCATATCCCCAAGAAAGGAGTGTCCACCTTGGAAAAAAAGAGGCATTTGCTGGACCCGGAGTTCCACAATGCCTACGGGGATAGGGAAGGCTTCCAGCAAAAACAACTTTGAGAGAATATTTTTATTTTTATTTTTTTGGGGATGGAATCTCGCTCTGTCGCCCAGGCTGGAGTGCAGTGGTGTAATCTCGGCTTGCTGCAAGCTCCCCCACCCAGGTTCGAGCGATTCTCATGCCTCAGCCTTCCGAGTAACTGGAATTACAGGCATGCACCACCGTGCCTGGCTAATTTTTGTATTTTTAGTAGAGACAGGGTTTCACCATCTTGGCTGGGCTGGTCTCGAACTCCTGACTTCAGGTGATCTGCCTGCCTTGGCCTCCCAAATTGCTGGGATTATAGATGTGAGCCAGAGAGAATCTGGTGTAGGAAACAAGTAGGCTGGGTGTGCTGGCTCATGCCTGTAATCCCAACACTGGGAGGCCGAGGTGGGCGGATCACTAGGTCAGGAGTTCGAGACCAGCCTGGCTAACATGGTGACACCCTGTCTCTACTAAAAATAAAAAATTAGCTGGGCATAGTGGCGCGCCTGTAGTCCCAGCTTACTTAGGAGGCTGAGGCAGGAGAATCACTTGAACTCGGGAGGTGGAGGTTGTGGCGAGCCGAGATCGTGCCACTGCACTCCAGCCTAGACAATAGAGCCAGGCTCCGTCTCAAAAAAAAAAAAAAATAAATAAATAAAATAAAATAAATAAATAAATACATAAAATAAAGAAAAGAAACAAGTATCCCATCGTGGAGCCTAGGAAAGAGATTTTCTGGGTGGGGAGAGGTGAACTGGGGATAGGAGAAGAATAGAGACTTGGAGAGGAGGTCTCCGGATGGGAGGCCGGAGTAGGGGCGTGGAGAAAAGCTCAGGCAGGCTGAGGACCAGGTCACAATAGGTGAGCTGGACAGCTCCGTGCAGGTCCCTGAGGCCACATGGAGGGAGCAGTAGGGGGGAAGTGGATAGAAAGGGTGGAAACAGGTTGTGGAGCGGGCGGTCCCTGCAAGTCCCTCATCCCAGGGAGCGGATGTGAGGTTTGTGTGCCTGGCCCAAGTGTGGGGTGGATGTTGTCACAGTTTGGGGGCGGTGGTGCCCCAAACTGCCCAGGTGTCCGGGCTGCATGGGATAGCAGGAGGATGAGGATGAGGCAGGAGGGGGTGTTTGATTGGGCGCAGCTGTGTTGAGGAGGTCTGAGTGCTGGGCACTGGGGGGACGCCCTGTCTCTGTGACTTCACTCAATGTTGATTTACCCTGATCCTTCCTAGACACCCTCCTGGCTGCATCTGGTCTCCTCTGGGCATCCCTGGCTTCCCCGTCTCAGCCACCTTTTCTGGGGTGGCCTGGGTCTGGTAGAAGAGGCCAAGTATTAGTAATTTTTTTTGAGATGAAGTCTTGCTCTGTCACCCAGGCTGGAGTGCAGTGGCGCGCTCTTGGCTCAATGCAAGCTCCGCCTCCCGGGTTCAAGCGATTCTCCTGCCTCAGCCTCCTGAGTAGCTGGGATTACAGGCGCCCACCACCACGCCCAGCTAATATTTGTATTTTTAGTAGAAATGAGGTTTCACTGTGTTAGCCAGGCTGGTCTCGAACTCCTAACCTCAGGTGATCCACCCACCTTGGCTTCCCCAAATGCCCACCTTGGCGTCCCAAAGGCATGAACCACTGCACCCAGCCCTGCTATTTTATGCTTTTGAGACAGGGTCTTGTTCTGTCACCCAGGCTGGAGTGCAGTGGTGCAAACGTGGCTCACTGTAGCCTCAACCTCCTGGGTTCATGAGATCCTCCTACCTCGGCCTCCTAAGTAGCTGGGACTACAGGCATGTGTCACCACTCTTGGCTAATTTTTAATTTTTTGTAGAGATGGGGGTCTCATTATGTTGCCCAGGCTGGTCTCGAACTCCTGGGCTGAAGCAATCTTCCTGCCTTGGCCTCTCAAAATGTAGGGGTTACAGGTGTGAGCTACTGCGTCTGGCAGAATGAATATTTTATAATCCCTCTTAACTCCTGTTCCAGGTCCTTGTTCAGCTACAGGAGAAAAAAATGTAAGTCCAATTGATCGAATTGTTTTGGGGTATTCTCCCATCCCTACCTGGGGGTGGCCAGGCATCTGAGTTGGAATCTGTCTTTGCTATTTACCAGTTGAGTGACTTTTGCTTACTGTAACAAACTACCATAAACTGGGTGGCTTATAAACAACAGAGATTTATTTCTCATTGTTCTGGAGGCTGAGAAGCCCAAGATCAAGGTGCCAGAAACTTCATATCTGGTTAGGGCCCACTTCCTGGTTCATAGGTCAGCACCATCTTCTTCTTGTAGCCCCGCGTGGTGAAAGGGGTGAGTGAGCTCTCTGAGGTATCTTTTATAAGAGCACTAATCCCATTCATGAGGGCTCCACCCTCATGACGTAATTACCTCTTAAAGGCCCTGCTTCCCAGTAATATCACCTTGGGGGTTAGGATATCAACATACAAATTTTGGGAGTACATAAACATTCAGTCCATTGCAGCCAGTTACTTATCCTCTCTGAAAATGAGGACGGTAATAGTACCCACCTTATAGTGTTGTTATGAGGGTAAAAGGGTCAATGTATGTGAAGCACTTAGAACTGGAGTTGATGTCCAGTAAGTGCACAGTAAATCTCATCAATATGATGATGATGGTGATGGTGATGATGATGATGATGGTGATGATGATGGTGGTGCTGATGGTGCTGATGATGGTGGTGCTGCTGCTACTGATGGTGATGATGGTCATGACCGTGATGATGGTGATGATACTGATGATGGTAATGGTGATGATGGTGATGGTGCTGATGATGATGGTGCTGATGATGGTGATGACGGTGATGACAGTGATGATGGTGATGATGATGATGGTGGGGATGATGATGGTGATGATGATGGTGATGGTAATTATGATAGTGATGGTTGTGATGAAGACGGTGATGGTAGTGATGGTGATGATGATGGTAATGGTGATGATGATGGTGTTGATGGGATGACAGTGATGATGGTAATCATTATGATGATGAGATGTGATCATAGTGATGATGGTGAGGATGATGCTGATGGTAATGGTGATGATGGTGATGGTGATGATGGTGTTGATGGTGCTGCTGCTGATGGTGATGATGGTGATCATTATAATGATGATGGTGATGGTGATTATGATGATGTGATGATGATGGTGGTGGTGGTGACGACGATGATGATGATGATGGTGCTGATGATGATGGTGATGGCAGTGATGATGATGATCATGGTGATAATGGTGCTGCTGCTGCTGCTGGTGGAGATGATAATGATGATGGTGATGATAATGGTGATGATGGTGATGGTGATGGTGACATGGCATTGACCACAAATGGCATATGATGGTGAGGGTGATGGTGGCGATGATGGTGATGATCATAATGGTGATGGTGAGGGTGATGGTGGGGATGATGATGATGATAGTAATGGTGATGATGATGATGGTAATGGTGATGATGATGGTGTTGATGGTGCTGATGACAGTGATGATCATTATAATAATGATGGTGATCATAGTGATGAGGATGGTGATGATTGTGATGATGGTGGGGATAATGATGGTGATGGTGGCTGTGATGAAGATGGTGACAATGGTGATGATGGTGATGATGACAGTGATGATGGTGATCATGATAATGATGGTGATGATGGTGATGATGACAATGACGTTGGTGATAATGATAATGATGATGATGGTGATGATGTTTATGCCTGTGGTGGACCACGTGATTTCCAGCATGTGGTTTCTCACCCTTAGCACTGCTGATGTTTTGGGCCAGATAGTTCCTGGCTGTGGAGGGCTGTCCTATGCATTGTATGGTGTTTAGCAGCATCCCTGGTCTCTACCTACCAGATGCCAGTAGCACCTGCAAATGTGACAATGAAAAACATTTCCAAACACTGTCCAATGTTCCCTGCAGGTGTGGGAGTGGGAGTGAGAACAACCAGTCTGATCCTGGTTCATCTTCTGCCTATGCTGCCATCCACTAGGAAGAGTAGATTTCCTCTCAGCCCAGGGTTGTTAATTATTTCAGTATCCCTATTTTATTTTATTTTTTGAGATGGAGTCTTGCTCTGTTGCCCAGGCTGGAGTGTAGTAGCATGATCTCAGCTGACTGCAACCTCTGCCTTCCAGGTTCCAGTGATTCTGTTGCCACAGCCTCCTGAGTAGCTGGGATTACAGACACCCACCACCACGCCTGGCTAATTTTTTTTTTTTTTGTATTTTTAGTAGAGGTAGGGTTTCACCATGATGACCAGGCTGGTCTTGAACTCCTGACCTCAAGTGATCCAACTGCCTCAGCCTCCCAAAATGCTGGAATTACAGGCATGAGCCACCGTGGTCGGCCAGTATCCCTACTTTAACATTCACAAGACATTTTGTTGTTGCTTTTTGTCTTGCTAAGGCAGTCTCTCTCTAACAGAGTAGAAGCTAAAAATTGACTGTTACTCAGATGAAGGAATGGGACCCAGGATGAGACAAGACTCAGTGAGTTTTTTTTTTTTTTTTTTGGAGACGGAGTCTTACTCTGTCGCCAGACTGGAGTGCAGTGACACGATCTCAGCTCACTGCAACCTCTGCCCTCCGAGTTCAAGTGATTCTCCTGCCTCAGCCTCCCAAGTAGCTGGGATTACAGGCCTCTGCCACCACGCCCAGCTAATTTTTTGTGTTTTTAGTAGAGATGGGGTTTCATCATCTTGGCCAGGCTGGTCTTGAACTCCTGACCTCATGATCCACCCGCCTTGGCCTCCCAAGTAGCTGGGATTACAGGCTTCTGCCACTGCACCCAGCTAATTTTTTGTGTTTTTAGTAGAGATGGAGTTTCACCATCTTGGCCAGGCTGGTCTTGAACTCCTGACCTCATGATCCACCCGCCTCGGCCTCCCAAAGTACTGAGATTACAGGCGTGAGCCACCATGCCCGGCCTCTCAGTGAACTTTTTTTTTTTTTTTTTTTGAGACGGAGTCTGGCTGTGTCACCCAGGCTGGAGTGCAGTGGCACATCTCGCTCACTGCAAGCTCCGGGCCCTGGTTTCACGCCATTCTCCGGCCAGCCTCCGAGTAGCTGGGACTACAGGCCTCGCCACCACTCGCCAGTTTTTTTACTTTTTGTAGAGACGGGTTTCACCATGTTGTTGTGATGGTCTCATCTCCTGACCTCGGTGGATCCACCACTGCCTTCCCAAAGTACTGAGATTACAGGTGTGACCCACCACGCCTTGGCCTCAGTGAACTTTAAAAATAATTAGTTTTTTGAAACGGAGTTCGCTCTGTCGCCCAGGCTGGAGTGCAGTGGCCGGATCGCAGCTCACTGCAAGCTCCGCCTCCCGGGTTTATGCCATTCTCCTGCCTCAGCCTCCCGAGTAGCTGGGATTACAGGCGCCCGCCTCCTCGCCCGGCTAGTTTTTTTGTATGTTTTAGTAGAGACGGGGTTTCACCGTGTTAGCCAGGATGGTCTCGATCTCCTGACCTCGTGATCCGCCCGTCTCGGCCTCCCAAAGTGCTGGGATTACAGGCTTGAGCCACCGCGCCCGGCCAATAATTAGTTTTATTTAAGAGGAAGGGTCTTGTTCTGTCACCCAGACTGGAGTGCAGTGGCACAAGCATAGCTCACTGCAACCTTGAATTCCTGGGTTCAAGTGATCTTCTCCCACGTCTCACCTCAACCTCCTGAATAGCTGGGACTATAGGCCGAGCTAATTAAAAAAATTTTTATAGAGATGGGGTGTCACTATGTTGCCAGGGCTGGTCTCAAGCCCCTGACCTTAAGCAATCATCTTGCCTCAGCCTCCCAAAAGTGCTGGGATTACAGATGTGAGCCACTACGTCTGGCCTCTGTGAGCATTTAAAACCCTGCCCCACCAACCCTCCAACAATGACCATGTGAAGACACGGAGAGAAGGTGGCCATCTACAAGTCAAGGAGAGAGGCCTCAGAGGAAACCAACCCTGCTGACACCTTGAACTTGGACCTCCAGCCTCCAGAACTGTGAGATAACGAATTTCTGTTGTTTTAGCTAGGTCTGTGGTGCATTTTTTGGGCAGCCCTAGCAAGCTGATATACTTTTTTTTTTTTTTTTTAAACGGAGTTTTGCTCTTATTGCCCAGGCTGGAATGCAATGGTGTGATCTCTGCTCACTGCAACCTCCGCCTCCTGGGTTCAAGCGATTCTCCTGCCTCAGCCTCCTGAGTAGCTGAGATTACAGATACCTGACATGACGCCTGGCTAATTTTTGTGTTTTAGTGGAGACGGAGTTTCACCATATTGGTCAGGCTGGTCTCGAACTCCTGACCTCAGGCAATCCACCCGCCTCGGCCTCCCAAAATGCTGGGGATTACAGGCATGAGCCACTGTGCCCGGCTACTCATAAATGTTTTAAGTTTGAATGATATTCCATTGTACATATAGACCATGATTTGCCTCCTCTTGCTTCCACGCCAGTGTCCCCTGGAGCCGTCTCTCTCCTGTCTCCTGCTGTGTCTGGGCTGGGTTGGGACCTGAGCTTAGCTGCAACTGTCTCCCCTGAACCCCCGTCTACAAAAGGCTCTGACCTCCAGACCCATCCCCCCTTCCTCAGCCCCTAAGCCTTTTCCTATCTCCACTTTTCAGCCACAGAATCCGAGACCCAGATTGGAAGCTCCTTGTGGTGAGGGTTAGATTAAATATGTAGTTCTTATAAGAGACTTAGAATGGTGCCTGGCACAGAAGCTATTATTATTATTTGTGTGTGTGTGTGTGTGTGTGTGAGACAGAGTCTCTCTGTCTCCCAGGCTGGAGTGCAGTTATATGATCTTGACTCACTGCAACCTCTGTCTCCCAGATTCAAGCAATTCTCCTGCCTCAGCCTCTCATGTAGCTGGAATCACGGGTGCCTGCCACCACGTCCAGCTCATTTTTGTATTTTTAGTAGAGACCGGCTTTCACCATTTTGGCCAGCCTGGTTTTGAACTGCTGACCTCAGGTGATCCACCTGCCTCAGTCTCTCAAAGTGCTGGGATTACAGGCATAAGCCACCATGCTTAGCCTTTTATTTACTATTATTTTTTGGGACAGGGTCCCACTCTGCCACCCAGAGGCTGGAGTGCAGTGGTGCCATCATAACTCACTGCAACCTCACACTCCTAGGCTCAAGCGGTCCTCCAACCTCAGCCTCCCGAGTAGCTGAGATTACAGGTGCTGCCACCATGCCCAGCTAATTTTTGCATTTTTAGTAGAGATGGGGTTTCACCATGTTGGCCGGGCTGGTCTTAAACTCTTGACCTCTGGTGATTCACCTGCCTCCGCCTCCCAAAGTGTTGGGATTACAGGCGTGAGCCATAGTGCCCAGCCACTCTGATGTTATTCATTAGTTGATTGATTCAACAAACATTTATTGGGCACCTACTGTGTGCCTCGTTCAGGCAGAAGAAGAGAACAACATCTGCACTCTCATAGCAGGAGAAAAAGACAAAAGAACCAATAAATGAATACACACAGAGTCGATTCTCTTTATTTGTGGTAGTTCTGTTCTTTAATGTCGCCGTGGACACTGAATTAGGGAACACTAAACTGTTGTTCCTGGGGAAATACAAGGTTAGGTTCCTATGAGCCTCTGGTCACAGCGTTTTAATCAACTGATCAATACATAACCTTGCTTTATATGTGTTATTTTATTTTATTTTATTGAGACAGAGTCTCGCTCTGTTGCCCAGGCTAGAGTGCAGTGGTGGGATCTTGGCTCACTGCAACCTCTGTCTCCCAGGCTCAAGTGATTCTCATGCCTCAGCCACCAGAATAGCTGGGGCCACAGGTGCACACCACCATGTCTGGCTAATTTTTGTATTTTTAGTAGAGATGGCATTTTGCCATGTTGGCCAGGCTAGTCTTGAACTCCTGGCCTCAAGTGATCTGCCCACCTTGGCCTCCCAAAGTGCTGGGATTACAGGCGTGTAAGCCATTGCACCCGGCCTTATATGTGTTTATTTATTTTTTAGTTTTTGAGACAGAGTTTCGCTCTTGTTACCCGGGCTGAAGTGCAATGGTGCAATCTCAGCTCACCGCAACCTCTGCCTCCTGGGTTCAAGTGATTCTCCTGCCTCAGCCTCCCGAGTAGCTGGGATTACAGGTGCCCGCCACCACGCCCGGCTAATTTTGTATTTTTAGTAGAGACGGGGTTTCGCCATGTAGGTCAGGCTGGTCTTGAACTCCTGACCTCATAATCTGTCTTGCCTTGGCCTCCCAAAGTGCTGGGATTACAGGCATGAGCCACAGCACCTGGCCTATATGTGTTTATTTTTAAAGACACCTTATTAAATATATATAGTTGCTTCATTCACATTGAACTCATGGCTAACAGCAAGACCACTCGCGCCTGAATGAAGCTTCTCTAACACACAGATTTTCTCTGTGAGACTCATCACAGTCTTCTGTGTACTGTGGTTTGAATGTGTCCCCACAGAAGACATGTGTTGGAAACTCAGTCCCCAATGTGACAGTGTTGGGAAGTGGGGCATAAGGGGAGGTGTTTAGGTCATGAAGGTTCCACCCTCCTGAATAGATTAGGACCAATTTGAAAAGGGGTTGCGGGCTGGGTGCAGTGGTTAATGCCTGTAACCCCAGCACTTTGGGAGGCTGAGGCAGGAGGATCCTTTGAGGCCAGGGGTTTGAGACTGGCCTGGGCAACATAGCAAGACCCTGTCTCTACCAAAAAAAAAAAAAAAAAAAATTAACTGGGTGTGGTAGGCATGAGTCTGTAGTCCCAGCTATTTGGGAGGCTGAGGCAGGAGGATCACTTGAGCCCAGGGAGGTTGAGGCTGCGGGAGCTGTTATTACATCACTGCATTCCAGCCTGGGCAACAGAGGAAGACTCCATCTCTAATAAAGGGGAGGATTAGGCCGGGTGCGGTGGCTCACGCCTGTAATCCCAGCACTTTAGGTGGCCGAGGCTGGCGGATCACCTGAGGTCGGGAGTTCGAGACCAGCCTGACCAACATGGGGAAATCCCATTTCTACTAAAAAAATACAAAATTAGCTGGGCGTGGTGACGCATGCCTGTAATCCCAGCTACTCAGGAGGCTGAGGCAGGAGAATTGCTTGAACCTGGGAGGTGGAAGTGCAGTGAGTCGAGATTGCACCATTGTACTCCAGCCTGGGCAACAAGAGCAAAACTCCGTCTCAAAGAAAAAAGGGAAGTATTGAGGCTGTGAGTCTGATTTTTCTTGTTCTCTCACACTCTCTCTTTGCTCTTCCAACACATGAATTTTGGGGGACACATTCAAACCATGGCACCATCTAATGGAGTTGTGGTAAGGACTAGATTAAATACATAATTCTGGCCAGGCGAGGTGGCTCATGCTTGTAATCCCAGTGCTTTGGGAGGCTGAGGCTGGAGGGTTGTTTGGGGCCAGGAGTTTGAGATTAGCCTGGGCAACATAGCGAGGCCCCGTCTCTACAAAAAACCAGAAAAATTAGCTAGGCAGGGTGGCACATGCCTGTAGTCCCAGCTACTTGGGAGGCTGAGGTGGGAGGATCACTGGAGCCAGGGAGGTCCAGGCTGCAGTGAGCCACGATTTCGCCACTGCACTTCACCCTGGATGACAGAGGGAGACCCTGTCTCTGAAACAAAACAAAATAAAACAAAACGGAAAAGTGTGATTTTTCTTTTTATTTCTTTTCTTTTTTATTTTTTTGAGACAGAGTTTTTGTTCTGTTGCGCCAGCTGGGATACAAGGCGCGATCTCAGCTCACTGCAAACCCCGCCTCCTGAGTTCAAGAGATTCTCCTGCCTCAGCCTCTTGAGTAGCTGGGATTACAAGCATCCACCATCACGCCTGGCTAATTTTTGTATTTTTAGGAGAGACGAGGTTTTACCATGTTGGCCAGGCTGGTCTCGAACTCTTGACCTCAGGTGATCCACCCACCTCGGCCTCCCAAAGTGCTGGGATTGCAGGCATGAGCCACTGTGCCTGGTCTGGAAAAGTGTAATTTTTCTAAGAAACTTAGCCATGGGATGATGGGACAAGAAGGCCCTTGCCAGGTGCAGGCCCCTTGACCTTGGACATCCCAGCCTCCAACTGTAAGAAATAAATCTCTGTTCTTCATAAACTACCCAGTCTACGGAATTCTGTGATGGCAGCACAAAATGAAATAAGACATTGTGTGCAGGAACACAGGACTCCACACCAGCATTGTGCTTGGGGCCAATGTCAACAGCAAAATCACCAACAAAAAGCACAAAAATGAGAAAAAAAAAAAAAACCCACAAAAAACAAAAAAAAAACCCAGCACAACTCAATGGACTCCAAAAGAGCACTTGTTTATACGATGAGAGCTGAGACAGGAAGGCAGTGTCGCCTTGTGTGACCTCAGCTAGGGACCGGTGTGTAGCGCCACTCAAAGTTTTTGCTGCTGTGTCTGCACATGACTGAGAATGGCTTTGAGAGCTCCACCAGTACTGATTTTGGGGTTAAATACATTTTAGCGAGCAGGCCAATTTTTTTTTTTTTTTTGAGATGCTCTGCCGCCCGGGTTGGAGTGCAGTGGTGTGATCTCGGCTCACTGCAACCTCCACCTCCCGAGTTCAAGCGATTCTCCTGTCTCAGCCTCCCAAGCAGCTGGGATTACAGGCACCTGCCACCATGTCCAGCTAATTTTTGTATTTTTAGTAGAGACGGGGTTTCACCATGTTGGCCAGGCTGGTCTTGAACTCTGACCTCAGGCGACCTGCCCGCCTCGGCCTTCCAAATTGTTGGCATTACAAGCATGAGCCACCACACCCAGCCAAGCAGGTCAATTTGTGATGCCAGAATCCATGGATAATGAGCATCAACTGTATCATTTTACAGGTGGAAATGAGTGTTGTGCGGGAAATAAAAGGCTGGGTTGAAAACAGACACGCCTTTAATCCCGTTGCTTTGGGAGGCTGAGGGGGAGGATAGTTTGAGGCTAGGGGTTTGAGACCAGCCTAGGCAACATAGCAAGACCCTGTCTCTGCCAAAATAATGCTCTTAGAAAAATAGCTGGGTGTGGTGGCATGTGACTGTAATCCCATCTACTTGGGAGGCTGAGGCAGGAGAATCGCTTGAGTCCAGGAGTTTGAGGCTGCAGTGAGCTATGATTGCATCACTGCACTCCAGCCTGGGTGACAGAGTAAGACCCTGTCTCTAAAAAGATAAAAATAGGCTGGATGCGGTGGCTCACGCCTGTAATCCCAGCACTTTGGGAGGCCGAGGCTGGCAGATCACCTGAGGTCAGGAGTTGGAAACCAGCCTGGTCAATATGGCAAAACCCAGTTTCTACTAAAAATACAAAAATTAGCCAGGGGTGATGGCGCACACCTGTAATCCCAGCTACTTGGGAGGCTGAGGCAGGAGAATCACTTGAACCCGGGAGGCGGTGGTTGCAGTGAGCCGAGATCGCGCCACTGCACTCCAGCCTGGGCAACAAGAGCGAAACTCGGTCTCAAAAAAAAAAAAAAAAAAAAGAGGGAAATGGCAGGCTTGGTGGCTTATGTCTGTGTAATCACAGCACTCCCAAGTAACTGGGATTACAGGCACCCACCACCACGCCAGGCTAATTTTGTCTTTTTAGTAGAGACGGGGTTTCTCCATGTTGGTTAGGCTGGTCTTGAACTCCTGATCTCAGGTTATCTGCGCACCTTGGCTTCCCAAAGTGCTGGAATTACAGGTATGAGCCACTGTGCCTGGCCATTTCCCTCTTCTTATAAGGACACGAGTCACACTGGATTAGGACCCACTCTAATGCAGGAGGACCTCATCTTAAGTTGATTTCATCTGCAAAGACTGTATTTCCAAATAAAGCCTCATTCACAAGTTCTAGGTGGGCATGAATTTAGGGGACTATTCAACCCAGTCCTGGGGGCTTTTTAGAGAGGGAGTTCCTGGAAGCATGGAAGGCTTCTTGGAGGAGGCAATAAATGACCAGAGGCCTGATTGAAGTCAAGGGGATCTGGGGCAGGAGCATTCTAAATGGAGGGAATAGCATGCACAAAGGTCCTGATGTTGGGCTGTGCCTGTTTTGTTATCTGTTCTGGCATCATAACAGGGTCTGTGTGTATAGCTGGAAGGAAGTGAGTTGATGGCGGAGAGGTGAGGACAAGGAGGTGACAGGGACAGGTCATCAAGGGCCTTGTGGGCTGCAGGGAGGCCTTGGTCTTTTACCCTGAGGGAGGTGGGAGCCCTGGAGGACTGTGGACAGAGGAGGGACATGAGACCCCAGGGAAGGATAAGATAGTACACAAGGGCAGGCCAGGGTCTGGGTTCAGTATCTCACAGAATCCCTACAATCTCCTGGTGTTGAACACTTTCTCTCACGCAGATAAAAATACACAAAATGAAAGAAAAGATAAAAATAAACAAAAAGAAAGAAAGGATAGGCCTGGTGCAGTGACTCATGCCTGTAATCCCAGCACTTTGGGAGGCTGAGTCGGGTGGATCACCTGAGCTCAAGAGTTAGAGACCAGCCTGACCAACATAGTAAAACCCCGTCTCTACTAAAAATACAAAATTAGCCGAGCGTGGTGGCGCATGCCTGTAATCCCAGCTACTTGGGAGACTGAGACAGCAGGATTGCTTGAACCCAGGAGGTGGAGGTTGCAGTGAACGGAGATCACACCATTGCACTTCAGCCTGGGCAAAAAGAGCAAAACTCTGTCTCAAAAACAAAAGAAAGAGAGAAAGAGAGAAAGAGAAAGAAAGAAAGAAAGAAAGAAAGAAAGGAAGGAAGGAAGGAAGGAAAGAGGGAAAGAGAGAAAGAGAGAAAGAGAGAAAGAGAGAAAGAGAGAAAGAGAGAAAGAAAAGATAAAGGCCAGGCGCGGTGGCTCATGCCTGTAATCCCAGCACTTTGGGAGGCTGAGGTGGGCGGATCACGAGGTCAGGAGATTGAGACCATACTGGCTAACACGGTGAAACCCCGTCTCTACTAAAAGATACAAAAAATTAGCCGGGCATAGTGGTGGGCACCTGTAGTCCCAACTATGTGGGAGGCTGAGGCAGGAAGGCAGGAGAATGGCGTGAACCTGGGAGGCGGAGCTTGCAGAGCTGAGATCGTGCCACTGCACTCCAGCCTGTGCGACAGAGCGAGACTCCATCTGAAAAAGAAAAAAAAAAAAAAAAAAAAAGATAAAAATAAATTGAAATAAGAAAAGAAAACAGGGAGAGAGTGTATGTTAGTTACCTAGGACTGCTGTAACAAAACACTACAAACCTCCAGATGAGGTCTGGTGAGTTAAACTCACTCCCCAGGATCACACAGTTGCTCAGTGGTACACAATTCAAATCCACACTGATGTGTCCTCCTGGCATCAGGAATAACCTATGAGAGCGTTCATGGTGTCCATGAACATTGTATTCACTAGCTTCAAACTCCTGTCACTGATATTTATTTATTTATTTATTTTTGAGTTGGAGTCTCGCACTGTCACCCGGGCTGGAGTGCAATGGCGTGATCTCGGCTCCCCGCAACCTCCGCCTCCCCGGTTCAAGCGATTCTCCTGCCTCAGCCTCCTGAGTAGTTGGGGTTATATTAGCCACCATGCCTGGCTAATTTTTTGTCTTTTTAGTAGAGACGAGTTTCACTGTGTTGGCCAGGCTGGTCTTGAACTCCTGAGCTCATGATCCACCTGCCTGGGCCTCCCAAAGTGCTGGAATTATAGGCATGAGCCACCACACTCAGCCTATCACTGATATTTATAATGTCACCTCCACAGCACTTTGTTGGTTGACAATACTTGGGATCTCTCCATTATAGCCCTGTTCGTGGGCACAGAGTTCTCTGCCATGGCTGGGGACTAGGAAGTGGGAAACACAGCTCTGGGGGAACCTGAGGGCTTGGGTGGAAGCCTGGAAAGCCAGGAGGAGCAAGAAGCAGGAAGCAAGGTGGTAACGGCGAGAGGCTGAGTACTCCTTCCCATGCCTTTAGTGGGACATTTCTGGTTCTCTGACACAGGAGGGCATGTAGACCTGGGTTGGGCTCCCCTCACCCCCACACAGGTCCAGTTGGATCAGCTCATTCCCCCTGCAGCTTAACTGCCTCCATCTCCCCTCTGGGATCTCATGATGTGCCTTTAATTGGGGCCTTGGATGCTCGGGTCATGTTGCATGGAACTGTGGCCAAGTGAGGGGATTAAGCAAAGCTGACTAGGATCGTTTCGTGCGGATCTTTTCAGAGCCTTTAATAGACACCTGTGCTTTGCGCAGCGCTCTAAAACTTACTTGCTCCCTTGACATGTTTTTGCTCTGTAGCATTTTGGGGTGCCGGGGTTTCTGGACGGGATACAGGAATCATTGCTTTAACTCCAGGAGGGCGCCTGAACGGTGGAATTTCAGCCAGAGACTTCTGGTTAAGCATCAAAGATTTCCTCCTGCTCCTCCCTCTCTGCCTCCCCCTCCCAGGACCCGGGCACTGAGAACAAGGCTGGCACCCCACAGCTCTCTCTGGGGTGGCCCAGTGGGGTTGCAAATTCTAGGCAGACCAAATTAGGAGCTCACGGGGAGGCTGGAGGGGGTCAGCCCAGGCGGGGCTGGGGGCTGGGCTTGGGATGAACAGGGGAACCGAACCGAGAGGCAGGGCTCTGAACTGGAGTTCTGCCTCTGCCTGGCCCTTGATCTCTGGGGGGTCTGGAGCAGGCGTGTCTTCTGGGAAGGCGGCGGAGTCCCCTGGGACAAAGCCCAGGGATTAGCTCAGTAGACAAACATCTGAGTCTTGGCCCCTTCTTCCCCCTCTTCCAGGGTCACAGTGGGAGGCCGCAGATTGGCCCTGTTCTTCTGAAAGTAAACAGGCCGGGCTGGCCTGGCTTCCCCTCCGTCCAGCCGCCAGGCCTTCGTGTCCAGCCCCTTTCTGCGGCGGCTCCAGCCTCTCAGCCTCCTGGTCTTTCACTTTTCTGCCTCCTCTGTCTACACCCGTTGGCCTCTGGAAGCATCTCTAGTGATGGGGACTCGGGGGGCTTGGTCACTCCAGTCCTCACCCTTGCGTGTATGCGTGTGTTTTGTTCGTTTCTTGGAGATGGGGTTTCGCTCTTGTTGCCCAGGCTGGAGTGCAGTGGCTCGATCTCGGCTCACCGCAACCTCCGCCTCCCAGGTTCAAGCAATTCTTCAGCCTCAGCCTCCCGAGTAGCTGGGATTACAGGCACCCACCACCACGCCCAGCTAATTTTTGTATTTTTAGTAGAGACCGAGTTTCACCATGTTGTCCAGGTTGATCTCAAACTCCTGACCTCAGGTGATCTGCGCGCCTCAGCCTCCCAAAGTGCTGGGATTACAGGTGTGAACCACTGCACCGGTCTTTTTTTTTTTTTCTTTTTTTTTGAGACAGAGCCTTGCTCTGTCACTCAGGCTGGAGTGCAGTGGTGAGAGCTTGGCTCACTGCACCCTCTGCCTCCTGGGTTCAAGGGATTTTCCTGCCTCAGTCTCCTGACTAGTTGAGGTTATAGGTATGCACCACCATGCCCAGCTAATTTTTTGTATTTTTAGTCGAGACGGGATTTACCATGTTGGCCAGACTGGTCTTGGACTCCTGACCTCAGGCGATCCACCCACCTCAGCCTCCCAAAGTGCTGGGATTATAGGCGGAAGCCACTGCGACCGGCCTCCTTTACTTCCTTGATAAGTTTGCTTTCACTTTACTCTGTGGACTCACCCTGAATTCTTTCTTGCGTGAGACCTAAGAACCCTCTTTTTGGGCCTGGATCGGGACTCCTTTCCAGTAAAAGTTGGCGTTATTGGCAGTGAGATAGGGAAGCTGCGGCTAAGCTGAGGATGCATGGGGAAGGTGTCTTGACCTTGAACTTGACACCTTGACCTTGGGCTCTTGCCTAGGCTCTGAGGGCCAGCTCCTTCCCCTCTCTCTACCCTCCTCCACCTCTGGCTGTTGGAAGTGCACCTGCAGCTGCCGTGGGAGGGGCCCTCCAACCACCCTGAGGATGGTTTCCTGCCTCCCTTCCTGCCCCCTCTGAAGACCAGCTTAGCTATGCCCAACTCAGCTCTTGTCCTGGGACAAGACCCGCCGCCTCCTGGTCAAGGGAGCAGGGTCCTGGGGAGGGAGAGACAGATGTCGAGGCCGGATGGGAGGTTGTGGAAGGGGAGGAAGTGGATTTGGGGAATATAGCTGTTTCTTTCTTCCTCAGCTATCATTAGTATAACTTTTCTCCTTTCTTCCCTCCCTCCTTTCTTCCTTCTCTCCTTCCTTCCTTCCCTCCCTCCCTCCCTCCTTCCCTCCTTCCCTCCTTCCCTCTTTCCCTCTTTCCCTCCTTTCCTCCCTCCCTCCTTCCCTCCCTCCCTCTTTCCCTCCTTCCCTCCCTCCCTCCTTCCCTCCCTCCCTCTTTTCCTCCTTCCTTCCATTCCATTCGCATTCCGTTCCATCATCCATCATTCCTTCCATTCATTCCTCCATATCATTCCATCATCATTCCATTCATTCATTCCATCATCATTCCATCATCATTCATCATTTTCATTTCATTCCATCATCATTATCATTCATCATTCCATCATTTCATTTTCATCATCATCATTCCATCCATCATTCATTCGATTCCATCCATCATTCCATCATTCATTCCACATCCATCCATCATCATTCCATCATCATTATCATTCATTCCTCCATCATTCACCCTTCTTCCCCTTCTTCCCTCCTTCCCTTCTTCCTCCTTCCTTCCTTCCCTCCCTCCCTCCTTTCCTCCTTCCTTCCCTCCCTCCCTCCTTCCCTCCTTCCCTTCTTCCCTCCTTCCTTCCTTCCCTCCTTCCTTCCTTCCCTTCTTCCCTCCTTCCCTTCTTCCTCCTTTCCTCCTTCCTTCCTTCCTTTTTTTTTTTTTTTTTGTTTTTTTGAGATAGAGTCTCACTCTGTCACCCAGGTTGCAGTACAGTGGCGCCACCTCAGCACATTGCGACCTCCACCTGCTGGGCTCAAGCGATTCTCGTGCTTCAGCCTCCTGAGTAGCTGGGACTACAGGTGTGTGCTATCATGCCCGACTAATTTTTGTATCTTTGGTAGAGAAGGGGTTTCACCATGTTGGCCAGGCTTGTCTTGAACCCCTGGCTTCAAGTGATCCATCCCCTTGGTCTTCCAAAGTGTTGGGATTACAGGCGTGAGCCACCCGCCTGGCCTCTTTGGTTTTCTTCTTGAGACAGGGTTTCAGTCTGTTGCCCAGGCTGGATTGCAGTGGTGCAATCCTAGCTCACCACAGCCTTGAATTCCTGGGCTCGAGTGATTCTCCCACATCAGCCTCCTGAGTAGCTGGAACTATAGGCGCATGCCATCACACCCAGCTAATTTTTATCTTTTGTAGAGTTGCGATCTGTCTCAAATTCCTGGCCTCAAGTAATCCTCTTGCCTCAGCCTACCAAAATGCTGGGCCTTGTTATTATAATGTTTCTTCCTTTCATTTAAGTAAAAATTACAGTGTAATTTACTGACCAGGTGTGGTGGCTCAGGCCTGTAGTCCCAGCACTTTGGGAGGCTGAGGTGGGCAGATCACTTGAGCTCAGGAGTTGGAGACCAGCCTGGGCAACACAGTGAGACCTGGTCTCTACAAAAAAAAAAAAAAAAAAAAAAACAAACACACACAAAACCCCCCAGAAAATTAGCTGGGCATAGTGGTATGCACTTGTAGTTCCAGCTAACTGGGAGGCTAAGGTGGGAGGATCTCTTGAATCCAGGAGGTTGAGGCTGCATCAAACCAGGATGGCCCCACTGCATGTTAGCCAAGACCCGATCTCAAAAAAAAGAGAGTGTAATTTAGTGACAGTAAAACCCATACATATTAGTATACAGTTCTGTGGTATTTGACAAACCACATAACCATATAACTACAACCTCAATAGAAATACAGAATACTGGCCAGGCGCGGTGCCTCATGCCTATAATCCCAGCACTTTGGGAGGCTGAGGCGTGTGGATCACCTGAGGTCAGGAGTTCGAGACCAGCCTGACCAACATGGTGAAACTCTGTCTGTACTAAAAATACAAAAAATTAGCCGGGCGTGGTGGCAGATGCCTGTAATCCTAACTACCCGGGAGGCTGAGGCAGGAGAATCACCTGAACCAGGGAGGCGGAGGTTGCAGTGAGCCGAGATTGTGCCATGGCACTGCAGCCTGGGCGACAATAGCAAGATTCAAGACTCTGTCTCAAAAAAAAAAAAAAAAAAAAAAAAAAAAGGGCCTCCATGTAGTCCACCTTTCCCCAACACAGGTTGGTGCCAGCATGACCTTGCTGGATCACCTTAATAGAGAAAAGATCAGTAACTGCTATGGGAAGTCAAATTTTCTCAACATTAGAAAATCTTTCCAACACACAGAAAAATGGAAAGAATTGTGCACCGGCACACCCACCCCTAGATTATACAATGAACTCATTGCCATTTCGCGGTAAACGCTAAGCCAGGCATCACACTGTACGCTATGCGATGCTAGAATTGCGCACACTTATCCTGTTGGCGGTGGAATTTACACGTGCCTTCATGAGTGTGCACGTGTGTCAGCCGCTGTGTGTATTTGTGGGCGTGTGAAGGGATGCTCCCCGGGGGAAAACCTCACACGGTGGTTAGGAAGCCTGTGCACTTGAAATGTGGGGGCTCCCGTCTTGCTTCTGACACTTAAGGACTGTGGGGCCTTGGGCAAATTGCCCAACTTCTCTCCTGCCCGTTTCCTCTTTCAGTGTGGATTCATTCATTCAACAAATATTTATGGAACGAACACCTCCTGTGTGCCAGGCTTCATTCCAAGCGCTGGGGGTTGCAGCGGCAAACAAAACACACACGAATGCCTGCCCTGGTGGGCCAGGCAGGCAGAAATATAGATGAAGAGTTGGTCAAGTCTGCATATGTCAGAGGGTGGTAGGGCTGCGTTTGTGTACACGGGGAGGAGGTTGCAGCTTTAGAGGTAGGGCCCTTCCCCGCCCCGCCCACTGCCGGGAAAGGTGAGGAGAGGGCAGTGCTTCTAGGGGGATGGAGGGGAGGGGATAGTCTTTCTGACAGAGAGAAAAGCAAGTGCAAAGGCCCTGAAGCAGGAATTTACTTGGCCGTTGCTTTTATTTATTTATTTTTTTTCCTGGAGACGGAATCTCGCTCTGTCGCCCAGACTGGAGTGCAGTGGTGCGATCTTGGCTCACTGCAACCTCTGCCTCCCAGGTTCAAGGGATCCTCCTGCCTCAGTCTCTGAATAGCTGGGATTACAGGCACACGCCACCATGCCCAGCTAATTTTTTGTATTTGTAATAGAGACAGGGTTTCACCATGTTGGCTGGGCTGGTCTCGAACTCCTGGCCTCAAGTGATCTGCCCGCCTCGGCCTCCCAAAGTGGTGGAATTACAGGTGTCAGCCACCACGCCCGGCCTACTTGGCTGTTAAAGGAACAGCGACGAGGTCCATGTGGCTGGAGCAGAGTGATAGAAGGGGTGAGAGGAAGGAGGGGAAAGGCAGGGAAGTGATAGTGGCTGTTGTGGGGAAGGAGAGCTTGCAAGATCTCAAGAGTTACAGGCATGGCAGGCCAGGCATGGTGGCTCACACCTGTAATCCCCGCACTTTGGGAGGCTGAGGCAGGAGGATCATTTGAGCCCAGAAGTTTGAGACCAGCTTGGGCAACACAGTAAGACCCCCGCCTCTACAAAAACAAAACAAACAAAACAAAACACGATGATTAACCAAGCATGGTGGCATGTACCTGTAGTCCCAGCTATGCAGGAGGCTGAGGTGGGAAGATCACTTGAACTCAGGAGTTCGAGGCTGTAGTGAGCTATGATCGCACCACTGCAGTCCAGCCTGGGTCACAGAGCCAGACCCTGTCTCTAAAGAAAATTAAAAGAAGAAGAAGAAGAAGAAAAAAGAGTTGCAGAAAGTACTGACGCTTTTACCCTGGGATGTGTTGAGTTGAGGGAGTCCTCTCTGGCTGCTGGGTGGATGATAATAGCACCTACCCGAAGGATTTGTTGGAAGGACGACATGAATTAATACGTGTAAAGTGATAACCCACTGTCTGGCGTATACCACACACACATGGGGTAAAGATTAGTTTATTTTTATGTGTGGTGGGCGTGTGTGTGTTGGGTGTGTCTGGGCAGCAGCTGAGCCAGGTGGTCGTTAGTGAGTTTGTTGTGAGAGAATCTAACACCATTTAAAAATCCCTGCCGGGTGTTTAAAAGCCCTACTGGGGGTGCCGCGTTTTGGCTGGGTCCCGGCTCTTTTGTGTAACAGATGTTACCCAGATGTCAGCTGGGGTCAATAGAGCCTCCGAGATTTGGCGTCTGCCTCTCTCCCACGACCTGTGGGAAGCCTGGTGCCGTCTGCGAGATGCCTGTGAATCCCCAGGGCCTCTGTTCTCATGGTTGCGTCTTGGCCAGAGTTCCTGCCCGCTGAACTCTTGCTCTCGCCCACCTTCCTGGGGCCAGTGCTTCGCGGGTGAACCCGTCCTGTGTTCTTGATTTTTCCCCAGATCACTCTTGCACATGGATTGCCTGCAGGTTCCCCCCTCAAGACACTGTGTTCTCCCAGTCTGGCCAATGTAGCAAGACCCTATTGATCCTGCTGTAGTTTTTTATTTTTTATTTATTTTACTTTTATTTTTATTTTTATTTTTTTACCATTGCTTGAGCTTCTGCATAAGATGTTGCTTGACAAAGCATTCCACCACCAACAGGAAAAGTTTACACACTTCTTGCATAACACAGCATAGAGCGTGATGACTGGTTTGGAGTTTACCAGGCTGTCGTGTGAAGGGGAGGTTCACTTAGGACACCCGGGGCCAATGGCTGCGAGCAGCAGGAGGTGCCTTTGATGTCAAGCTGCCTTGAATGCTGCTGCTTGTGGGTGGGTAAGAGCCTGCACGGTCCAGAAAAATTGAGATGGCGACACAACGAGAGACAGCAACCCATCCCCAGACAAACCTCAAGAGACCAGAAGCAGCCACATTGCACCAGACTTCTGGAAAATTAGGCAAGCGTTGGCAACAGAATCTGTTGTGAATTCTTCTCACAGTTTCTGTAATCATTAGCTGCTTTCTCAGGGTGTGGATATTCAAGGACCAGAGGTCAAAGTTATAGCAACAGCACCTTGCAAGGGGCAGGGGTGAGGAGAATCTCCCTGGGCAGGTCCTGCTGTATGGGATAAGCCCAGAACTGGTTTAGTTCTGAGACAAGGGTGCAGATAGTATTGGAAAGATGCATATCACTCAGGCCTGGAAGAAGACCACGGTTGCACTTAATCTTGACTGCAGTTCAATGCCTCGGTAATATGGACCGAATTGTAGCTAAGACTGTTCTCTGCAAGGTTTGCTTGGTTTCTGTGTCTTTGTAATTGTAGCATTGGTGTTCACTTGAATAGAAGCTTGACCCCTGGAACGGGCCTTTGAGAGCATATTCTCCAGTGTTTCTTTCTCATGGCTCACCACAACCTCGACTTCCCAGGCTCAAGTGATCCTCACACCTCAGCCTCGCGAGTACCTGGGAGTACAGTCATGCACCACCATGCCCCACTAATGTTTGTATTTTTTTGTAGAGATGGGGTCTCATTATGTTGCTCAGGCTGGTCTTGGACTCCTGGGCTCAAGCAATCCACTCACCTCAGCCTCCCGAAGTGCTGAGATCACAGGCGTGAGCCATCATGGCTGGCCTCTCCAGTGTTTCTTAAATGTTTCCGGACCACAGACTTGTTTAGGAATTCACCTAAATCTAAAGAGCACCGCTGGCCCATTGCCACCATTCCCCCCACTCTAAATATATTTACCCAAAAAGATTTTGCAGATAGTTATATGGCATCATGGTGCTCCAAAATTTTATCCACAGAGTCTATTCCAATTCTGGGTTAATAACCTCTGATCTAGCTTGGTTCTCTTATCTTACACATGGGAAAACTGAGTCAAAAGAGCATTAAAGACTTGCTCAGGGTTATGCAGACACTTCATGACAGACCTTGGTGTCAGAGTAAGAACTAGATGTGAGTTCACTTGTCAGCTGAGATGTCTTCTCTCCGTGCCTCAGTTTCTCTATCTGCAAAGCCAGGATAATAATAGCATTTACTCAGTAGGGATGCTATGAGGATCACATATGTGAAGCATTTAGAACTAATGCCTAAATAAATCATATATATATTTTTTGAGAGAGTCTCACTCTGTTGCCCAGGCTGCTGGAGTGCAGTGGTGCAATCACAGCTCACTGCATCCTCAAACTCCCAGGCTCAAGCCATCCTTCCATCTCAGTTTCCTAAGTAGCTGGGACCACAGATGTGCACCATCATGCCCAGTTAGTTTTTTTTTTTTTTTTTTTTACATTTTATGTTTTTTGTAGAGACAGGGTCTTGCTATGTTGGCCACGCTGATCTTGAACTTCTGGGCTCAAGTGATCTTCCTGCCTTAGCCTCCCAAAGTGCTGGGGTTACAGATGTGAAGCCACCATGCCTGGCCTATGGCTCTTATTTTTATCACTGTTCTCTTTTTTCTTTTTTCTTTTCTAAGTGTAGACCCAAGTTGATTCGTTAGCCTGTAGCAAATGTCAAAGTTTGAACCAAAGAACTCCTGCCACCTAGTGGATCTGTGATGCATAAAGCAGGGTTTGTAGCACTGAAACATGGTGATCACACGCATGTCTTTGCCTGTGTGGTTATTGTTGGGGAATTAGTGGCTGTGTCTCTTTCCAAAGAGAGTGTTCACACATTGTATCTGTTAGCCTTTGCTGTGTAACAAACTACCCTATGGATTGCTACCATAGTCACTTATTAACCCTTGATTCTGTGGGTTCACAACATGGGCTGAGTTCAGGCAGGCGGTTCTTCTGTCGGTCTTGCTTGGGCCCACTCATGTGGCTACAGTTAGCTGGTGGGTTGGCTGGGGCTGACTATCTTGGATTGCTTCACTCATGAGTCCATTGGCAGGCTGTTTGCTGGATGCCTTGGTTCTCCTCCATGTGGCCTCTCCAGTGGGCTTGCTCAAGCTCATTTCCATGGTGGTTGCAGAGTTGCTAGGAAAAGCAGAGAAGATAGCCCTAATGTGCAAGTACTTCCCCTTGTGTCACGTTTGGTAATGTCTCATTGGCTAAAACAAGCCATATGGTCAAACCCAGACTCAGGAAGTAAAGAGACAGAATCTATCTCTTGATTGGAGGAAATGACAAATATTTTAAATATTGGGGCTGTTCTTCCCACTCCCTGGTCGCCATACGTTTGCTGGTAAGTGACTGGGTGTTGAGTCATAAGTTTCAACTTAAAGCATTTTGGCTCCTAAATTTTTTTTTTTTTTGAGATAGAGAACCCTGGAGTGCAGTGTTGTGATCATAGTTTACTGCAGCCTCAACCTCCTAGGCTCAAGCTATCCCCCCCACCTCAGCTTCTTGAGTAGTTGGACCCACAGGCACACACCACCACACCTGGCTAATTTTAAAAGTTTTTGAAGAAATGGGGTCTCGCTGTGTTGCCCAGGCTGGTCTCAAACTCCTGGGCTCAAGTGATCTTCCTGCATGAGCCTCCCAAAGTGCTGGGATCACAGGCCTGAGCCATCGCACCCGGCTAAGGACTTTTGACTCTGAAGACGTGTGTTCATGTGTTTTCACCTCTCAAAAGAAGAGAGTTTATAAGTAGAGACCATAACTTCCAGGCTAGCGCACCAGTCTTATGATGGAAAATGACTTCCTCTCTATGGGATGTGATGGTTAATTTTATGTGTCAACTTGACTAGGCCATAAGACACCCAGATATCTGGGTTAAACATTATTTCTGAGTGTATCTAGGGGGGTGTTTCTGAGAGAGATTAGCATTTGCATTGATGGACTGAGAAAAGCAGATGGTGCTCCCCAACGTGGGTGGACCTCATCCAACTTATTGAGGGCCAGAATAGAACAAAAAGGCAGAGAGGAAGGTTGAATTCTCTCTGTGTCAAACTGTTGAGTAGGGGCATTGATCTTCTACCCCTGATGCTCCTGAATCTCAGGCCTTCAGACCTGGCTTGGAATCTGCATCATTGGCTCTCAGGCTCTCCAACCTTTGAACCGTACCACGAATCTTCCTGGGCCTTCAGCTTGCAGAAAGCAGGTCATAGGATGTCTCAGCCTCCATGATCACATGAGCCCTGTAGTTATATATTCCTTATAATAAATCTCACACTAGATCTCTGTCTCTTTCTGTTGCTGTCTCTCTCCATCTTTCTGATCACCTATTGATTTTGTTTCTCGGGAGAACTCTGACTAATTCACAGGACATTTCCATTTCTTTGTTTATTGTGGGGTTCTCTTTCTCAGCCATTTGCATTCTCCCAACACCGCCTTCCCACATTATGGATTGAATTGTTCCACCCCTAAATGCATGTATTGAAGCCCCAAGCCCCGGCGTGACTGAATTTGGAGATACGGCATTGATTGATTGATTGATTGAGATGGAGTCCTGCTCTGTCACCCGGGCAGGAGTGCAGTGGTACGGTCTCGGCTCACTGCAGCCTCCACTTCCTGGGTTCAAGTGACTCTCTCATGCCTCAGTCTCCCAAGTAGCTGGGATTACAGGCGCTTGCTACCAAGCCCAACGAACTTTTGTATTTTTAGTAGAGATGGAGTTTCACCATGTTGGCCAGGCTGGTATCCAACTCCTGACCTCAAATGATCCACCCACCTCAGTCTCCGAAATTGCTGGGATTACAGGCATGAGCCACCACAGCCTGTAATAGGGTCAACTTGCACATGTATTTCAACTCATTTCCAGCAGAGGTCAGTCAAGAGTCTCATGCTATTAAAGTCAGTCTATGCGACCACTTTGAAGTCTGTTGCCCAGGCTGACTGCAGTGAAGACCATGGCTCACTGCAGCCTCAACCTCCCGTGCTCAAGAGATCCTTCTGCCTCAGTCTCCCGAGTAGCTGGGACCGCAAGTGTATGCTACCACGCCAGGTTATTAATTTTTTTTTTTTTTTGTAGAGATGGGGGTCTCACCATGTTGCCCAGACTGGTCTTGAACTCCTAGGCTCAAACGATCCCCCTTCCTTGGCCTCCTTAAGTGCTGAGATTACACGCTTAAGCCACCATGTCCAGCCAGATGACTTTTTTTTTTTTTTTTTTGAGACTGAGTTTTGCTCTTGTTGCCCAGGCTGGAGTGCAATGGTGTGATCTTGGCTCACCACAACCTCTGCCTCCCTGGTTCAGAGGATCTTCCTGCCTCAGCCTCCTGAGTAGCTGGGATGACAGGCAAATGCCACCATGCCCGGCTAATTTTGTATTTTTAGTAGAGACAGGGTTTCACCATGTTGGTCAGGCTGGTGTCGAACTCCTGACCTCAGGCGATCCACCTGCCTTGGCCTCCCAAAGTGCTGGGATTACAGGTGTGAGCCACTGCACCTGGCCAACTTTCCATTTTCTTACTTATCAATTATCTCACGGTATGAGATACAATTTCCTTAATTCTATTTTATTTTTAGAGACAGGGTCTCCTCTGTCACCCAGGCAGGAGTGCAGTGGCACCATCATAGCTCACTGCAGCCTCAAACTCCTGGGCTCAAGTGATCCTCCCACCTCAGCCTCCCGAATAGCTGGGACCTTGTGTTTCCACCACCACACCTGGGTGAATTTTTTTTTTTTTTTTTAAGATATGGTGGTCTAGCCGTGTTGCCCAGGCTGGTCTTCAACTCCTGGCTGTAAGCTAATCCTCCTGCCTAGGCCTCCCAAAGTGTTGGGATTACAGGCATGAGCCACAGTGTCTGGCTCCTGCATTACTTTTTCTGATCATGTTGTCCCCAGCCTCAGCTGTGATTGGCTGCAAACCCCAGCTTCCAGCCAACACCTCATCTTTCGGTTACAGTGATTGGCTCAGGAGTGAGTGTGTAACACAACCAGAGCCAATGAGAGGCAAGGACACTTGTTGGGGATTCTGGGAAAGATTTCCCTTTTTCTTTCTTGGAAGCAACTGAAAGAGACCCCTGAGCTGGCCCTAAAGGGTGTGGGTAGGAGAATGGGAGAAATGGTGGTGACTGCTTTGTAGACTACTGGGGAAGGATTGGGGCTTTAGCTGCCATGTGGAGCCTGAACATAAACCCTGGGCAGCCAGTGATGGCAGAGGAAAGGCATGAGAGCCTTGGTGAGGTCTAGTGGGTGCCTGGATCAAGCCTCACCTGAAACAGTGAGATTTTCAGTTATGTGGGTCCATATTTACTGTGAAAATGAAGATGATATTAAGTTGGTGCAAAAGTAATTGTGGTTTTTGCCATTAAAAGTAACTGCAAAACCACAGTTATTTTTATACCAACCTAAATAATATGTGACATTGTGTAGCTCCTACTGTCAGACCTTTACATTTTTTCTTTTTTTGGGAAGATGGACTCTTGCTGTATTGCTCAGGCTGGAGTCCAGTGGTGCAATCTTGGCTCACTACAACCTCTGCCTCCCGGGTTCAAGTGATTCTCCTGCCTCAGCCTCCTGAGTAGCTGGGATTACAGGCATGTGCCACCACACTCAACTAAGTTTTATACTTTTAGTAGAGATGGGGTTTCACCATGTTGGCCAGGCTGGTCTCTGTTGCGGGAAGTTAGGGATCCTGAATGGAGGGACTGGCTGAAGCCACGGCAGAAGAACATACATTGTGAAGATTTCATGGACATTTTATTAGTTCCCCAAATTAATACTTTGATAATTTCTTACGCCTGTCTTTACTGCAATCTCTGAACATAAATTGTGAAGATTTCATGTACATTTATCACTTCCCCAATCAATACTCTTATAATTTCCTATGCCTGTCTTTACTTTAATCTCTGAATCCCGTCATCTTTGTAAGCTGAGGATGTATGTCACCTCAGGACCCTGTGAAGATTATCTGTACGGATTGTTTGTAAAACATGTGTGTTTAAACAATATGAAATCTGGGCATCCTAAAAGAAGAGGATAACAGTGATTTTCAGGGAACGAGAGAGATAACTATAAGGTCTGACTGCCTGCGTGGCTGGGCAGAACAGAGTCATATTTCTCTTCTTGCAAAAGCAAATAGGAGAAATATCGCTGAATTCTTTTTCTCAGCAAGGAACAGCCCTGGGAAAAGAATGCATTCCCAGGGGGAGGTCTCCAAAATGGCTGCTCTGGGAGTGTCTGTATTATGCAGTGGTAGATAAGGGATGAAATAAACTCTGGTCTCCTGCAGTGCCCCCAGGCTTGCTAGGATTGGGAAATTCCAGCCTGGCAAAATTCTAGTCAGACGAGTTGTCTGCTCTTGAACCCTGTTTCCTGTTAAGATGTTTATCATTGACAGTACATGCACAGTGGGATGTGAAACCTCATCAACAATTCTAATTTCGCCCTGGACTTATGATTTCACTCTGCCCCCATTTGCTTGTGATATTTTATTGCCTTTGAAGCATGTGGTCTCTGTGACCCACACCCTATTCATACACTCCCTCGCCTTTGAAAATTACTAATAAAAACTTCCTGGGTTTGCAGCTCGGGAGCATCACAGAACCTGCTGACATGTGATGTCACCTCTGGAGACCCAGCTGTAAAATTTCTCTCTTTTGTACTCTTTCTCTTTATTTCTCATACCGGCTGACACTTAGGGAAAATAGAAAAGAACCTATGTTGAAATATTGGGGGCTGGTTCCCCTGATAGGTCTCGAACTCCTGACCTCAAGTGATCTGCCCACTTCGGCCTCCCAAAGTGCTGGGATTACAGGCACTGCACCCAGTCTAACCACTTAACTTGTATTAATCTCTGTTGCACAGATGAGGAAGCTGGGGCACAGAGAGGTAAAGCAATTTGTCCAAGGCCACACAACTGGGGTGGCCAGAACTAGGATTCCTGGACCCCTCACCTTGTGTTCAGTTCTGCCACGTGCTTCTGTTTTTACACCCAAAGGAGTTCTGACTGCTTCCCGGTAATGCCAGAGGCTGCACAAGTGGAGAGAGGAAACAAGAGCCACTCTTCCTTTGCCTAGAACCGTCAGTGGCTCCCTGAGGCCCCTGGGCTAAAGACTACAATCCCTGCTGTGGCCAGCAAGCCCTGCACAATGCAGTTCCCTCTGTCATTTCCTGTCCTGTCTCCCACTGCTGTCCCCATGTCACTCAGCCCTAACCAAGCTCCTCTTTGTCCCTCCAATTTGCCAAACACCTCAGGACCTTTGCCTGTGCTGTTCCCTCTGTCTAAAATGCCCTTCCTCTGCTGCTCCTCCTAAAGCCATAGCAAATGTCTATCCTCAGAGAAGTGACCCCTCATGGCCTTCCTCCTGACCCTGATCTAGGCCAGGAAAACCCAGGCAGGAAGAACACAGGCCCTGAGGCAGCTGGCCCCAGTTCAAATCTGATTCCATCATTGCCTTGCTGTGTAACCTTGGGCGGAAACCTTGACCTTTCTGTGCCTCAGTTACCTCATCTGTGAAACAGGATGTTAATAGTACCTGCCTCATAGGTTTGGGTGAGGATCAGAGGAGGCTATCATGTGGAACGTGATTAGAACAATGCTGAACTCTTAGTCATGCAGGCAGCTAATAACAGTAGTGTAAAGGGAAGGATTGGTACACAATTCACAATAGCAAAGACATGGAATCCACCCAAATGCCCATCACTGATAGATTGGATAAAGAAAATGTGGTACATACACACCATAGAATACTATGCAGCCATAAAAAAGAATGAGATCAGCCGGGTGCAGTGGCTCAAACTTGTAATCCCAGCGTTTTGGGAGGCCAAGGTGGGTGGATCACCTGAGGTCAGGAGTTTGAGGCCAGCCTGGCCCACATGTTGAAACCACATGTTGAAATCTACTAAAAATACAAAAATTAGCCAGGTGTGGTGGTGGGCGCCTGTAATCCCAGCTACTCAGCAGACTGAGGCCAGAGAATCACTTGAACTGGGGAGGTGGAGGTTGCAGTGAGCCGAGATTGCACCACTGCACTCCAGCCTGGGGGACAAGAGGGAAACTCCGTCTCAAAAAAAAAAAAAAAAAAAAAAGAATGAGATCATGTTCTTTGTAGGGATGTGGATAGAGCTGGAAACCATCATTCTCAGCAAACTAAACCAGGAACAGAAAACCAAATGCTGCATGTTCTCACTTGTAAGTGGGCACTGAACAATGAGAACACATGGACACAGGGAGGGGAACATCACACTCACACACACATACACACACACACAAACTGGGACCTGTTGGGGGAGGGCAGGGGAGGGGAGAACATCAGGAAAAATAGGGAATGCATTCTGGGGTTAATACCTAGGCGATGGGTTGACAGGTGCAGCAAACTCCCATGACACACGTTTACTTATATCACGAACCTGCATGTCACGCACATGTACCCTGGAACTTAAAAAAAAAAAAAAAGAAATAAAGGGAAGTGAAGAATGGGAAATTAGGGTTTAAAGGGTATGCTGTTTTGGTTTTGCAAGACGAGGCGTTCTGGAGGCAGATGGTGGTGATGGTTGCACAACGGGGGTGTGCTTAATGCCACTGAACTGTATGGATGCTGAGAAATTATTAAAACGGTCAGTTTTATATTATGTATATATACTGCAATAAAAAAGGCAGATGTGGCTGGGTGTGGTGGCTCACGCCTGTAATCCCAGGGCTTTGGGAGGCTGAGGTGGGCAGATCACATGAGGTCAGGGGTTCAAGACCAGCCTGGCCAACATGGTGAAACGCCGTCTCTGTTAAAAATACAAATCAAACAAATAAACAAACAAACAAAAAACCCAAAACTAGCCAGGCATGGTGGTACATGCCTGTAATCCCAGCTACTTGGGAGGCTGAGGACAGGAGAACGGCTTGAACCTGGGAGGTG
Source organism: Papio anubis (assembly GCF_008728515.1). Classification (NCBI taxonomy): domain Eukaryota; kingdom Metazoa; phylum Chordata; class Mammalia; order Primates; family Cercopithecidae; genus Papio; species Papio anubis. The sequence goes on along the minus strand of NC_044995.1, from coordinate 43,030,420 downwards.
GAGATTGCAGTGAGTTAAGACCGTGTCATTGCACTCCAGTCTGGGCAACAGAGCGAGATTCTGCCTTAAAAAAAAAAAAAAAGGCAGATGTAAAAAACAGTAAAATTGTGATTTCAGGAAGCCTTTATCTTTTCTTTCAAGGCCCTTATCTCACCCTATAATTAAGCATTTTTATGTATTGTTATTTATTTAGTTTTGAGACATGATCTTGCTTTGTCACCCAGGCTGGAATGCCGTGGCATGATCATGGTTCACTGCAGCCTCAGACTCCTGGGCTCAAGTGATCCTTCCACCTCAGTCTGCTGAGTGGCTGGGACCACAGGCGGGCACCGCCACACCTGGCTGACTTTTGCATTTTTTTTTTGAGAAATGGGGTCTTGCCACGTTGCCCAGGCTGGTCTTGAACTCCTGGGTTCAAGCAATCCTCCCACGTTGGCCTCCCAAAGTGCTGAGATTACAGGGGTGAGCCACCACACTCGGCAATCAAGCAATATATTTTTTTGGAGGCAAAGTCTCGCTCTGTCTCCCAGGCTGGAGTGCTGTGGTGTGATCTTGGCTCACTGCAACCTCCACCTCCCAGGTTCAAGCGATTCTTCTACCTCAGCCTCCCGAGTAGCTGGGATTATAGGTGCATGACACCATGCCTGGCTAATTTTTTTGTATTTTCAGTAGAGACGGGATTTCGCCATGTTGGCCAGGCTGGTCTTGAACTCCTGACCTCAGGCGATCCACCTGCCTTGGCCTCCCAAAGTGCTGGGATTACAGGCGTGAGCCACTGTGTCCAGCCTAATTAAGCATTTTCAAAGCATAATTTTTCCATGAGTGCCTGTCTTGCCCACTCTGCTGTATGGGTACTTTGTGTCTTCTTGGCCCAGATAAGTGCCTGGGCAGGGTGGGGAAAGCAGGTTGCCTCACAACATTGTCTGCAGAGAATTGAAAAGCAAGAATAAAAATCACCAGAAGGCAGTCTGCTTTTGTCATTCACATATGCCCACAATTCTAAAGAATGTTAGTAATAAAATACCCTGAAAAAAAAAAAATCTTTTGGCCTGGCGTGGTAGCTCACGCCTGTAATTCCAGCACTTTGGGAGGCTGAGAAGGGCGAATCATGAGGTCAGGAGATTGAGACCGTCCTGGCTAACACAATGAAACCCTGTCTCTACTAAAAATACAAAAATCAGCCAGGCGTGGTGGTGGGCGCCTGTAATCCCAGCTACTTGGGAGGCTGAGGCAGGAAAATGGCTTGAACCCGGGAGGTGGAAGTTGCAGTGAGCCAAGATCATGCCACTGTACTCCAGCCTAGCTGACTGAGCCAGACTCCATCTCAAAAAAAAAATTGGTTCCAAAAAATTGCTGCGGTTACAGCTGAGTTTTTTTTTTTTTTTTTTTTTTTTGTGGTTGTTTGTTTTGATAACTTTTACATTTTGAAATAGTTTAAGACTTACAAGAAGTTGCAAAAATAGCACAGAGCTCTCATGTCCCCTGCACCCAGCTTCCTCTAACAAGATCTTACATGACCACAGTCCAGTATCAAGATCAACACGTTGCATGAGTGAGTTAGCCCTGCAAGGAGGGGTATAAAGAAATTAATAGAGGCCGCGCGCGGTGGCTCACGCCTGTAATCCCAGCACTTTGGGAGGCCGAGGCAGTTGGATCTTCTGAGGTCAGGAGTTTGAGACCAGCCTGGCCAACATGGCAAAACCCTGTCTCTATTAAAGATACAAAAAGGAGAGTGGCGGGGCATGGTGGCTCAAGCCTGTAATCAGCACTTTGGGAGGCCGAGGCCCGGATCGCGAGTCAGGAGGTCAGAGACCATCTTAGCTAACACAGTGAGAGCCGGTCTCACCACTAAAAATACAAAAACCCCAGGCCCGGTGGTGAGGAGAGCCTGTAGTCCCAGCCTCGGGGAGGCTGAGGCAGGAGAGATAAGTAGGCCGGGGTGGAGGAGCTTGCAGTGAGCTGAGATCCCGGCCACTGCACTCCAACCTGGGCGACCGAACGGAACTCCGTCTCAAAGCTCAAAGTGCTGGAGTTAGCAGTAGCAGGCTCCTGTAATCCCAACTACTGTGGAAACAGAGCAGGAGAATAACGGAACCGAGGTGGAGGTTGCGAGTGGCGGAGATTGAACTCCACTACCTCGGCTGCGAGATAGGCGAATTCCGTCACAAAAACCCGGACACGGTGGCTCATGCCAGCAATGCAGCACTTTGGAAGGCCAGAAGTGAGGGTGGATCCACCCGAGGTCAGGGAGATCGAGACCATCCTGGCTAACTGCGGCGAAACCCATCTCTGCTTAAAATGCAAAATCGGCCGGGCGTGGTGAAACGGCGTGCCTGTGGTCGGCCGGTGGGAGGCGGGGCGGGGCTGTGTGAGCCGGGGCTTGCGGTGAGCCGGGGATCGCTGCGCCCGAGCCAGACTCCCATCTCAAAAAAAAAAAAAAAAAATAGAAAATAGAAAAATAGAAATAAAGGGGAAACTCATGTTAAAAATAGTCAAGGACATTGATGCTGATAGAATATGACTGATTCCTTACAGTACAGAATTCACTTGGATTTCTCTAGTTACAGTTTATTTTCATGATTTATGTACTTGGCCTTTGAGTTTAAAGTAATATATTTTATAGTGCCGACTCAGCGCATTTTAATCATTTATTCTTCGTGAACTTTGTGTTCTGCATGGAAATTAATTCAGAGAACTTCCCATGTACAGGGGCAGTCCAGACAAAAGTGGATTCAATTATTCACTTTCTTTTTTTTTAAATTTATTTTTAGTTATTGTGGAACCATAATAAGTGTACATATTTATGGGACATATGCGATATTTTGATACAAACATACAATGTGTCATGATCAAATCAGGGTAACTGGGACATCCATTACCCCAAACATTTCTTTGTATTAGGAACTTTTCAATGACACTTGTTCAATTATTTCAAAATATATAATAAGCTTTTTTTTTTTTTTTTTCCCCTTAGATGGAATCTCGCTCTGTTGCCTAGGCTGGAGTACAGTGGTTCAATTTCAACTCACTGCAACCTCCGCCTCCCGGGTTCAAGCGATTCTCCTGCCTCAGCCTCCTGAGTAGCTGGGATTACAGGTACCCACCACTATGCCCGGATAATTTTTGTATTTTTAGTAGAGGCGGGGCTTCACCATGTCGGCCAGGCTGGTCTCAAACTCCTGACCTCAAGTGATACACTTGCTTCAGCCTCCCAAAGTGCTGAGATGACAGGCGTGAGCCACCATGCCCTGCCATCAATAAGTTATCATTAACCATGGGTGCCCTATTGTGCTACGGAACACTAGGTATTATTTCTTCTATCTAACTTTTTTCTTTCTTTAGAGACAGGGTCTCACTCTGTTGCCCAGGCTGAGTGCAGTGGGGAGATCACAGCTCATTCCAGCTTTAAATTCCTGGGCTCAAGCCATCCTCCTACCTCAGCCTCCTGAGTAGCTGGGACCACAGGAATGTGCCCCCATGCCTGGCTAATTTTTAAACTCTTAATAGACATGGGAGTCTCACTATGTTTCCCAGGCTGGTCTTGAACTCCTGGCCTCAAGTGATCCTCCCTCTCCGGCCTCCTGAAGTGCTGGGATCACAGGTGTGAACCACTGTGCCCGGCCTCTAACTGTATTTTGGACCCATTAAACATCCCTTCTCCCTCTTCCTCCTCACTACCCTTCCTGGCCTCTGGCAACCATCATTCAACTATCTACTTTCATTTGGAGAAACACAATGGTTTGGAATGGCTTGAGTGTCTCTAAACCTCATGATAGTATAATACATCTACATCTTCCTGAATTTAGATTAGAAAGAAATAATAAAAGATGATTTAAGGATGAAAACACAGAACTTGAATGACTTCGATTCTGTACTTTACTGTGACCACTGGGAGATTTTATTTGTATTGAAACCAGGGGAGCACTGCAAACCGTTATGTATATTTGTTTGCAAGTGTAAATTTTAGTTCATACATGAACTCTAGTGCTGAATTCGACTGATATCTTTAAAATGGAAACTTACGCTTTAAAATTTGTTCATTGTTTTCACGTTAAAAAGAATGAGGCAAGAAAATAAAATGTTACGTTATTTTACATCATTCTTTACACCATTGATTTAATGACTCGCTGGAATTGCGCTGCTTGCAGATATTTCGGTTTTATTAAAGTTCCCTTAGTTACCGGACAATTATTTACATAAAATATGATTATATCGGACATTAACCAAATTTTCAGTGTCTGCATTTTCTTTCTTTCTTTCTTTCTTTCTCTTTCTTTCTTTCTTTCTTTCTTTCTTTCTTTCTTTCTTCCTTCCTTCCTTCCTTCCTTCCTTCCTTCCTTCCTTCCTTCCCTTCTTCCCTTCCCTTCCCTTTCCTTCCTTCCTTCCTCTCTTTCTCTCTTTCTCACTCTCTTTCTTTCCTTCCTTCCTTCTTTCCCTCCCTCTCTCCTTTCTTTTCTTTTCTTTTCTTTCTTCTTGGCAGGGTTTTGCTCTGTTGCCCAGGCTGGAGTGCAATGGCATGATCTTACCTCACTGCAACCTCTGCCTCCTGGGTTCAAGTGATTCTCCTGCCTCAGCCTCCTGAGTAGCTGGGATTATAGGCATGCACCACCACACCCAGCTAATTTTTGCATTTTTAGTAGAGACAGGGTTTCGCCATGTTGGCCAGTCTGGTCTCGAACTCCTGATCTCAGTTGATCTGCCTGCCTCAGCCTCCCAAAGTGCTGGGATTACAGGCGTGAGCTACTGCACCTGACCTGCATTTATTTCATGATTATTGCTGAAGATGAGTCTATTTCATAGAGAGGAGAAACTGAAAAATGATTCCAGCTGGTGTCAAATACTCCAGGAACACTGCTCGAGATCAATGTTCACCTGCACGCATATGTTTTGTGCAGCACAACTCACAATTGCAAAGATATGGAACTAACCGGCGTGCCCATCAATCAATGAGTGGATAAAGAAAACGTGGTATATATACGTCATGGAATATTATTCAGCCATGAAAAAAGTGAAATAATGTTTTTTTTTGCCGCAATTTGGATGGAGCTAGGGGCCATTATTCTAAGTGAAGTAATTCTGGAATGGAAAACCAAATATCATGTGTTCTCACTTGTAAGTGGGAGCTAAGCTATGAGGATGCAAACACATAGAATGATATCATGGACCACAGGCCCTTGGGGTGGGAAAGGTTGGGAGGGGGATGAGGGACAAAAGGTTACATATGGGGTACAGTGTACATTTCCAGGTGACGGGTGCACCAACATCTCAGACTTCACCGCTAAACAATTCATCCATGTAATCAAAACCAGGCCAGGCGTGGTGGCTCACGCTTGTAATCCCAGCACTTTGGGAGGTCAAAGCAGGTGGATCACCTGAGGTCAGGGGTTTGAGACCAGCCCGGCCAGCATGGTGAAACCCCGTTTCTACTAAAAACACAAAATAATTAGCTGAGCATGGTGGCAGGTGCCTGTAGTCCCAGCTTATCTGGAGGCTGAGGCAGGAGAATTGCTTGAACCTGGGTGGTAGAGGTTGCAGTGAGCTGAGGTCGTCCCATTGCACTCCAGCCTGGGCAACAAGAGTGAAACTCCATCTGAAAACAAACAAACAAACAAACTAAAAACAAAAAAAGAAAACCACTTTTACCCCAAAAGCTATTGAAATTAAAAAAAATATTTATGGCTGGCCATGGTGGCACATGCCTGTAATCCCAGCACTTTGGGAGGCCAAGGCGGGAGGACTGTTTGAGCCCAGGAGTTCGAGACCAGCCTGGGCAACATGGCGAGACCCCATCTCTACAAACCAGAAAATTAGCCAGGCGTTGTGGCACGCATCTGTAATCCCAGTTACTAGGGAGGCTGAAGTGGGAGGATCTCTTGAGCCCAGGAGGTCGAGGCTGCAGTGAGCTGTGTTGGCGCCACTGCACTCCAGCCTGGGTGACAGAGAAAGCGAGTCCTGCCACAAAAATATTTATTAAAAAAAAGAGAAGAATAAAAAAGAAAAAAAAAAAGAAAAAGAAATAAACATCTGTTGAATCAACCAATGAAGGAGGGTGAAGTTCCACACAGCGCCCACCAGGCGCCGCTGTTCCCAAGCCTAGGCTCGCTCAGCGACTCCGCAGGGCGAATCTCAACTCCAGCCCCGCCTCAGGGTCGCATCTCACGTCTTCTCTTCCAATCTGCAGCGTGGCTCGGCCTCCTCCCTCATCGCAAGGCTCCCGCTCTGCCCCTGGAGTCCGGTCAACCCCGCAGCCACTTGCAGAAATTTTCCTATCAGCAGTTCTGACCACCTTCCTCCACTTCCTGTTGGGTTCCTGGGACAGGTTCATGATGACTCTTACCTCTGGGCCTTTGCTGCCCCCTCTGCCTGGAATGCCCTTTCATTAGAAAACTCATGTAGTACTTAGCTCCACTTCTTCCTGGGGGCATACCACTGAATTACTCCATGCCTCAGTTTCCCCTGATGCAGAGGCTGGACAGAGAGGCTTTGTCCAAGAATAGTTCAGGGCCAGGAATTAGAAAATCTGAAAGGCAATGGGGAGCCATAGAGGGTGTTTGAGCAGGAGAGTGTCCTCAGATGTAAGGAAGGACAGAGTCTCTTTCCCTTTGCCCCTGGATCTTTCTAGAAGGGATTAGGGGGTTGGAATGAGAGACTCTAGCTGTGGCCAGCTCAGACCCCACTTGCTGGGCTCCCAGGGGCTGGACAAGCAGGTCCCCCTCCCCCTGTACCCTCCTGGTGGGGCTGTTTGCTCTCCAGTGATGTCTCTGAGTCTGGGGCAGCCCACAGCACCTGCTCCCTTGGCAGACACAGGTGCGGGGACACCCCTGGAGGGAAAGCCACAAGCTGCAGGCTGGGGGCCGGGGTGTCACCTTTACGGAAGCGCCGGTGACTACCTTCACCGCGGGAGGTTCCACACGGCTGATGAGGCTCACGTGGGACTCACCGGGGAGACAGCGTCCAGAGCAGGTGAGGACGGCATGCAGGTGGATGACCAGCGGGGCTGGCCCATTCAGGGGCTGGAAGATACTCAGGGACCCCGCACCCAGCCGCCGCCCCCTGCCTATCTCAGGCCCTATCTCTGACTCTGTCTCCCCATCTCTGTCTCCTCCACCCTCTCAACTCTGTCCTTTCTCTCCGGCGCTGTCTCTCTCTGGGTCTTGTTCGCTGTCTCGGAGCTCTCCCTGCTCTGTCTCTTTCTCTCTCTGTGTCTCCCCATGTCTCTGTAGCTCTGGCCCTCTCTCTCCCTGGGTCTGTGGTTCAGGGGGGTCTCTGTCTCTGCCTGAATCTCTGTCTCTCTCTCTGTGTCTTTGCCTGTCCCTGTCTCTGCTGCCCCATCCAAGCCCTGCTCTCAGGGTGGGGAGAACAGGTTCTACCCTCTCTGAGGTTCTCCTCTCGCTCATCGGCTTCCTCTGACCTGGTCCCTAAGGGGGAGCACCAGGCACTGCCCAGGAAGGAGGAGGGAGCACCAGGCTGCAGACCCCCATGCGGCCTCCATCCGAGAAGGCCCTCCTGAGTTGCCTTCTCCCCACAGCCCGCCTTCTGCACAAAGCCAGTGTTCTCCCTGCAGCCCACATTCTCCCCACAGCCCGCCTTCTGCAGCCCACCTGCTCCTGCAGCCCACCTCCTCCCTGAAGCCCACCTCCTCCCTGAAGCCCACCTCCTCCCTGAAGCCCACTTTCTCCCACAGCCCACCTCCTCCCTGAAGCCCACCTCCTCCCTGAAGCCCACCTCCTCCCTGAAGCCCATCTCCTCCCTGAAGCCAACCTTCTCCCTGAAGCCCATCTTCTCCCGCAGCCCACCTTCTCCCTGAAGTCTACCTTCTCCCTGAAGCCCACCTCCTCCCTGAAGCCCATCTTCTCCCACAGCCCACCTCCTCCCTGAAGCCCATCTTCTCCCGCAGCCCACCTTCTCTCTGAAACCCACCTCCTTCCACAGCACACCTTCTCTCTGAAGCCCGCCTTCTCCTGCAGCCCATCTTCTCTCTGAAGCTCCCCTTCTCCCTGCTTGTTTTCCTACCTGGCTCCAACGTCTTGTCCTGCCTTTTTACTTCTACGGGTGCAGCCCCCGCCCCTGGCCCTGCTCCCCACACAGCACAGCTGCTGCCGCCCAGTGTTTCCCTGCTGCGCCCAGGCCTGTGCTAGGTGAATGGAAGAGCATGGCCGCCTTGCACCTCTGCAAAGCAGCTAATCCTGGGCCCCTATGGGTGGCGACACCTGTGCGTGTGTAGGGGGAACGAAGGCGGGTCTGGAGGTCTCCAGAGATGATGCCTGGTGGTCCACGGAGGGTCCGGCTGTCGTGCGGCGTAGGGGTGGTTATCTTGGGATCTGCTGTAGGGGAGGTGGGGGGTCCAGCTGGGCTCTGTGAATCTGGTGGTTAGGTGGGTCCAGTCGCCGTGCTGAGGGTCTTTGTCCTGGGGGTTGTCCGTGGTTGGCGTTTGACTATTGAGGGGATCCAGTTGTTGTAAAAATTTGGGGTGCAGTATTCTGGGGGCTCTGCTGTTGAAAGGAGTCTCGTTCCTGTGCCTGTCTGGGGTGGTTTTGTGGAGGGGGGCGGTTTTCGGCCCGGTGGGAGGTCTAAATCTGTGGAGATTGGCGATTGCTTATTTATTTATTTATTTATTTATTTATTTATTTATTTTCGGGATGGAGTCTCACTCTGTCCCCAGGCTGGAGTGCAGTGGTGCGATCTTGGCTCCCTGTAACCTCCGACTCCCTGGTTCAAGCGATTCTCCTGCCTCAGCCTCAAGAGTAGCTGGGACTACAGTCACGTGCCTCCGCACCCAGCTCATATATATATATATATATTTTTTTTTTTGTATTTTTAGTACAGATGGGGTTTCATCATGTTGGCCAGGATGGTCTTGATCTCCTGACCTCGTGATCCACCCGTCTCGGCCTCCCAAAGTACTGGGATTACAACGTGAGCCACTGCGCCGGCCTGGCGATTGCTTTTGTCTGCAGGGGGTCATTGGTGACTCTGGCTGCTGTGGGGTCCTGTTGCTTTAAGGTTGATGGTTATGGGAGCGTGACTGCTGTAAATTACAGTTGCTAAGGGGTTGGGAATATTTGTTGCAGGCAAGTTAGGGACACAGACCTCCAGCTGTTGTCTGCTGGAGCCTGATTGCTGTGTGTGGGATTGTAGTTAGTGGGTGAGTGACAGTCCTCTCTCACTGTAAATCTCTCTCCATCTCTGTCCCTCCACACCGTGCTTTTATTCAAAGATTTGTTGAGGAATCATTGAAATAATTACCATGAGGCCAGCGTCTGACTGCACCAGGTTTCTGGGGGGGCTCTCAGCCCTGCTCAGAGGGGCAGAGGAGGCAGGACACCCCTCATTTTCCCCACCACCTGTGATCGGCCCTGGGGGTGGGAATCACTGGTTCACATGAGCCTAAAGAACTACATGTTTGGGTCTCAGAGACCACACCCCATTCCGACGTTGTTCCCCAAACTTCCAGGCTGAGGCTGAGGGGCTGGGTGGGTTTGGCAGGACTGGGGGTATTGGGTGAGTGCAGCGATTCTCCCTGGTGAGGGAGGAGAACAGAGACGGTTACAGGCATTGGAAGAGAGGACCAGCCATGCAGATATCTGGCGGGAGCATTCCAGGTGGAGGGCACAGCCGGTGTGTGCAAAGGCCCTGAGGCAGGGCAGTGCCTGGTGTGTTGGAGGAAGAGCAAGGAGGCCTGTGTGCCTGAAATAGAATGATCGAGAGGTAGCAGGGTGATTTGGTGTTACAACCACCGCTTCCGAGCCAGGAGCTCCTGGTCCCAAGCCTATTTGGGATGCACATCTTCCTAACAGGCTTAGCTATGGGCACTTCCCCTACAGCAGGGGTTCTCCACCACGCCCTATTGTCATTTGGGTCCAGGCAGTCTTTTGTCTTGGGGGGCTGTGTTGTGCATTGTGGGATATTTAACAGCAGCCCTAGTCTCTACCCACCAGGTACCCGTAGCACCTCCCAGGTTGGGATAACAAAAAATATCTCCAGACATTGACAAATTTCCCCTGGGTTTAGAACCATTGTCCTAAAGCTGGAAGTGGGGCGGGGAGTGGGAGGCTGCCTGGCGGGACTGGGGTGGGATCTGCACAGGACAAGTGAGGATTTCTGGTGTGATCTTAAGTGAACAAGCTTCATTCTCCTCATCTATCAAATCGGAATCTGGGGTGATGAGAGGATTCAATTCATTCATTCAATCAACAAGTATTTATCAAGCACCTACTATATGCCAGTGAGGATACACCACGAAGAAGAAAGACAGGCAGTGGCATCATGAAAGAAAGAGAGATGTTAGTTGCTGGGCATAGTGGCTCATGCCTGTACTCCCAGCTATTCAGGAGGCTGAGGTGGGAGGATTGCTTGAGCCCAGGAGGTCGAGGCTGCAGTGAGCTATGATTGCACCACTGCACTCCAGCCTGGGTGACAGAGCAAGACCCTCTCTCTAAAAAAGTTTAAAGCCCAGGTGTGGTGCCTCATGCCTGTAATCCAAGCACTTTGGGAGGCCAAGGTGGGTGGATCACCTGAGGTCAGGAGTTCAAGACCAGCCTGGCCAACGTGGTAAAACCCTGTCTCCACTAAAAATACAAAAAATTAGCTGGGCGTGGTGGTGTGCATCTGTGATCCCAGCTACTCGGGAGGCTGAGGCAGGAGAATCACTTGCACCTGAGAAGGTGGAGATGGCTTTGAGCAGAGATCGCACCACTGTACTCCAGCCTGGCTGACAGAGTGAGACTCCTTCTGAAAAAAAAAAATAAATAAATAAATTTTTTTAAAGGAAAGAGACATGAATCAAATAATTACACAAATACCTGTAAAATCACAACAATACTAAATGCTGAGAAGCAGAGGCACCTGACAGTCTGGTAGGTTGGAGAGGGCTTCCCAGAGAATTTGTGATCAGAGGAGGGGGATAAGGGAACTAACTAGGGGAAGGGAGGAAGAGCGTTGCAGGCGCTGGGGCTGCAGGTGCTGAGGCCCTGTGGTGACTCGGAATGGCGGGAAGGCCAGTGTGGCTGGAGTAGGGCCGGATACGCTCCATCTGGATCTCCCAGGCCCTGTAGGTGGGGGAAGGGAGTGCAGTCTTGATCTGTTAAAGGTTTTAAGCAGGAAAGTGGCATAATCTGATTTGCATGGTGAAAAGATCCTTCCAGCAGATAGTGCCTGTAAAGTGCTTAGCTTAGGCAGTGTGAGGGACTCAGAAAGGACTTGGATGACGCCAGCGGGTATTTTGGGGACCCAGAGGGGTCACAGGCTCCAGTTCGTGCCCTCTGAGTCCCCAGGGATGAAGCTCTGGCCTGTTTCCAGGAGCCCATGGCATATTCCAGGCTTGGGAAGAATGTCCCTGTTTTCAGCATAGTTTCAGAGATGGGGGAGGGACGGCCACCTCTAGGGTGGTGGGGGGAGGGCTCCAAGGGCCGGAAGACACTTCTTTCAGTGAACTCCCGGGCCCATTTCACAGAAGGGCGACTGAGGCCCTGGGGCCTCATGAGCCCCCAGTCCTGACCTACAATACCGGCCACTGCCCCGTAGGAGGTCCCAGAGGAGCTGCGTCTTGGCATCGAAGGCGCTTTTGGGACCTGCTCACAGTTCAGGCCACATCTCAGGCTTGGCAGGGTAGGCTCTGGGCTCCAGTTGCTCAGGCAGCAAACCCAGCTGTGTGACCCTGGGCAAGTTGGTGCACCTCTCTGGGCCTCCAGGGAAAAAAGAGATGTGGGGCCTCCCAGGGGTGTTGTGAGAATTAAACAACATTGTCTACACTCATTCAACAAACAGTTAGTAAGCACCTACTGTGTGTCAGGTGCTGTTCTGGGCACTGGGGACATAGACGGGGAACGGTCTCTGTTCTCGGGGGCTGGTGTTGGGCAGAGACATACACCAAGCAAATACACCATCGCTAATGATAAAGTAAGGAAGTTCATCCACGTCTCAGATGACAGGATTTTCCTTGCTTTTCAAGGCTAAGTAGTATTGAATTGCATATACATATCACATTTCCTTCCCTCCCTGCCTCCCTCCCTCCTTCCTTCCTTCCTTCCTTCCTTCCTTCCTTCCTTCCTTCCTTCCTTTCCTTCTTTTCCTTCCTTCCCTCCCTCCCTTTTTAATTTTTTTTTTTTTTTTTGAGATGGAGTTTCACTATTGTTGCCCAGGCTGGAGTTCGATGCTGCAATCTCGGCTCACTGCAACCTCCACCTCCCGGGTTCAAGCGATTGTCTTGCCTCACCCTCCCTAGTAGCTGGGATTACAGGTGCCCCCCACCTGTAATTACAGGCACCCGCCACCATGCCTGGTTAATTTTTTTGTATTTTTAGTAGAGACAGGGTTTCACCATATTGGCCAGGCTGGTCTTGATCACTTGACCTCAGGTTACCCACCCTCCTCAGCCTCCCAAAGTACTGGGATTACAGGCATGAGCCACTGCACCTGCCCTCCTTCCTTCTTCCCTCCCTCCTTTCTTGCTTTCTTTCCCTCCCTTTCCTTATCCCTTTCCCTTTCCCTTCCCTTCCCTTCTTCCTCCCTCCCTCCCTTCCCTTCCCCCCTCCTTCCCTTCCCTCCCCCTAGCTCTCTCCTTCCTTCCTCCCTCCCTCCTTTCATCCTTCCTTCCCTCCCTCCCTCCCTTCTTTCTTCCTTTTTCTGTTCCCTTCTCTCTCTCTCTCTTTTTTTTTTTTTTTTTTTTTGCTTTCTTCCTTTGTTTTGCTCTGTCACCCAGGCTGCAGTGCAGTGGTGCAATCATAGCTCACTGCAGCCTCGACTTCCTGGGTTCAAGCAATCCTCCCACCTCAGCCTCCCAAGTAGTTGGAACTACAGGCATGCACCACCACGCCTGGCTAGTTTTTGTATTTTTTGTAGAGATGGGTTTCGCCCAGGCTTATACCACATTTTCTTTATCACTTCATCCATCCATGGTCACTTAAGTTGCTTCCATATCTGTGCTATTGTGAATAGTACCTGGAGTGCTGGTACCTCTTCAACTGATTTCAGTAAGTGTATGAGATGATGGGTTTGTTAATGAGCTTGGTTTAATCATTCCGCATGGTACACATACATCACATCATACTGCACAAATATCCGCAATTATTATTTGTCAATAAAAAACAAGAAACCAGGACACAGTGGCTCATGCCTGTAATCGCAACACTTCAGGAGGCCGAGGAGGGTGGATCATTTGAGGTCAGGAGTTCGAGACCAGTTCGAGTGAAACCTTGTCTCGACTAAAAATACAAAAATTAACCGGGCACGGTGGTGTGCGTCTGTAATCCCAGCTACCCTGGAGGCTGAGGCAGGAGAATCACTTGAACCCAGAGGTTGCTGTGAGCAGAGATCGCACCACTGTACTCCAGCCTGGGCGACAGAGTGAAATTCTGTCTCAAAAAACAAACAAACAAAAGATACAGTAAAATAGGCCAGGCAAGATGGCTCACACCTATAATCCCAGTGCTTTTGGGAAACTGAGGCAGGAGGATCCACTGAGGCCAGGAATTGGAGAGCAGCCTGGGCAACGTAGCAAGACCCAGTCTCCACAAAATAAAAATTAAAAAAACTGGCCAGGTGTGGTGGCACATGCCTGTAGTCCCGGCTACTTGGAAGGCTGAGATGGGAGGATTGCTTGAACACAGGAGGTTGAGGCTGCAATGAGCCATGATTGCATCACTACACTCAGGCCTGGGTGACAGAGCAAGACCCTGTCTCAAAAAAAAAAAAAAAAAAAAAAAGGTGAAAAGATAAAGGAGGGGGAGTGAAAGTGTCTGGAATAAGCAGAATGAGGAGAGAAAGTGAGTGTGTGTGTGTGAGTGTGTGAGTGTATAAGTGTGTGACTGTGTGAATGTGTGGGTGGCTGTTTAGCTTGGGGGTCGGGGAGGCCTTGCTGAGGAGGTGACATTGGAGGAGAAAGACCTAAAGGAGGTGAGGGAGGAGCGATGTGAGTGTCTGGGGAACAGCATTCCTGGCACAGGGAACAGCCTGTGCAAAGGCCCTGAGGCAGGACTGCAATGGGCTGTTGGAGGAACAGGGAGGCGGCCCATGTGACTGGAGTGGAGTGAGTGAGTGTGGGAGGGGAGGTTGCAGTTGTCCAGTTGCGTGAGGAGGAGAGTGCAAGAGAGGTGGCAGGTGGAAGGATCTTAGATGAAATTTTCCTTTTCTTTCTTTCTTTCGTTTTTTTTTTTTTTTTTTTTGAGATGGAGTCTCACTCTGTTGCCAGACTAGTGTGCAGTGGCATGATCTTGGCTTGCTGCAACCTCTGCCTCCCGGGTTCAAGCAATTCTCCTGCCTCAGCTTCCTGAGTAGCTGGGATTACAGGCGCCTGCCACCACGCCCATCTAGTTTTTGTATTTTTAGTAGAGATGGGATTTTACTGTGTTGGCCAGGCTGGTCTTGAATTCCCGACCTCATGATCTGTCTGCCTCCCAAAGTGCTGGGATTACAGGTGTGAACCACCGTGCCTGGCCTAAATTTTTCTTTTCTTTTCTTTGTTTTCTTTTTCTTTCTTTCTTTCTTTCTTTCTTTCTTTCTTTCTTTCTTTCTTTCTTTCTTTCTTTCTTTCTTTCTTTCTTTCCTTTCTTTCTTTCTTTCTTTTCTTTCTTTTTCTTTCCTTCTTTCCTTCTTTCTTTCTTCCTTTCTTCCTTTCTTTCCTTTCTTTCCTTTCTCTCTCTCTCTCTCTCTTTCTTTCTCTCTCTCTGTCTCTTTCTTTCTTTCTTTTTTGAGACAGGGTCTCACTTTGTTGCCAGGGCTGGAGTGCAGTGGTGAGATTATAGCTCACTGCAACTTTGACCTCCTGGGCTCAAGCAATCCTCTCGTCTCAGCCTCCCAAGTAGCTGGGACTACAGGCATGTGTCACCATGCCTGGCTTTTTTTTTTTTTGAGATGAGGTCTTGCTATGTTGCTCAGGCTGGTCTTCAACTCCTGGCCCTAAGTCATCCTCTAGTCTTGGCCTTCCAAAGTGCTGGGATTACAGGCATGATCCACTGTGCCTGGCCTCTATGACAATTTTTGAAGGTGAAGCCAGTAGTTTCCTGACTTGGGCTCAGATTTGGGGGTGAGAGAAAAAGAGGAGCAGAGGACAAAAGTAGGGGTTTGGGCCTGAGCACTTGCAGGGCTGGTGGCGGTGGGGGATGGAACTGCCATGAACTGAGATGGGGAAGGTGGAGGGGGAGCTGGTGGTGGGGAACATCACTCGCTGGGTTTTGGCCATGTTGAGTATTTGATGCTCGCGGGAGGTAAATGTCCCACGAGTGCTGAGTTTGGGGCAAAGCCAGCCAGGAGTCACAATCTCGTGGGCTCAGCATAGAATTAAGGTGTGCCGTGTGTGTGTGTGTGTGTGTGTGTGTGTGTGTAGGTGTGTGTGTGTGTTGTGGGGGGTACTTGGTGGCTTGAGTGGGGTCCAGCCACCTGCTCTGGGGAATGTAGGGACTCAGGTGCCTGGAAGAGAGACCCTCCTGGCTGGAGTTTTAATGGGAACTGGGGCTTGGCCTGGAATGGACGCGGGGTGCCTCTGAGCTTCCTTCCTTTGGTGCTGTGTGGTGGCCGGGGCCAGTGCCCTGCAGAGAGGAAAAGACAGAACCTGAGGGCCCCGTTGGGCCAGAGGCTGAGGGCTCCAAGCCCGAGATGAATTTCGCTGGGAGTGAGTTTCAGGAATTGAATTTCCACTGCACGGCACCCATTGCATGACACAGTCCTGACGTCACATCGGACCCCGTGAGCCCTGGGGAGCCTCCCTTGGAGCTCGGGTGTCCGAGAACTGAATATCTGTTATGTTGGTGAACAACGTATGTACCGGATTACCTGTTCAGCCTTTGCCGCAAACCTGTGCCCATTTGACAGTTGAAAGAACTGAGGCTCAGGAAGGAGAAGAGGAGTCACTTGTCCAAGTGTGTCGTTGGCAGAGCAGGGACTGGGTCCTTGGCCTCACTGGCTCTGGACACCCCTGCCCACCCCCACTTCCTGCCCATCAGCCTGTTCCTGGCACGCGGGACCCTAGATGGGCTTGTGGGCTGGGCACAGGAGATACCAACGGCTTCCGGCCTCTTTCCCCGAGGCTCAGGAGGGGCCAGGGGAGGGGGAGGGCGGGCCACGGGTCCCAGCGTGCCTTGCATTTTCCCCTTGAAAACTGAGTTCCCACAGAATCGTCTCGGTTTTAGAGATCGGTTTCGCTGGGGGCTTTTATGAGGCAGGGGCTCCATCAGATTGAGAATGCAGGGCCCCGAGGTTCCACCGGGCTCCCTGAACCCCATGAATATGTGGTCCTTCCGAGAAACCTGGGCTGGGCTGCCCAGGGCCGTGGGAACAGCCTCTGTGGGTCCCTGGTTCTCCTTGGGCAGACTTTTGAGTCAGAGGAAAGCCAGCTTCGGGAGGAAAGCAACTCCTTCATCTCAGGCCCCCCGAGTTTGGGCAGGAGGGGTGGAGAAGGCAGAGAGCTGGACCTGGAGAAGTAGTCTCCCTGCTTGCACACCTCCTGTGACGGGCAGCTCATTACCTATCAAGGCAACCTTGCTTAGTGAGCTGGAATTCCTACAAAATCCTTTCAGATGCTGGTTCAAAACTGCGCCTTCATCCCCCTCTCTGTGGTCCTTACTTCGCTTTCTGGACCACATAGAGCGCACTCCCTTCTGGAAATATCTCACACCTCTTATATTTATTCGACTGTCTGTTCAGGAGATCTGTGGACACAGGGCCAGACCCAGAGAGATTGCTGCAGCAATGGTGGAATCTCACTGGGTCCTGGGAACCTAGGAGGTGCTTCTGGCCTATCTGAGAGGAATCAATCTGGTGGGCTTCCTGAAGGAGGTAGCATCTAAGCTGTGTCTTAAAGGACAAATACGATTTGGCTTAGGGAAGAGGTGAGGGAATAATGCTTCAGGCAGAAGAAACATTATGTGGAGGTGAGGGACCATTCTTTCATGTAGTAAAAAGTGGTCTACGTGGCTGGAGTGGTGTGTTTGAGGAGGGCTAAGGGGGTACTAAGGTCAGAAAAGGAATAGAGAAAAGCCTGGAGCAGTGACCCAGGTAGGAGAAAAATAATACCCTCATTCTTCAAACAAGGTATGAGTCCAAATTTGTTTTGTATTTCTTAAACTTTTTTTTTTTTTTTTTTGAGAGATGGGGTCTTGCTATGTTGCCCAGCCTGGTCTCCAACTCCTGGTTTCAAGTGATCCTCTCACCTCAGCCTCCCAAAGTGCTGGAATTACAGGCATGAGCCTTCATGCCTGGCTCATTTCACATTTCTCAATTACTTTGCCAGGAAGCAATGTATACCTTCTGGGTACACAAGGGCCCATCTTACTGCGTCCTTGCTAGCATTAGGTTTTATCATTTTAAAAAAATCTTTGCCAATTTTGGCAGGAAAAATTGGTATCTCATGTAAATGAAAACAAATGAGTATTTCCCTGTAAGTGACATGCCTAAACAATTTCTCCAGATGTGCGTTGGCCTCGCAAATGCTACATTTTGCCTGAGTGTTAAGAAATCTTACACCCACTGGAGAGTTTGCAGTCATTTTTAGCTCCTCTCTTAGAGCAAAAGAAAAGCTTGTGGGCTACCCTCTGGCCACATGGGTGGGGAATTTGTGAGGCAACCTCCTACCTTCTCCTTTGATTCATCTTTTCTTTTTCTCACCTTTTTTTTTTTTTTGTCCTTTCAAAGTTTTAAACTTCTCTCTCCTCTGTTGGCCTCTGAGTCTCCTAGTAACTGTAGCTTCATCTTCATCTGGGGTGTCTTTGGGCTTGAAAAAGAGGGTGGGCAAACCACAGGAAGACTCCCCAAGTCTTCATAGGAGACTATGCTGATATGTTGAGTATCTTAATCTTATTATTATTGTTGAGACAGGGTGTCACTCCTAGCATCCAGGCGGGAGCGCAGTGGTGCCTTCACAGCTCATTGCAACCTTGACCTCCTGGGTTCAAGCAACCTCCTGCTTCATTATTTTTTATTTTTTGTAGAGACAAGGTCTCACTATGTTGCAGAGGCTGGTCTTGAACTCCTAGGCTCAAGCGATCCACCTGTCTCAGCCTCCCAAAGTGCTGAGATGTCAGGTGTGTGCCACCGTGCCCAGCCTATGCCAGGTATCTTATATCTTATAGACACAGCTTTCCATTTTAATTCTCACGACATCTGCATATGATGATAACCTTAAACCCATTTTATAGATGAGGAGCTGAGGCTTAGAGAGGTTAAGTCACTAAGTTAGTATCCCATGGCCAATATTGGCTGTTTCTCTTAGTTTCACTCAATTAACTACTCTTTTGACATTAAGATATTATTATATTCTCATTTAGGAAGAGAGGGTAGGCCATTTCTCTCTCTCTTTCTGTCAATCTCTCTCTCTTTTTTTTGAGACAGAGTCTCACTCTATTGCCCAGGCTGGAGTGCAGTGGTGTGATCACAGTTCACTGCAGCCTCGACCTCCCCAGGCTCGGGTGATCCTCCCACCTCAGCTTCCCAAGTAGCTGGGACCAGAGGCCCACACCACCATGCCCGGCTAATTTTTGAAAACTTTCTTTCTTTTCTTTTTTTTTTTTTTTTTGTAGAGACAGGGTTTCGTCACATTGCCCAGGCTGGTCTCGGACTCTAAGTTCAAGTGATCCTCCCGCCTTGGCCTCCCAAAGTGTTGGCATTACAGGTGTGAGCCACCGCGCTTGGCTGTTGGCCATTTCTCTCTACCTACTGTCCAACCCTGCCTTGTCAGGGGATGGAAGCCCCATTCCTCATCAGGGAGAGACTGTGGAGTCCAGCTCAGCACCAGCCTTACAATGCAAGGAAAGAAAAGAAAACAGGAAAGAGGGAGGGGAAACCACAAACAGCCCTTAGAGAGCCACAAGTGGCCCCAGGGCTCAGTTCCTGAGTTAGACCTCAGTTCTGGGCTGCTAAATTCTGAGCTCCAAGTTCTAGTTCCATCTCTGCCACTAAAACCCCATATGATCTTGAGAAATTCTTTACCAGCTTTGGGTCTCAGTTTTTCCATTTACAAGTCGACCCATCTCTTGGATTTTCTAGGAACTGCAGTCATCCCTTGATATCTGGGGAGGAATTCGTTCTGGAGTCTCCCTTGGATATTAAAATCCATGGATGCTCAAGTTTCTGATCTAACATGGTGTAATATTTGCATATAACCTATGCATATCCTCCCAAATATTTATTTATTTATTTATTTATTTATTTATATTTTTATTTTTTGGGACGGGGTCTCGCTCTATTGCTCAGGCTGGAGTGCAGTGGTACGATCTTGGCTCACTGCAACCTCCGCCTCTTGGGTTCAAATGATTCTTCTGCCTCAGCCTCCCAAGTAGCTGGGATTACAGGTGTCCACCACCACACCCAGCTAATTTTTGTATTTTTAGTACAGACGAGGTTTCGCCATGTTGGCCAGGCTAGTCTCGAACACCTGACCTCAAGTGATCTGCCCACCTTGGCCTCCCAAAGTACTGGGATTATAGGCGTGAGCCACGGTGTTCCACCCTCCCATATACTTTAAATCATCTCTAGATTACTTATGATAACTAGTACAGTGCAAATGCTCTGTAAATAGTTGTTATACTATATGTGTATTTTTTATTTTATTTTTATGTATGTATGTATGCATTTATTTATTTTTTGAGACAGAGTCTTGCTCTGTCACCCAGGCTGGAGTGCAGTGGCATGATCTCGACTTATTGCAGCCTCCACCTCCCAGGCTCAAGTGATTCTCATGCTTCAGCCTCTCCAGTAGCTGGGATTACAGGCATGTGCCACCACACCCAGTTAATTTTTGTATTTTTAGTAGAGACAGGGTTTTACCATGTTGGCTAGACTGGTCTCCAGCTCCTGGCCTCAAGTGATCTGCCTGCCTTGGCCTCCCAAAGTGCTGGGATTATAGGCCTGAGCGACTGTGCCCAGCATATATTTATAAAATTTTAAATTTGCATTATTTTTATTGTTGTTTTGTTATTTTTTTCAAATACTGTATTTTCAATCTGCAGTTGGTTGAATCCATGGATGTGGAACTTGAGGATACAGAGGAATGATGGTATACTTTTCACATCTGAGCTCTAACTGGTTCTTTTTATATCTACCTGTTTTTGTTTCATAACCTCCTGTTCTTGTTTGACAGTTGTCATTCCTTCCTTTATCTTTCTGAGTCACCTAACATATTCATTGTATAGCTCTTTCAAGATTAAGCTGATATTTTCTATTTCCTCAGATGCAATCAAGATGTAATATCTTCTAGTTGGGGTTTGTGGGAATTTCATGAAGTGGCCACAGATTCATTATCTTCTTCAGGTTATTTCTCCCTGCTCTGGGACTTCTGCAAGTGTATGCTTTTGACCTTATATATTAGGGGACTCTGCACTTCCATGCCTGGGAGACTTTTATCCTTGTCATTGGGCACCTCTGCTTTGGTCTCTGGTTCAAGTTAGCATTTTCCCACCATTTCTCAGTGTCTGGGAGGAATGGGGAGGTTTTGGTGTGTATTTGGTCTTGAATGGATGGTCATTTTGCCATCTGTAAATGGATACAGTTGTGTTGGGTAATGTCTGAAGGTTCTCAGAGATATTTTCAACACAGATAGTACAGAGTGTGGCAGAAGTCCAGTGAGAGAGGATTCTTTTTTTTTTTTTTTAAGATGGAGTCTCACTCTGTCACCCAGACTGGAGTGCAGTAGTGCAATCTCGGCTCACTACAACCTCCATCTCCAGGCTCAAGTGATTCTGCCTCAGCCTCCCGAGTAGCTGGGACTACAGGCATGCACTACCGTGTCCGGCTAATTTTTGTATTTTTTAGTAGAGACAGGGTTTCGCCACGTTGGCGAGGTTGGTGTCGAACTCCCCACTTCAGGTGATCTGCGCACCTCAGCCTCCCAAAGTGCTGGGATTACAAGCATGAACCAGCACGCCTGGCCAAAAGAGGATTCTAACAACAACAAATGAAAAATAGCTATGTGGGTTATTTATTATTATCAGGTACCAGCTCTTAACACATCTTACCTTTTCTATTCCTTATACAACCAATGAGGTAGGTACTACTATTATTTCCCTTTTGCAGATGAGACATTGGAAGCTCATAGAGGTGACCTGACTTGCCCAGGCACTCTTAGCTAGGGCAGGGGAAAATTCGAACCCAGTTAAAGTACGTATTCTTAATCCTGCCTACTCCATTGCATCCTGACAGCATGGATGCTAATCTCAGCCTTGCTGTATTGTTAACTCTGTGGTTTCTTGACCCTTTTGTTCCTCTGTGGAAACCAACCTCTACTCTTCAGAGGTGCTATGCATACTCAAAACTGTGCCCTCACTGAAACAAGTGAAAGCATCTGGGGATGTTTAACCTGGTACATTAGGAAAGGTTTGGGTACTGGATCCCGTTTTACCTGGATTCTGGCTGTATGACCTCAGGCAGGTCACTTGACCTCTCGGAGCTTTGCTTTCCTCATCTGTCAAATCAGGATGATAGCTATGCTTTACTTTCCTCTCTGGGTAGTGGTGAGCGAAAAGTGAGATGTTGCATGTACCTGGCATACAGTAGGTGCTCAATGCACAAGAACTGTTTTCCCTGGAGGAGAGCAGGCTGGTGTGGGAATAGGGAAATGTCAGTGTCAATTCCTCAAACCTCCAAAGGGTTCTAGGGTCCAGAGGAAGGGGAGATTCTCCACGGACATAAGGGAAGAATGAATTCTAGCAGGGATGGGTCCAGCAAAGGTGGCTTCTAGCTCTACTCCAGGAAAACTTTTTGGACCACGAGAGCTCACCTAGTCTGACAGGTGACTTTTTTTTTCTTTTTCTTTTTTTTCTTTTTTTTTTTTGAGATGGAGTCTCGCTCTGTCACCCAGGCTGGAGTGCAGTGGCCGGATCTCAGCTCACTGCAAGCTCCGCCTCCCGGGTTTACACCATTCTCCTGCCTCAGCCTCCTGAGTAGCTGGGACTATAGGCAGGCGCCCACCACCTTGCCTGGCTAGTTTTTTGTATTTTTTTAGTAGAGATGGGGTTTCACCGTGTTAGCCAGGATGGTCTTGATCTCCTGACCTCATGATCCGCCTGTCTCGGCCTCCCAAAGTGCTGGGATTACAGGCTTGAGCCACCGTGCCCGACCTCTTTTTTTTTTTTTTGAGACAGGGTCTGACTCTGATGCCCAGGCTGGAGTGCAGTGGTACATCACAGGTCACTGCAGCCTTGACTTCCTGAGCTCAGGTGATTCTCCCACTTAAGCCTCCTGGGTAGCTGGGACTACAGGTAGAAACCACCACACCTGGCTAATTTTTGTATTTTTTGTAGAGACATGGTTTCGCCATGTTGCCCAGGCTGGTCTTGAACTCCTAGGCTCAAATGATCCACCTACCTTGGCCTCCCAAAGTGTTGGGATTGTGGGTGTGAGCCATTGCACCCGGCCCCATATTTTTAAAAATAAACCATTAAACATATGAATATTTTGGGAATGAACCAATAAATGCATGAATAGTTGAATAAATTAAAGAATGAGTGAAATGTGAGTGAGTGAATGAATGAATGAGCAGATGAAATAATACTCAAAAGGCAGGGGCCATGAGAGTGGAATACAGAGTCTGATTGGGTCCTTTCTTTCCCAAAGGGGTGGGTGCCGGAGACCTTCTAGGAGTTCTTGCTGGTTTGGGTGACTATAGAATCCTGCAAGACTTTTACTGTATATTTTCTGAGCCCAGTCAAGATTTTCAGACATGGCCAGGCGCGGTGGCTCACGCCTGTAATTTCAGCACTTTGGGAGGCTAAGGCAGGCGGATCACCTGAGGTCAGGAGTTTGAGACCAGCCTGGCCAACATGGCAAAACCCCGTGTCTACTAAAAATACAAAAATTAGCCAGGCGTGGTGGCGAGTGCCTGCAATCCCAGATACTTGGGAGGCTGAGGCAGGAGAATGGCTTGAACCCGGGAGGCGGAGGTTGCAGTGAGCTGAGATTGCACCACTGCACTGCAGCCTGTGTGACAGAGCGAGACTCCGTCTCAAAAAAAAAAAAACAAACAAAAAAAAGATTTCCAGACATGGGAACCTCTTGTACACATGAACAGGCCACATGGTGTGGCAGAACATTCTCTCTAGTGACTTTAGAGGGGGATGAGCTCCCTGTTACAGAAGAGGACCAAGTAGAGCTTTGATTGTCACTGGTCAAGGCAGCTGCGGAGGCTGCTGGGCTGGGTGGGACTGGCCTGCCATGGGGCCGTCTCTGAGGCAGACCCTTTTCCTGTTTCTTCATCCCCCTCCGGCCACTTTGCAAGGAGTGTTGCCTGTCTTGCCACCCTCCGTTAGCACTTCCTCTGCGACCACAGGAAGGCCCAGCCCAGCTCTTACTGTGTTTTCTCTAAATAAACTCGGGCAGCAGAACTATCAGCTGCCTCATCTCCCTCTGGGTTCCTGTGGAGGTGTAGGGGGCGGTGGTTAGGGGGGTTCAGGCCAAGCCACAGACAGGAGGGACTCAGACCACACTGATAACAAATTTTCCTCTATCTCAGTCGTGTGGCCTGAGAGCTGACTGCTCAGAGTGACTCTGGCCTGTCCTTTCTTTATGTGACTACCAGCCCACACTCACTTCTCTTCCTTGGGCATTGCCGATTCTGGTGTGGCTCTTGGGGACCCCTGGGCTGTGTTCCTCTTCCTTTCCAGCCCAGCTGTGGTCATCTCAGGACTTGCCTACCACTTCTGTCTTCTCTCCTAGAGCCAAGGTGGTACTTTCTAGATGCTGGCCTCAGAGCTCTGCGATGTGCTGTGCACCTCTACACAGATGTTCATCAATTCCTGGGCTCTGGTCAACATCCCTTGAATTTGGAATGGTTGTTGGGACACCCTCTGATGCCCCCCACCAAGACAGGGCCAGGAAGGTGGCAGGGGAATTCTGTGGCTAGTGGGGGACCCCGAGTGAGGGCTTGTCTGGGGCTCAGGTGAGCTGTCTGGGCAGTGGAAGACCCAGGCCCAGACCCAGGGGAGAGAGGACCCACACTGTCATAGGTTCTACGCTTTGAGTATTCCTTCCTCTGCTCATTCATTCATTTACCCACACTTCACTCAATTTTAATTTATTCAAATATCCATGCACTTATTAGTTCATTCCAAAAAAATTCATGCATTTATCAGTTCATTCAAAAAACTCCATGCATGTATTAGTTCATGCCAAAAAATCCATGCATTTATTAGTCCATTCAAAAATATTCATGCATTTATTCGTTCATTCAAAAAATATTTATGCATTGAATAGTTTATTCCAAAAAATATTCATATATTTATTAGTTTATTCCGATAAACACTCATGCAGGACCTTCCTTCTTCATTCCCGATTCTGCGCTGGAGGTGGAGGTGAATTGAGGAACATGTGAGCAGTTTTCAGGAGTCTAAGATGCTTATACTTTCATAAGCACACCCCAGAGGCTTTTAAGCAGAGGATAAATGGAATTTTAAAAAGGCGCCTCTGGGCTCATGGTGGGTTTGCGGGGGACAAGGATGGAGGCTGGTGGGGGTCCAGGTGGGACAGAAAATGCTCGGGCTGGGACCAGGGCTGTCGGGAGTGGAGAGAGGGGTAGATGCAACAGTGGAGGATGCATTAGTGGGAGGCGGCATGAATGGGGCCAGGGGAGAAGGATTTGAGGGGTGTCAGTGGCAGCTTTGGGGCCAGGGTTGGTGGTGGTACTCACGATGCTGGGAGAAGAATGCTGCTTAATTTTGGAATCTCTGACTGTCCCTGGGCCAGCCACTTAACTTTTCCTGAGCCTCAGCTGCATGGTCTGTAAGTGGGGGTGATATGCTCCTGATAGGGGTATGGTAGCCCTAGGTGTCTGTAAGGGCTCAGGGAACTTGGAAACCTGAGCAGGGTTATGTTATTAGCCTGGCTGCTGGGAACAAAGCTCGGAGACAGCTGCAGGAAATTGCAAACCCAGGGTGTCCCACCTGGCACTTGTGGACCAGAGTCCACCTAATTGCAGCTGCTTCCCCAGCCCATGTGATGTGGGCAGGTGTGGAGCTGCCTACCACTACAGCAAGTGGCAACAGGTGGAGAGATGGCCCAGATGTCTTTCGGCTTCAGAGTGGGTCCTGGACTTGGGTGCTGGAGTCTCCCCAGTGAGTAGGATTTCTCAGAGGAGTACCCGGGCATGGGTCCTGGAGTCCCTCCTGTGACTTGGGGTCCTGGGCGTGAGTGCTGGAGACCTTCCAGTAACTAGGAGTTCTTGTTGACTTGGGCGACTGCAGAACCCCACAAGGCATTGATTGATTGATTGATTGAGACAGAATCTTACTCTGTCGCCCAGGCTGGAGTGCAGTGGCGCGATCTCGGCTTACTGCAACTTCCGCCTCCTGGATTCAAGTGATTCTCCTGTTTCAGCCTCCTGAGTAGCTGGGACTACAGGCACGTGCCACCTTGCCTGGCTAATGTTTTGTATGTTTAGTAGAGACAGGGTTTCACCGTGTTAGCCAGGATGGTCTCGCTCTCCTGACCTTGTGATCCGCCTGCCTTGGCCTCCCAAAGTGCAGGGATTACAGGCACGAGCCACCGTGCGTGGCCTTATTTTTTACTCTCCAAGCCCAACCAAGATTTCCAGACATGGCGGCCTCCTGAGCACATGGGCAGGTCACATGGTGTGACAGAACAGACTCACACATTAGACAGATTTGAGTTTAAATCCTAGTCCTGCCACTGACTTACTGTGTGATGTGAGCAGATGAAAGAGCTTCTCTAGACATATTTTCTTCTTTATTATAATTTCACTCGACCTTTCCATGAGACTGGGAGATTTGTGAAGGCTGGGAGGCAGTTTGATTTTCTTCTTTTGTCTACCTTACAACCTGGCACAGTGAATGAATGAATAAATATGGACCTCAAATTGTTTTGTGAAGTATAATAAGCATTTCTTGGGCAAATAAATTTGAAAGCCTCTAAGTCAAACAAAACTAAACTTTTTTTTTTGTTTGTTTTGCAGGACTTCTCAGAGCCTTCAATGTACTTTGTGATTCTCCTAACCTACCTAAGGAATAAGGTATGCAATATTTCTCAAACATTTTTGCATTCTCTTTTTGAGGGCACGCCATCATTGGCACTGGGGTTCCTAGGAACATACTTTGGGAAATGTGCACTTAGGATCATTATCAGAGTTCCTAGGAATGTTGCTATTTGGCTGGTTGTATATTCCTTTATCCTCTGTCAAACATGACCTGAATTATGTCACATAACCATGTAGCCACAGAAGCTAAGGCCAAGGGCTTTAGTGAAGAATAAAAGACTAAATTAGAATGTTGGGGAAGAAGAACTTATACTCCCAATTTAGGAAAGTTGTTACAATTTATCTGAAAACTCAACACTGAGTTTCTGCCGGAGCAAACAGAAAAATGTGGTGTGTTTTCATGGTTTCTTGGGTGGGAGTTCAGCAAGGGGGTTAAATGCTCTCCAGCTGTGAACAAGGTTGTTTTCATTCATGTGTTCATTCATGAATTCATTAATTCATTCAACAAGTGTTTATTTACCACCTACTATTTACAAGCACAAGGCGAGGTACCAGGGATACCACAGTAGACAAAAAAAAAGACATACACGTGCCCTTATGGAGATGACAGTCATCGGTTTTCAGAACAAAGATGATCGATTTTCAGCCCTCCGTGCCCCTTCTTTCCTGAAGTTTGTCCTGAATTTTTAGACAGAATCCTTCCACCTTGCTGTGGTTTTTCTCTGCACCTGTTTTGTATCCGAATCACAGAAGGTAATGACATCCCCCAGGTGGTTGGTAGAACCCAGATCTTTGTGTTAGAATCTTCATGAAAACCAATGTGAGAAACTAGGCTGAGGCAAAGGAGCTATATAAGGAGTCCCATCCTTGCTATATCTCTGGGACACTGGGCATCTTTTCTGGGCTCTGCCCTAGGAGTTGGGAATCTAATACCTTTGACTTTTTTCTCTGCCCTCAATTACCAACACTCTAATTCTTCAACACTAGGCACATGGGAATTGCATTTTGTTTTCATACCTGGGCAACAAAGTGAGACCATGTCCCTGCAGAAAATTTAAAAATAGCTGAGCATAATGGCATATACCTGTAGTCCCAGCTACTTGGGAAGCTGAGGCATGGTGATTGCCTGAGCCCAACACCAGTTCAAGGCTGCAGTGAACTATGATCCCATCACTGCACTCCAGCTTGGGTGACAGAGTGAGACCCTGCCTCTAAAAAAATGGCTTTTTTGTTGGTTGGATGAATGAATGGACCTATGGATGAATATACAGATGAATGAATGGATTTGTAGAAGAGCGACTGACACATAGGAGGGATATTT
Source organism: Papio anubis (assembly GCF_008728515.1). Classification (NCBI taxonomy): domain Eukaryota; kingdom Metazoa; phylum Chordata; class Mammalia; order Primates; family Cercopithecidae; genus Papio; species Papio anubis. The sequence continues at coordinate 43,003,190 of NC_044995.1, read as the reverse complement.
GGATGAATGAAAGAATGGAGGAATAGACAGGTGGATGGTTGAGACCAACGAATGAATATGTGGATGAAAAGGTACCTAGTGAAGGCACAATATGATTTTAAAAAATGAATCTATCAGTGAATCAATGGACGTTTGGATGGATGGATGAATGAGTAAGTGGTAGATGTGATGGAGAGTTGCACAATGAAATGGGGAGATGGGTTTGAGTGAATGGATGGTGAGTGAGTGAATGAATAGGTAAATGGATAGATGGTGAGTTGGGTAGAGGGATGGACAAATGGACAGTTGAGTGAATGGGTGAGTGATTGGATTATCCGATGAATGGGTGGGTAGTTGGATGGATGGATGGGCAGGTAAAAAATGCTGGCCACAAATTGAAGCGATCTTGGGGTATAATCTGGGCACAGTTTAGGTGAATAGCAGCTTATTTTTTGATCTCGACTTGGCTCTGTTTACCTCCATGGATACATAGTCTCTATTTCTAGGTTCAGTCATCCTTCTGTCTCCCTCTGGGTTTCCAAGAATCTTACCTTGGAACTCCAGCTGAACTGAGCCCTGGGCTTGTCTACTGACCTTCTCAACGGTAAGGAGAAAACCCCAGAAGAGCATGTGTTCTTCTGAGGGTACAGGGTTGAACCAGCTCTTCATGATGACTGTGGTCTGCTCTTAAGCCTTTCTAGCGGTTTCTTGTTTTGTGGCCTCACCCAATCTTCATTGGGCATCAAACCAATGCAGATCAAACCTTGGTCTCCAGCTCAGTTCCAACTCCACCTGTCCCTTCCGTGGGTGATGGTGGAGAAACAGGATAAATTAGAGAAAGGGGTCATCCAGGTCCACCTCCTGCCTTTACTCCAAGATCTCTTTCCTCTTTCCCAGGTTCTCCAAGCAGCCATGGATGTGGGTTTCTTGGGCCTGTCAGATGTGTCTCAGAGTCATAGCAAGACCTTGTGGGGGGCTCGGGGCAGGGGCCCCACCATACGTCGCCAGCGGGAGTTCATGCCAGAAGAGAAGAAGGACACAGTTTACTGGGAGAAGCGGAGAAAGAACAATGAGGCAGCCAAGAGATCCAGGGAAAAGCGACGTCTCAATGATGCAGCCATTGAGGGCAGGTTGGCTGCACTGATGGAGGAGAATGCCCTGCTCAGGGGTGAGCTGAAGGCGCTCAAGCTTCGCTTTGGCCTCCTGCCCCTGACTGGTGGGCCCCGGGCCTTGCCCCTGCAGGCCCTGCTATGGGAAGCCCCCTGGACTGGGGACCCCCGGCCTGGGGCTGAAGCACTGTCATCCTTGTCTGGCTCTCACAATTGCCTTTTAAGGCCATGTTCCCTGGATGCTGGGATTCCAGGATGTCGGGGCTGCCTGCTGGCTCCCAGATGGACTGGCTTGGCCACTTCTCCTAGGTCCCCCCAAGAGTCTGCACCTCCTACCTTCAACAGAATTGACATGGCCTTGCAGACTGGCCTCCCACCTGCCCTCTTCAGCTGTCACCTCTTGGATGGGCATGTAGGGTCCAGACCAGAGCTCAGACCCTGCTGGGGGCTGTGGTCACCAATGCCCTCTGGATGCCGGGCTTCAGGGCCATCAGATGTGTTGCTGACATCCACTGCTGATCCCATGGGTCTGTCTCCTGGGGTGACTTGCCCTGTCCCAGGAAACAGTCATGAGGGTCTGGGTCAGCCCTCTCTGCCCCACAAACTGCGCATCAAATCCCGAGCCTCAGGCAGGGTACCTTGTGGCTGGGAGGGTGGTCAGGCCCCCCTCTGAGGGCTTCCTCTGGGAAGGGCTAGGCTTGCAAGGGAGTGTTTGGGGGCTGAATATAGGTTGGTCTGAGGGATGAGTAGCTTGGTCTTGATTAGCAATCTGGGAAGGCCTGTAGGAAGTAGGGGCACCCTGGCTTGGAGGGTCCACTTCACAGCTTCCATACCAGACCTCCTAGGGGAGGAGAGTGGGAGCCCATCTTGGATTCTACTATGGCTCTTGCCTTGCCCTAACATCTATGCTTTGGGTTGTCACTTTTCCCTTTCTTCCTCCTTTCCATTTATCCATTCTTCCCTACATCCATCCATCCATTCATCCATTCATCCTCATGTATTCATCCATTCATTCATTCATCAATCCTCATCCATCCATCCATTAGTCCCTCCATCCTTATCCATCCATCCATCCATCCATCCATCCATCCATCCACCCACCCATATATTCATCCATCCATCAATCCATCCATCCATTCCTTCCATCTATCCATTCATTAGTTTATCCATCCTCATCCATCCATCCATCCATCCATCCATCTATCCATCCTCCATTTATCCATGCATCTATTCTCATTCATCCATGCATTGGTTCTTCCTTCTTCCCTCTTTATATCTATCCATCCATCCTCACCCATCCCTCCATCCATCCATCTATCCATCCATCCATCCATCCATTCATTCATCCACCCATGCACCTGTCTATGCATGCATCCATCCATCCTCATCCACTCATCCACCTATCCTCACCTATCCATCCATCCACCCATTCTTTCTTGCTTCCATCCATTTTTCCATCCATCCACCTATCCATTCATCCATTCATCCATCCATTTATTCTTCTATCTATCCATCCATCCATCCATCCATCCATGCTCATCCATTCCCATTCATCCATCCATCCTGTCTTCCTTCCTTGCATCCACTCATCCTCATCCATTCACCCATCCATCTATCCATCCTCACCCATTCATCTACACATCCTTCCTTTCATCCATCCATCCATCTACTCACCCACCCATCCATCCTTTCATTCATTTATTCATTTAGTCACTCATTTATGTGCTAACTTGTTTATTCATTCATTCTCTTACTCATTAATTTTCTTATAATTCACTTGTCCCCTCACCGACACACTCATGATCTTTGGACCTTCTTTTTATGCCCAGTTAGTGACAAGTGAGAAGACACATTTCTGGCCTTGGGTTTCCTGTCCTGGGGTGGGGATGGGGGTTTGGGAAGAAACATACTGAAGACCAGACTGAAGGAGGAGGTAATGTCTAAGGTGTCTGAATCCCCCTTCTTGGTGTCCCCTGGGGGGCTTGCTTACCACCCAGTTTGAGGGTCAGACATATTGGCTTCCTCTGTGTCTTGGATCAGGGCCTCGAGCTGCTGGAACAGAAGCAACTGTGTGGGGGCGTCAATATCCTCTCTCTCCCTGGCTGCCCCCTGGCCCCTGAGAACCAGGTATACACACTCCCACCCAGGTGGAAGGGGTCATTCTGCAGGGAAGGTCTTCCAGGGACCTGGAGCCCAAGGATTTATGAAAACTCCCTCCTCAGTTTCTCACTCAGCCCCTCTCCCATTATTATTATTGTTATTACCTCAGGGATTTTGTTAGATTCTGGATGAAAATACTCAAACTCCAATCATGGGGAGAGCTCATGGGATGAGGGGCTCATCTGGACTGGAACTGTCACTGAGAACCAGATATCCCTGGCCAACTGGATCATTTGGACTCAGGAGCATTCCCTGCCCCCGTCAGATGTGGGGGCTGGGCTAGTTCTTGGCTACTCCAAGTTTATCACAGCCACAAATGTGTGCAGGGTGAGGACGTACAAAGTGCCTCTCTCTCACTAGTATAACAGGTGGGCAGTATCACCGAACAGGCCAAGAGCTCCCCTGTGACTGGGCCTCCCTAAGATCCTGCACATTACAGCTAGGCCCTCCTCTACCTGCTCAGCCTTTGGTTCTGGTCCAGGGCAGGGATTGGGCAAGACCAGCCCTCCTCCTTCCCTCCATGCCTGACCTTCCAGCAGCTGGCTTTGCTCATGTCACTGAGCCTCCCTTACACATCTATAAATGTTTACCTATAAATAAGCCCATTCCCCAGAAATATATTGTGAATATTAAATAAGAGGCAGTAAATAAATTGTCTGGCATAGGGGCTTCTCTGGAAACTGGACTGTTTTATCTTCATAAATAATGTGAATTCTGGCGGGCAAGGTGGCTTATGCCTGTAATCCCAGCATTTTGGGAGGTCAAGGCAGATGGATCACTTGAGGTCAGGAGTATGAGACCAGCCTGGGCAACACGACGAAACCCTGTCTCTAGTAAAAATACAAAAATTAGCCAGGCATGGTACCGAGCGCCTGTAATCTCAGCTACTTGGGAGTCTGAGGCATGAAAATCACTTGAACCTGGGAAGTGGAGGCTGCAGTGAGCTGAGATCGTACCACTGCGGTCCAGCCTGGGCGACAGAGTGAAACTCCATCTCAAAAATAAAATAAAATAAAATAAAATAAAGAATGTAACTAATCCTGTTTCTCTTTTTGCTTTGTCAACCAAGGAGCTCAGGGCCGAACTGAACTCAGTTATAACAGCATTTTCATTCATTCATTCATTCATTTTTTACTCATTTGCTCATTTAGCAAATTTTCTTGATCATAAGCTTCTCGTTGTTTCATTTTTTTCAAGGCATGTTTTGTTGTAAAAAGTCTGAAAATCATATGCAGCCAAGTTGGCAATCTTTTCTTTTGTGGTTTGTACATTTTTGTCATGTTTAAGACAACTTCCATGTCTCAAGGTCATAAAGATAGTCTCCTATCTTTATGTTCCAGGCACTGGGGAAAGAGAAGTGAACACAATAGATGTGATTCCTGCCTCTATGGTACTGATAACCCAGGGAGGGAGATAGATTAAAAAGTAAGAAAAGCATATAGTAGGACCAATGATGATAGATGTCATGGAGAAAAAAGAAAGGCTTGGGAAAGGTAGATGTGGGTGTATTGTAATAATTGAAATAGGGAGATTAGGATTGAAATAGGAGGATCTTAACCTTGCTGAGAAAGTGACATTTGAACAAAGACTTGAGAGAGATGAAGTGGGGAGTCATGCATGTATCAGAGGAAGAGCATTTCCTAGTCGGAAAAAACAGCCTGTGCAAAGGCCCTGAGGTGGGATCATGCCTAGTGTTTTGAGGAAGATTGAGGAGGCCCATGTGGCTAGAGTGGAGTGAGTAAGGAGGAGAGAGGGAGGAGGTGAGGGCGGGGAAGTGATGGAAGCAGGTTGTGGAGGGCTTTGTGGGCCAAGGTGAGGACTTTGGCTTCCTTTATGAGTGATATGGGCATGATGGGGACGTTTCCGAGTATATTTCTGTTGTAATTCTCCCCTTACGTCCATCCTGTGGTGTGTAAGGCTGAGTGAAAATAAACCCACCACATAAGTGTAGGAGAGCTGGCTCGTTGTCTGGGGTGGGAATAGGTGGCGACTGACCACAGTGTTGCTGTGACTCATGTCCCCCTAAACGGCCACATGCTCCCTGCCCTCAGAGCCAGGGTGCTCATCCCATCCCTGCTTCTAAATTTCTCTGACATATGAGGGGCAGGGCAGGTAAAGCTGCTCTATGAGGCGGAATCACGGAAGAAAAACACAGATGGTTCTTTTTTTTTTTCTTTATAAAGCTGTCTTCCACTAAATAATTATTTCTGACAAGTGTGGGAGAAAAGGGAATCAGATGCATGTGGGGGATGCTGGAAGGGCAAAAGGATGGCTGAGGTGGGAGGCAAGTCAGTGAGGAAGTGGCCAGGACTAGTCCTCGAGGCACTGTATGGTAGGTAAAGAGCCCAGGCAAATAGGAAGAGCTGGAGATCAGTTGGAGATGAACTGGTGAATCTGGGGAGGAAGGCCAGGGAGTGGAAAGGAAGTAAAGGCTTCAACTTGCCCTGCAAATACCATGACTCCTGAGGGTCTGTCACCTATGACAAGTGGACTCATTTCTTGACTGCCTAGTCTGGGCCAGTGGTTGTGCTGGTGACTTATCCTAGATTTTGTTTGACCCTCTGAAAAAGGCTTCATTATTATGATCTCCATTAACAGATGGGGAAACTGTGACTCAGAGCAGTTATGTACCTTGCCTAATATTACTTAGTTGGTGACTGGGCTATTTTCCACCTCATCACTGCACCAGGGTCATTGGTTAACTTTCTGTTCCTTGAGGTTCTTTCCTGCCTCAGGTCTTTGCATTTGCTGTTCCCTCTGCCTGGAATTTTCCCCTTAGTCTTTAAATGACTGTCTTTTTTCCATCTTCAGGTCTCAGCTCCAGTGCCACCTCCTCAGAAAGGTCCTCCCTGTACACTCAGTCTAAATAAGAACCCCAGTTACTTGTGTTGAGCACCTACACATAGTAGGTGTTCAATAAATACTTGTTGAACCAATCAATGAAGTGAATAGGATCAGATGAGCCTCTTAGTAAAAGCTTCCATTGTAGCTCTTACTTAATTCAAGAGTTAGATCCTGTGTCACCAGGTTTTATCATTTGGAGGGTGAGGATAGGGATTATTCTGTTGCATTCACCCAAAAAGCTTTTGTATTTTGGACAGAGCCTGTCAAGTAGGTGTGTAAGAAATACTGTTGAATTGAATCTGAGGTTTGATAAGGAAACAGGAGCCATGTTATGGGGCAGAGGGAGACAAAGGAGGGTGTCACATAGGTCTCTCCTTCATTCATTCACTCACTCATCCATTCACCCACTCACTCATCCAGTCACCCACCCATCCATTCACCCACTCATTCATTTGCCATTGACTTACTCATCATTCATTGATTCACTCACTAATTTATTCATTCACCCACTCATCCATTCACTCCACTCATCCATTCACCCACTCATTCTTTCACCACTCACCATCTCACCCACTCATCCATTCACCCACTCATTCATTCATCCACTCATTCATTCACCCACTCATCCATTCACCCATTCATCCATTCACCCACTCATTCATTCACCCACTCATCCATTCACCTACCCATTCTACTCACCCATCCATTCACCCACCCACTCATCCAGTCACCCAACGATCTATTCACTTAATTTATCTTATTCACGACGACGCCCACATTAATTTATTTATTCATCGCATTTATGATTCACGCATTTCATCTATTCCACTCGACCATGTATTCATCGAATTTATTTTACGCATCGCATCCATTCACGCACGCACTTCATCCAGTTACCATCGCATCTATTCTCCACTACTTCATTTATTTTGTTTACTTCATCCATACTCTACTCTACTCTATCTTAGTTGCGACGTATCCATTCCACGCATTTATCGATGTTTACTTCTATCTATTCACTTCACGCATTCATTCACTTTACTATCCATTCACTTATTCATCTACTACTTATTCACACGACGACGCATTTCTCTTTACTTATTTATTCATAGTTACGACGGTCTATGTATCATTCCTCACTCATTCATTCATTCATTCATCTACTCAGTAATTCATTCATTCATCCACTCACTAATTCATTCATCCACTCACTCACCATTCATCCACTCACTCACTAATTCATTCATTCATTCACTCACTAATTCATTCATTCATTCACTCACTCACTAATTCATTCATTCATTCACTCACTCGCTTTTTCACTCTCTCATTCACTCACCCACTCATTCATGCATTCACTAACCCACCCATCCATCCATGCGTTCATGCATCCTTCCATCCATCCATTTATTTATTCACTCACAACCTTCCAGAAAGGGCAGCCCTTTCAGAACCCGCCCTTTGAGAAGAAGATGGACAACCTTCAGGTGAACAAATAGACAATCAGTACTATGTCAGATGCTACTGAGGGCTGTGAGCTAATGGCTGGGGTATTCGGGGACTGGGTAGGTCTGGGAAGGTCCCTCTGAGGAGGCGACATTTGAACCAAGACCTAGAAAATATTAGTAAGTGAAAGAAACCAGCCACAAAAGGACATATGTTGTCTGACCTCATTTGTATGAAATATTTGAAACATGATCCATAGAGACAATAAGCAGATTTGTGGTTGCCAGGGGCTGGGGGAGAGGTGGGAATGGGGGGTGACTGCTAATGGGGATGGGATTTCTTTGAGGATGATGAAAATGTTTTGGCTGCAGGCGCTCACTGTACACCATTGTGGCAGGCGAGAATTCTACCACTGAGCCACCGATGCCTGACTGCACACCATTGTGAAGGCACTAAAGGCCACATTGGATTGGATGCTTTAAAATGATTAATTTTATGTTATGTAAATTTCACCTCAATTAAAAAAATGAGAATGAGGCCGAGTGCGGTGGCTCACGCCTATAATCTCAGCACTTTGAGAGGCCGAGACAAGTGGATCACTTGAGGCCAGGAGTTCAAGACCATCCTGGCTGACATGATGAAACCCTGTCTCTACTAAAAATACAAAAATTAGTCAGGCGTGGTGGTGGGTGCCTGTAATTCCAGCTACTTGGGAGGCTGAGACATGAGAATCGCTTGAACCCGGGAGGCGGAGGTTGCAGTGAGCCAAGATCGTGCCACTGCACTTCAGCCTGGGTGACAGAGCAAGACTCTGTTTCAAAAAAAAAAAAAAAAAAAAAAAAAGTAAGTCTTCCATGCCCAGAGGAAGGCCTGCTCCTGAGATCAAAAGGGACAGAGAGATCAGGGAACAGGTGCAGAGTATGAGGATATGGGAGGAGAATCACCCCTCATTGGCCCCCCCTTGGAGATGGGGGTGTGGGAGCCCTGCCAGCCCTGGCCTTGTGGGTGTGCCAGGGTGACTGGGTGTGAAGCGCCTAGACCTGTCTGGGTAGGGAGGTAGGTCACATGCACACACACTCCAGCCCCTTTTTGCATGGGAGACACAGCACATGCGTGTTCACATGTGTGCTTGGATCAGGGTGTGTAGATGTGGACCTGATGCCTACATGTATACACACATGTGTGCTTGAGCCTGGGGGTGAAGGTCCATATGCACCCCCCTCATGCAGTGTTGTGGGGCTGAAGCCTTGCGGAGGAGGTAGAGGATGGGGGAGAGTTGAGCCCTTCCCCTAAGGCCACTGGCGTGCCTCTCCCCCATCGCCCCATCTCTCCCAGCTACGAAGGACCTGGGGGCAGCCCCAGCCTCCTCTCTTCCCCATACTGTAAATTCTGAGAAATCCTGTCCTGTGGTTTGGCCTGGGCCGTCCTCGCCCGCCCTCGTCCCCAGCAGGGCTGCCCTGGCCACTGTCTTCCTGTCTTGGGGCCCGGGTTTGGGGTCATGGGGAAAGACTAAGAAACCCCGTCCCAGACTGGTTCTTAGACAGAGCGAAGAGGGCTCTGCCCTGCTTCTCACGACTTTGCTTTGCCTCTCTGGGCCTCAGTTTCTTCTTCTACAGAATGGAGATAATCGTAGTTCCTACGCCCTGAGGGCTGAGGGAGAAGTCACGGAGGTGACACCCCCAGGGCAGTGAGAGCTGAGTCTGGCAGGTCCTAACGCACCTGCTGCATGTTGGCTATCCCTGTTATTCACTTCCTGCATCTTGCTTTACTCCAGACTCCACACTTTTATCCTCGCTGTTCCCTTACACAGAATGTCCTCATCCCTCTCCTCCTTGGCAAACCCAGGAATAATCCAAATCCTAATTCAAATTCCATTTCCTCCAGAAACAGGGGAGGGTGGTGAGATGAGCTGGATCTGGCAGGCAGGAAACCTGGGTTCTCAACTCTGCCACGGACATGCTGGATGGCCTTGAGCAGGCCACTGTGCTGCTCCGTGACTCAGTTTCCCCATTTGAGCTCTGATGCTCCAGGTTTTTTTTTTTAGTCTCTCTCTCCCTTTTTTTTTTTTTTTCTTTTTTGAGATGGAGTCTCGCTCTGTTCCCAGGCTGGAGTAGAGTGGCATGACCTCGGCTCACTGCAACCTCCACCTCCCGGGTTCAAGCAATTCTCTTGCCTCAGCCTCCTGAGTAGCTGGGATTACCGGTGTGCACCACCGTGCCTGGCTAATTTTTGTATTTTTAGTAGAGATGGGCTTTCACTTTGTTGGCCAGGCTGGTCTCGAACTCCTGACCTCAGGTCATCTGCCCACTTTGGCTGCCCAAAGTGCTGGGATTACAGGTGTGAGCCACCGCACCCGGCCTGCTCTGTGGTTCCTAAGGCCGTCCAAGGACCTCTCACCCTGCACACCCCAAGCTCACTTCCTCTCCTGATGCTGAGCCATGTGTCTGTAGCTATTCTTGGGACAAATCACAAAAGTTGTAGAATTTATTGCACAGGAGGTTTTGGGACCTGCAGAGACCTGCCAATAACCCTTATCCTTCTGTCCCCCAAAAGGCAGCTTAAATTCACCCACTTCCAAGCTTTGCACACCCTGTCACCTCCTCATTTTCCTGAAACCACTCAGTTGCCTCAGACGCTGCCACTTCCATGCTGTTAATCTTCCCGTCGCTCCCTATTCCTTCTAGAGAAAAAATCCAAAGTTCTCCCTGTGGCTGTCAAATGCAAAACACATTTGGGTGGTGGCACACACCTGTACTCTCAGCTACTTGGGAGGCTGAAGCAGGAGGATCACTTGAGCCCAGGAGTTACTTAGCTGCAGTAAACTGTGATTGCACCACTGCACTCCAACCAGGGTGACAGAGCAAGACCCTGACTCAATAAAACCTGGTCACTGGTGGCTAAATTTTTAATTTTAATTTTTTGGTAAAGACAGGGTCTCACTATGTTGCCCAGGCTGGTCTCAAACTCCTGGGCTCAAGTGATTCACCTGCCTCAGCCTCCCAAGTAGCTGGGAGTACAGGCACATCCCACTATGTCTGGCTAATTTTTTTATTTTTATTTTTGTAGAGATGGGGTCTTGCTATGTTGCCCAGACTGGTTTGAAACTCCTGGCCTCAAATGATCCTCTTGCCTCACTCAGGGCACTTTTTGTCACCTGAAATCTTCATTTCTGCCTGCATTTACTGTTTGTTTTTTCCGCTCTGTGGAAAGCTCTGAGATGATCAAGTGTGAGTTCCTGAATATGGCAGGGAACAAGATACCCACACAGCCCATGCTCTCCTGGAACCGGGGCCAGGTCGGGGGCAACCTGACTCCAGTCGGGCGTACAGCATAACGTTTGATCCTAATAAATGTCAGGGTGAACTGAAGCCTGGTGCTGAGTGTCCTGATCTGTCTGGGCGGTCGCATGGGGACTTCCCTGAGATCTGAAGCTGGCATAGGTGTGAACTGGGGAAAGATGTCAGGAAAAGAAATATTCCAGGTGATGGGAACAGCACGTGCAAAGACCCTGAGGTGGGAGGCCAAGTGCTGAGTTTGAGAGAACAAAGAAGGGGCTGGAGTAGAGAGTGCAATGAGGGAACAAAGAAGGATGAGCAGGAGAACAATGGGGAGGAGTCATTCATCAGTGGGGTTCTGGGAAAATGGATTAGCCCCAGGGCCATAGGGAGCCGTCAAAGGATATAGAGCAGGAGAGGAGCATGGTCAGGTTTGCTTCTTGCACAGGAGATTCATAGGGTTTTTAGTTGGAGGGTTAGTAGACTGAGAGGGGAAGGAAAGGCTGCTGGGTGCCCAGGAGGGAGGAGGGGGTCTAGCTTGGGCTGGGGGGAGACAGGGGGCTGGGGAGAAGGGGATGGAAGAAAGCGGGGTGCAGGAGGTCAGACGATCCCGCTGAGGGGCGACTGCCAACCAGGTGTTCTGGACCCAGATTGTTCTCACTGCTGTCCTCGGTCAGCAGTCAGTGGAGTCCTGGCAAAATCCCTTAGCCTCAGATGTTGAACTCTGTTACTCAGTCCGGCCCTGTCTTTCTGCTCTTCCCCACATCTGGAGGCCACATCTGCCCAGTGAAGTTTTAGGAGACACCCAGGTGCACAGCTGGGAGTGAGGGTATAGGGGTGTATGTGGGGCGCGGGGAGGGGATGATCCTGCTAAAACCAGGATTACCTGTGTGCTGGGAATTCAACGTCTCCTTTCTAAGTAGGGTTTAATTCTGCTGTGCTGGGGCGAGGTGTTGGCTGGGGGGGTCCGTCTTGTTCCTGACGCAGCGGCCTGGGTGGAGTGGGCCTGGGGGCTGCAGGTAAGGGTGAGTTCCTGGTCTCCATCTGGGCCAGTCTCACCCAGGCTCCTGCTGGGTTCCGCGCCTTGAGTCTCCCCTGGGAAGACTTCCAAGAGCCGTCTTCCTCTGTGGGGCTGGGATGAGGGTAAAGGGAGTCAGGCTTTCCCCTGAGCAAAATTCAAGGGAGCATCAAAAATCACAGCCGTCAAGGTAAATGATATTTCAATGCAATGTTCCTTTTGTTCTTTGTTTGTTTCTTTTTGTTTTGTTTTTGAGACAGAGTCTTGCTCTGTTGCCAGGGCTGGAGTGCAATGGTGCAATCTCTGCTCACTGCAACCTCCACTTCCTTAGTTCAAGCAATTCTCCTGCCTCAGCCTCCCGAGTAGCTGGGATTACAGGCACGTGCCACCATGCCTGGCTAATTTTTGTACTTTTAGTAGAGATGGGGGTTTCACTGTGTAGGCCAGGCTGGTCTCGAACTCCTGACCTCAGTTAATCTGCCTGCCTTGGCCTCCCAAAGTGCTGGGATTACAGGCATGAGCCACTGTGCCTGGCCCAAAGTGTTCTTTTTTTTTTTTTTTTTTAATGTTTTCTTTTTTCTTGACACATGGTCTTACTCTGTCATCCAGGCTGGAATGCAGTGGCATGATCATAGCTCACTGCAGCCTTGAATTCCTGGCTCAAGTGATCCTCTTATCTCAGCCTCCCAAGTAGCTGGGACTACAGGTATGTGCCACCATGCCAGGCTAATTTTTTTAGCTTTTGTAGAGTCAGGGTCTTGCTATGTTGCTCAGGCTGGTCACAAACTCCTGTGTGCAACTGATTCTCCTGCCTCTGCCTCCCAGTGTAGGGATTACAGGTACAAGGCACTGCACCTGGTACTTTGGTGTCAAATTTTAAAATGAAGCCAAGCTTGCCTCTGCATCTGCTCACCCTGAATTGGTGGCTCAGCATCATCTCTGCTGGTTCATCATTTCCCTAGTGGAATAATACTGTCTTCGCCAAATACTTCCTCTCCTGGGCGTCGCGATAAACCGGGGCCCTCGCCGTCTGCTCAAACCCTTGGGAGACGGTTTCCAGGTCCTGGGTTGCTCTCTGTCTATCTGGAGGGTGAGTCCAAGGCTGGACTCAGGAGTCCATCTTTGGCATGATCTAGTTGCATCAGCAGCCTCACCATCTATTGAGAGCTAGATGTGTACTAAGCATGCTAAGTCCATCTCATGCATTAGTCAAAAAGCAATTTTAAAAATTTATGGTCAGCCGGGTGTGGTGGCTCACACCTGTAATCCCAGCACTTTGGGAGGCCGAGCCGGGCGGATCACGAGGTCAGGAGATTGAGACCATCCTGGCTAACACGGTGAAACCCTGTCTCTACTAAAAATACAAAAAATTAGCCAGGTGCGGTGGCGGGCGCCTGTAGTCCCAGCTACTGGGGAGGCCGAGGCACGAGAATGGCATGAACCTGGGAGGCGGAGCTTGCAGTGAGCCGAGACCGTACCACTGCACTCCAGTCTGGGCGACAGAGCAAGACTCCATCTCAAAAAAAAAAAAACAAAAAAAAAAAACATTATGTCTGGCCAGGCGTGGTGACTCACACCTGTAATCCCAGGACTTTGGGAGGCCGAGGTGGGAGGATCATTTGAGGTCAGGAGTTCGAGACCAGCCTGGCCAACATGGTGAAACCCCATCTCTACTAAAAATACAAAAATTAGGCTGGGCTTGGTGGCGGGCACCTGTAATCCCAGTTACTCGGGAGGCTGAGTTAGGAAAATTGCTTGAACCCAGGAGGCGGAGGTTGCAGTGAGCCAAGATCGTACTACTGCACTCCAGCCTGAGTGATAGAGTGAGACTCAGTCTCCAAAAAAAAAAAAAAAAAAAAATTATGTCTATGGAGGCATTTGCATCGTAAAACATTCAAACAATTACATTCATATATAAACTCAAAAGATTCCAGCCTCCCATCTTAAAGGTGACTGAAATTTAAGAGATGTCCTTCTACACTGCCCAGAGAGCCTGCATGAGCTCATTTTATCTTCATAAAACTCCCCTGAAGTGAGCGCTGACATGGCTCCATTTTTCAGGTGAGGCTCAGAGAGGTCAGGCCACTTGTCTAAGGTCACACAGCATGTGAGGAAGCTGCCTGGAACCCAGGCCTGTCTGACTCCAATGTCTGAGGAAGAGAGGGGAAGCAGCCTCCCACAGAAGAGGATTCTTCTTGGCTCATTCATTCAGTTACTCAATCATGTTTGAATGTTGTGGATCATTCAGTCATTCAACAAACATTTATCGCTCATGACTGTGTGATGAGTGCTGTTCTGGAAGCTGGGGACATAGCAATGACACGGGGGGGCCCTGTCCTCATGGAACTCATGGTGGGGGGTGGTGACACCATTGATTAACAAGAAATCAAACAGAAATTTGATGGTCACAGCTAGGCAAAAGATTAGGAAAGAAAAAGAACTGTCTGGGTGGACACCAGAGGATCCTAAAGCAAACATCCATATTTTAAAATATACTCATGGCCGGCCGGGCGTGGTGGCTCACGCCTGTAATCCCAGCACTTTGGGAGGCTGAGGTGGGTGGATCACAAGGTCAGGAGATCGAGACCATCCTGGCTAACATGGTAAACCCCATCTCTACTAAAAATACAAAAAATTAGCAGGCGTGGTGGCGGGTGCCTGTAGTGTACTGGGAGGCTGAGGCAGGAGAATGCGTGAACCGGGAGGCCAGAGGCTTTACACTTGCAGTAGAGCCGAGGGGTCGTGCCACTGCACTCCAGCCTGGAGTGACAGAGCTGAACTCCATCTCCAAAAAAAAGTATATATATACACTCATGGCCAGGCATGGTGGCTCACATCTGTAATCCCAGAACTTTGGGAGGCTGAGGCAGGAGGACTGCTGGAGCCGAGGAATTTGAAACCAGCCTGGGCAACATAATGAGACCCTATCTGTACAAAAAATTAAAAAAAAAAAAAAAAAGCCAGATGTGGGGGCGTGTGCCTGTAGCGCCAGCTACTCAGAGGGCTGAGATGGGAGGATGGCTTGAGCTGAGTTGGAGGAGGTTATAATCATGGCTGCGGTGAACCGTGATTGTGCCACTGTATTCCAGCCTGGGTAACAGAGTGAGACCCTATCTCAAAAAAATATATGTATTACATATTTATATTCACATGACTTAAAATTTAAATACTTCAGTTAAGCAGCTATGCAATGTATCCATCATCTTAAACTTTCATGGCAGGGGAGGAACTAGGAAAAAGATGTTTAAAAAGGCTCCTCACGGGGCAATAATGAAATGTAGGCTGAGAAACACTGGCACGGAAGCTGCCACTGTTCAGCTTTTCTTTTTGTGATCTTTGAAATAGTTTTTATGTTTTTTTCAGCTTTTCTTTTTGTGATCTTTGAGATGGACATTTTATTTTTTGCTTTATCTTTTGATTAATTTTTTTTTTTTTTGAGATGGAGTCTCACTCTGTCACCAGGCTGGAGTGCAGTGGCATGATCTCGGCTCACTGCAACGTCCACCTCCCGGGTTCAAGCGATTCCCCTGCCTCAGCTTCCGGAATAGCTGGGACTACAGGCACGTGCCACCATGCTGGGTTAAATTTTTGTAGTTTAGTAGAAGACGGGATTTCACCGTGTTGGCCAAGATGGTCTTGATCTCCTGACCTCGTGATCTGTTTGCCTTGGCCTCCCAAAGTGTTGGGATTACAGGCATGAGCCACTGCACCCGGCCTAAAATTTTTTTTTTAACTAAAAACATTTTTAAAAATTTGTTTTGTAGAGATGTGTTCCCATTTCGTTGCCCAAGCTGGTCTCGAATTCTAGGCTCAAGTGACCGTCTCGCCTCAACCTCCCACAATTACAGGTGTGAGCCACCACTCCCAGCTTATTCTAGACATTTTTGTTTTGAATTGAGACAGGGTCTTGCTCTGTTGCCCAGGCTGGAGTGCAGAGGTATGATCATGGCTCACTGCAGCCTCAACCTCCTGGGCTCAAGCCATCCTCCTGCCACAGACCCCTGAGTAGCTGGGATTACAGACGTGCACCACCACTCCTGGCTAATTTTTGTATTTTTGTAGAGACTGAGGTCCCACTACGTTGCCCAGGCTGGTCTCGAACTCCTGGCCTCAAGCAGTCTTTGGGCTTCTGCCTCCCAAAATGCTGGGACTACAGGTGTGAGCCACTGTGCCTGATCTATACTAGACATTTTCTTTCTTTTTTAAATCTTGCTCCAGGCTGGGCGCGGTGGCTCACGCCTGTAATCCCAGCACTTTGGGAGGCCGAGGTGGGCGGATCACAAGGTCAGGAGATCGAGACCATCCTGGCTGACACAGTGAAACCCTGTCTCTACTGAAAATACAAAAAATTAGCCGGCCGTGGTGGCGGGCACCTGTAATCCCAGCTACTCGGGAGGCTGAGGCAGGAGGATGGCATGAACCCGGGAGGCGGAGCTTGCAGTGAGCCGAAATCACGCCACTGCATTCCAGCCTGGGTGACACAGCGAGACTCCCTCTCAAAACAACCAAAAAAAACAAAACAGAACAAAAAAACTTGCTCAAAACCTCAGAATATTCTAGACATTTTAAAGCAAACACCCACATCTCCTTTTTTTTTTTTTTTTTTGAGACGGAGTCTCGCTCTGTCGCCCAGGCTGGAGTGCGGTGGCGCGATCTCGGCTCACTGCAAGCTCCACCTCCCGGGCTCACGCCATTCTCCCGCCTCAGCCTCCGAGTAGCTGGGACTACAGGCGCCCGCCACCACGCCCGGCTAGTTTTTTGTATTTTTAGTAGAGACGGGGTTTCACCATGTTAGCCAGGATGGTCTCGATCTCGTGATCCACCCGCCTCGGCCTCCCAAAGTGCTGGGATTACAGGCTTGAGCCACCGCGCCCGGCCCCACATCTCCTTTTATTCCTCTTTTTATGTTAATGATAACATCCTGTTCCGGGCTGTCTTTTTTCCCAAACTATATCTTGGGAATCACTCCACGTCAGAACACAGCTTGCTCATTTCTTTTAAAGCCCGTGTAGTATTTCTCTTGTGTTGGAATACAATGTATTTAATTGGTTTGTATGGATGGGCGCGTATCTTGTTTCCAGTGTTTTGCGGCCAGAAAGCACCGTGTCACAGATGACGGATAACTACATCGACGTCATTTCGCATACAAGTTGATTGTATCAGAAGGAGACATTCCTGGAAGTGCCATAGCTGGGCCAGGTGTGTGTAGCTGCAATGTGTCCTGCGTAGGGTTGTACCAATTTCCCTCCCCACTTTCAAGGCAAAACAGTGCTAGTTTCCCCAGAGCCTCACCAACGGTGAGTGTTATCAAATCTTTTGATCACCAATCTGATGGGTTAAAAACGACATCGCAGTATAGGTGTAATGTTCATTTCCCTTATGAAATTGAACATTTTCTCCTGTGTCTAAAAACGGTTTGTCTTTCTTTCTTGATGAGCTCCGCGTTCATATCCTTTGTTAACTTTTTCACATACCCTTGTGGTATTTTCCCTGTTGATTCTTTCTGAGAGCTCTTTATATATGAGAGATGTTATTCCTTTCTGTTGTGAGTTCCAAGAATTTTTTCCATTTGTCATTACAAATTATTATTATTATTATTATTATTATTATTTGAGACAGAGTCTTGCTCTGTTGCCCAGGCTGGAGTGCAATGGCTTGATCTCAGCTCACTGCAACCTCCACCTCCCAGGTCCAAGCGATTCCCCTGCCTCAGCCTCCTGAGTAGCTGGGATTACAGGCACCCACCACCACGCCTGGCTAATTTTTGTATTTTTAGTAGACACAAGGTTTCACCATGTTGGCCAGGCTGGTCTTGAACTCCTGACATCGTGATCCACCCACCTCAGCCTCCCAATGTGCTGGGATTACAGACATGAGCCACCGCCCCTGACCTATTTATTATTTTTAAATGGTCATTTGTCTTTTGACTTGGATGGGGGTGATTTTGACCTTGCAGATTTTTGGGGGTTGTTTTGAATGAAGTCAACTGTTGTAATCATTTCTTTTGTGGTAGCTGAGATTTGTGGGGCTACCTTTGATAAGATGGAGAGAGAGAGATTGAGATTAATTAATTTTTTATTTTAGTTTTTTTTCAGTGCTTTTCAAACCTTATTTATTTATTTTTTTAAACAGAGTCCCACTCTGTCACCCAGGCTGGAATGCAGTTGCAACCTCCGCCTCCCAGGTTCAAGCGATTCTCTTGCCTCAGCCTCCTGGGTAGCTGGGACTACAGGCACCGGCCACCATGCCCAGCTAATTTTTGTCTTTTTAATAGAGATGGGGTTTTGCCATGTTGGCCGGGCTGGATTTGAACTCCTGACCTCAAGCGATCCGCCCACCTTGGGCTCCCAAAGTGCTGGGATTACAGGTGTGAGCTACCACGCCTGGCCGCTTTTCATACTTTAATGTGCTGAGGAATCCCCTGTGGATTTTATTAAAATGACTCAGTGGGTCTTGAGTAGGATCTGAGATTCCCTTTTTATTTGCTTCTTTTCTTTTCTTTTCTTTTCTATTCTTTCTTTCCAGGGTCTTTCTCTGTCACCCAAGCTGGAATGCAATGGTATGATTATAGCTCCCTGTAGCCTCCAACTCCTGGGCTCAAGCAATCCTCCCACCTCAGCCTCCTGAGTAGCTGGGACTACAGGTGCACACCACCACATCTGGCTAGTATTTTTATTTTGGTAGAGATAGGATCTCACTATGTTGCCTAAACTGGTCTTGAACTCCTGGCTCAAGTGATCCTCCCACCTCAGCCTCCCAAAGTACTGGGATTACAGGCATGAACCACCATACCTGGCCTAATAAACCTTATGTTACATGATAAGAGAAGGGATAAGACAAAGATATTTTATATACATGTAAACATATTCATAGCAAATTAAGGAAGAAATATCGTTGACAGCTACAGTCCTCATTTCTGTAACTGGTCACGTGGTTATAGCTGTTATTTTTTAACTAACTTTAGAACAACTCTTGGTATCAAAATTTGTGTTCATTTGCTCAGGCTGTAAAGTATCCCAGACTGGGTGACTTACACAACATAGAACTGTATTGTCTCACAGTTCTGGAGGCTGGAAGTCCAAGTTCAAGGTATCAACTGGGTTGATTCCTTCTGGCCCTCTCCCTTGCTGGGCTTCCTCCATATTTGTCCCTGTGTCCCTTCCTTCCTTCCTTTCTTTCCTTCCTTTCTTCTTTCCTTTCTTTTTCTCTCTCCTTCCTCCCTCCCTCCCTTCTTTCTTTCCTTCCCTCCCTCCCTCCCTCTTTTCTTTCTTTCTTTCTTTCTTTCTTTCTTTCTTTCTTTTTCTTTCTTTCTTTCTTTCTTTCTTTCTTTTCTTTCTTTCTTTCTTTTCTTTCTTTTCTTTCTTTCCTTCCTTTCTTTCTCCTTCCTTCCCTCCTTTCTTTCTTCCCTTCTTTCTTTCTTCCCTCCTTTCTTTCTTTTTCTTTCTTTCCCTTTCTTTCTTTTTCTTTCTCTCTCCTTCCTTCCTTCTTTCCTTCCTTCCTTCTAATAAACATCCTCTCCTTCCTCCCTCTCTTCCTTCCTTCCATTCCCTCCCTCCCCTCCCTCCCTCCCTCCCTCCCCTCTCTCTCTCTCTCTCTCTCTCTTTCTTTCTTTCTTTCTTTCTTTCTTTCTTTCTTTCTTTCTTTCTTTCTTTCTTTCTTTTCTTTCTTTCTTTCCTTTCTTTCTCTCTCTCTCTCTCTTTTGCTCATTCTTTCTTACTTTCGAGATAGAGTCTCATTCTGTCACCCAGGCTGGAGTGCAGTGGCACAATCTCAGCTCACTGCAACCTCCGCCTCCTGGGTTCAAGTGACTCTCCTGTCTCAGCCTCCTGAGTAGCTGGGATTACAGGCACGCGTCACCACACCCGACTAATTTTTTTTCTGTATTTTTAATAGAGATGGGGTTTCACCTTGTTGGCCAGGCTGGTCTTGAACTCCTGACTTCAAGTGATCCACCCGTCTCAGCCTCTCACAGTGCTGGGATTACAGGCACGAGCCATCGTGCCTGGCCCCATCTCTTCTGATGTCCAATCAGTCATATTGGATGAGGCTCCACCCTAAAGACCTCATTTTAACTTAATTATTACTTTAAAGTTCTAATCTCCAAATACAGTTCCATTCTCAGGTACTGGGGATTGGGCTTTCAACATATGAATTTTGGTGGGACATGGTGCATCCTGTAACTGGAAGAGAAAGGCAGCCAGTGTGGCTGGGGGTGAAGGGGATCAGGAGGGATGCCAAGGAGAGGTTTAGAGAGATCAGCAGAGAGTTCAGGGCCATAGGAAGACCTTGGTTTATTTGCACGAAATGAAAAGGCACAGGCTGGCCGAGCATGGTAGATCATGCCTGTAATCCCAGCACTCTGGGAGGCCGAAGCAGGAGGATTGCTCGAGCCCAGGAGTTTGACAAGAGCCTGGGCAACATAGTGGGACTCATTTCTACAAAATAAAATAAAATAAAAAAAATAGCTGCTTGTGGTAGTGCACACCTGTAGCCCCAGCTACTCCAGAGGCTGAGGTGGGAGGGGTACTTAAGCCCAGGAGTTCAAGGTTGCAGTCAGCTATGACTGTGCCATTGCACTCTAGCCTGGGTAACAGAATGAGACCCTGTTTTGGAAAAAAAGAAAAGAAAAGAAAAGGAAGAAAGGAATGAGGGAAAGAAGGAAGGAAGGAAGAAAGGAAGAAAAGCCACTATTTTGAGCAGGAAATAACATGTCCTGAGCTATGTTTTGCAAAAGCCCTATGCATGCAAGGGTCTTCTGGGAAAGTGACCGGGACACCAAGGGGAAGGGACCCTCAGTCATTTAGCTGATCCTTGGGCTGGGATCAGAAGGATAGAGAGAGGTGGATGGTTCTGGGGCCATTGACAAGGAAAGGACTTATGGATCGGTGTGCAAAACAGATATGAACCAGTTGGAAGTTCGTGATGGAAGAAACGTGTCTATACAAGTGGAGTGACGAATCTGCCTTCTCAGGTTAAACCCTTCAAGGAGGATCTGGTGGGCAGAGACATCATTTCTTTTTCTTTTCTTTTGAGACAAGGTTTTGCTCTGTTGCTCAAGCTGCAGTGCAGTGGCACGATCATGGCTCACTGCAGCCTCAAACTCCTGGGCTCAAGGGATCCTCCTACCTCTGCCAAGCAGCTGGGACTAAGG
Organism: Papio anubis; assembly: GCF_008728515.1. Classification (NCBI taxonomy): domain Eukaryota; kingdom Metazoa; phylum Chordata; class Mammalia; order Primates; family Cercopithecidae; genus Papio; species Papio anubis. The sequence continues at coordinate 42,982,208 of NC_044995.1, read as the reverse complement.
TGCCACCACGCTTGGCTAATTTTTTCTTTTGAGACCGAGTCTCGCTCTGTCGCCCAGACTGGAGTTGCAGTGACGTGATCTCAGCTCATTGCAACCTCCACCTCCTGGGTTTAAGCGATTCTCCTGCCTCAGCCTCCTGAGTAGCTGGGATTACAGGCAGCCATCACTACGCCCAGCTAATTTTTGTATTTCTAGTAGAGATGGGGCTTCACCATGTTGGCTTGGCTGGTTTCGAACTCCTGACCTCAGGTGATCCACCTGCCTCGGCCTCCCACAGTGCTGGGATTATAGGCGTGAGTCACTGCGCCTTGCCTAGTGTTTTGGATTGTTAGTAGAGATGAGGTCTGGCTGTGTTTCCCAGGCTGGTCTTGAACTCCTGAGTGCAAGTGATCCTCCCACCTTTGCCAAGTGGCTGGGACTAAGGTGTCACCATGCTTGGCAAATCTTTTTGAGTTTTAGTAGAGATGAGATCTGGCTATGCTGCCCAGTCTGGTCTTGAACTCCTGAGCTCAAGCAATCCTCTTGCCTCAGCCTTTCAAAGTGCTGGCATTACAGGAGTGAGCCACCATACCTGGCCCCATTTCTTGTTTGCTGTGGTTTCCTTAGATTTGGGCGCATAGGAGTGATCAATGAATGTTTGTGGGATCAATGTATGAATGACTTGAATCAGAATTGAAGAAACTGGGGACCTGGGAGGCTGAGGCAAGAGAAAATTGGGGAATTGGGAGGCTGAGGCAAGAGAATCATTTGAGCTCGGGAGTTCAAGACCAGCCTGGGCAACATAGCCAGATCTCATGTCTACTAAAAATCAAAACGATTAGCCAAGCATGGTGGCAGACCCTGAGGGTGTGTGTGGGCCTGGAGGGGGTGGTGGTCAGGGTCTTGAGTTCTTGGTGCTCAGGGTTGGGGGCAGGTGGCAGGTGGAGGCTTACCTATGAGTCACAGGAGGAAGTGAGATTTCCAACAACAGCTTTGAGGTAGTGAGCTCCCCAATTATGGGAGTGTGTAAATGGGAAGGGCACTTGTCCGGAGGGTTGTAGAGGAAATTTCTGCCCCAGGGAAGGTCTGGAGCTGAGGGAACAGGGAACCTTGGTCTGATCTAAATGAGGATTCACTGGGTTTCCCAGGAGTCCAGGGGTGACAGGGTTTCTGCATCTCCCTCACTTCCTGTGGCATCTGAGACTCATCCTGTCTCACATACCTTCTGTGCCTTGTGGCTGGAGCTTGAAGTGGGTCTTACTTGGGGTCTGGGTGTCTGTCTTGCTCCAGGCATCATGGTTCTGAATTTCATGCCTTTGAGCTTGGAGGTGCTGCCCCCTGGTGTGGAGGAGAAGAAATGTCTCCTCAACACCCCATGACCTCCTGGTAGGGGGTTCTGTTCATTCCATAGGTTGAGCCTGCCTTGGGGAGAGCCCGGTTGAGTCAGAGGGGGTCCAACCCGGAATATTTGTGACCTGGGGATCTTGACCTGTCAGTGGGGGCCCCTCACCCCCAAGCTGAGGATCTCACACTAACCCAGGGTGAGCCTGGAGCCGCAGCCTCGTCTCCAGGACCCAGTGGGACAGGGTGGGTGGGGAGTGTCTCACGGCAGACTTGGAGGGTAGGTGAGGTCACCTCACTGCTCCACAAATAAATGCATTTCCACTCTGGAAAATTCCATGCATAGGCATGGTTCTTACAGGTGAGTCAGACGGAGAGGGAGAGAAAGAGACAGAGGGGAGAGAGAGAGAGGTAGAGACAGAGACACACACACTGGTTCAGGGAGAAAGAAACACATCAAGTGAGGTCAGGTGTGGTGGCTCATGCCTGGAATTCCAGCACTTTGGGAGGCAGAGGTGGGTGGATCGCCTAAGCCCAGGAATTGGAGAGCAGCCTGAGCAACATGGCGAAATCCCATCTCTACTAAAACTACAAAAAAGTAGCCAGATGTGGTGGCATGCACCTGTAGTCCCAGCTGTTCAGGAGACTGAGGTGGGAGGATCACCTGAGCTGGGGGAGGCTGAGGCTGCGGTAAGTCATGATCCTGCCGCTGCACTCCAGCTGGGGTGACAGAGTGAGACCCTGTCTCAAAAACCAACCAACCAACCAACCAACATAGCAAGTGAGCACAAAACTCCCGAAAAGTTAGCAATGCACAGAAAGACACAGCAGGAGCCTACAGAGCCTGTGACAGTGCTCCCTAAATAGTGACTGGCTGAAAGAATGAATGAATGAGTGAATGAATGATTTCTTGGGCTGAGCAAAAAGCGGACTTGACACAGACTTGGATGACCTCCAGCAGCTCCTGTCTACTATGTTGATAAACTGGGGAATGTGTCCAGACTGCTGACTGGAGGTCCGGATGTCCCTCGGGCTGGGCTAGGGAGCATGGAGACAGAGGGTCCTACCTCCAGAGGGGACCCAGGACGCTCTGTAGGGAGAAAGTCCAGCCTCCCCATCCTGAGAGGCTGAATTCCCCCTCCCGACCCTGGCAGGGACAAGGTGGGGTGGGAGAGGCCTCCTTGAGCATCCCCAGTGCATGTCCCAGGGAAAGCTCATGGGGACTCAGAGGAACAGGCTGAGAGATGGACTTTTAATGGAATGGAGGGAGATGGGGATGCATAGCCTGGGACACATGGGCCCTGGGAACCTGTGCTGGGGCGAGTGAGAGAGCCAGTGTCCAGGTGAAGCTCCTTGCCTGGAGTATCTGCCCCAGGGTTGCAGTGGATTGGGAGACCCTTAGGAGTGTCACTACCCACTGATGTCCAAGTCTTGCTTGATAGTATGGGGTCCAGGGAATGGTCTTGGGGAGTGAGTTCCAGAGAGCCTGTGAGAGTTCCAGGGTGGGGTGTGCACCATGGGGTGCCTGGGAGGGTATCTTTGGGGGAGTCTGTGTAGGAGGGAGTTGGGAGGTGTCGGAACACAGAGGAGGGCCTAGGGTCTAGTGGGGTCGTTATAGGATGCTCTTGGGGACCAGAGCATGACATTTGGGAGGCTGGCTCTTTCCTAGGAGGAGTTGGGGGCTGAGCAAGGGGATCAGGAAGTGTCCTGTGAGAGAGAACATTTGGGAGTATTTCGGGCGGAGACGCAGTGCAAGTAAGTGGTCTTAGAGCAACAGGGGTCCACCTTGGGGTTTTGGGGGCGGATCTCCGAATGATGTGTTTTGGGAGGATGGATGGGGGATGGGTGATGGGAGCACCTGGTGGGTGGGGCCAAGAGAGGTCTGGGGGAAAAATCCTGAGGGGGAGGGGAGAGTTCAGCAGGAATGATGGATGCCAGGGGCATCCCATGGTGGGACCATTGTAGGAAAGACCCTTGAAAGTCAGAATCCAGGTCTCTGTGATCGATTTGGGGTGTTAGTACTTGTAGGGGGCATCCTAGGGGAAACCAATGAAGAGGTGGATTTGGGATGCTGAGAACCAGGGGTATCTTGACAAGTGGAATCTTGACAAGTGGAATTTAGGTCTGTGTTTGAGGGGATTAGAAATAAGGGGCAGATTATGGGGGTGCACCTAGGGGTTGGAGCACTCATGGGAAGATTCCGGGAGGAGGTTGGAGTGGGTGGGTGGGGTCCCTGAGGAGCATATTAAGGGTTTGGAGAGTTTGGAGCCCAGGAGTATTTTGGGGGGCTATATCAAAAGCAATATATAATGGGGTGAGATTACGGAGTCAGAATTTGAGCATGTCTTGACCACTTAGTGGGTAATTAATGAATGTGTGTGGAATCAATGCATGAATCACTTAAACTAGAAATGGAAGGAATTGGGTACGTGGCTTGGGTATGTGGCAGACCCTAGGGGTGTGTGTGGGCATGGAGTGGGTGGTCGGAGCCTTTCATGTTCTTCATGTTTGGGTTTGGGGGCAGGTGCCAGGTGGAGGCTTACCTATGACTCATAGGAGGAGGTGATATTTCTAACATTGAGGTAGTGAGCTCCCCATCTCTGGGAGTGTGTAAATGCGAAGGGCATTTGTCAGAGGTGGTCTGGGGTGGGAGTGTCCCAACCCAAGGGTGCCTGGGGAGGGGCACAGATCACAGGAGGATAGGTTGACAGGATTGGAATTTAGTGGTCTGTTGGGAGTTGTTCATGGGGAAGGTGGGTTTAGGGGGTCAGGATTGGGGTGTCTCAGGGCACGCATCACACAGGAGGTGAGTTAGATCAGCCTGCGGGGTGGGATGTCCTAAAGTGGATGGGGCAAGCCCTGGAGGAACGACAGGACAGAGCTGGCTGTGGCAGAGGCTTTACTGCCTCCACACCCTCCCCAGCTCCACCCTGGTCAGTAGCATTTGCGGTACACAATATAGGGACCCTGTTCCTCGTACTGCTCCCGCAGGACCCAGCAGGACTGGAAGGCACGCAGGGAGGCCAGGATGGAGCCTCCGATCCACACGGAGAAATTCCTGGTGGGCTGGGCAGCCACCACCACGTGGGTCTCGGGAGGCAGAGCGCGCAGCAGCTCTGCCTGGAAGCGACCCTCGAAGCCGGCGAAGAGCGAGGACCCCCCGCAGAGAAGCACGTTCTGGGTCAAGTTCGTGCGCATCTCCAGGGACACCTTGCGGAGACTCTGCTTGGCCATGGTGGAGAGGCCGACGGGGGACAGCCCCGGGACCTCTGGGGGATTGAACAGCAGCTCCGGACACTGGAACAGCTCCTTGCCCAGGGTGACCATGCGCCCGTCGGGCAGCTTCAGGGTCCGCTTGTACTCCTGCTCTGGCCGGGCCTGCTCCTTCTGAAAGTCAGAGGCCACATAGCAATAGTGGTGCTTAATGTTCTCCACCAGGTCCAGGTCCTGCTGTCCCAGGGGCAGGCCGGCCTGGAGCAGCATCTCTGCCAGGAAGGCGGTCAGGTGGTTGCCCGCCAGGTCCAGACGCTCCGTGGCGTGGGGCAGGTTGTAGCCCTGGAAGACGGGCACCGTGTAGGTGACCCCGTGTCCTGTGTCCACCACCAGCCCGCTGACACGCCCGTGGGCGTAGACAGACAGCACTGACTGCGATGCCACGTACATGGCTGGGGAGCGCAGCGACTCGAAGGCCACCTCCACTAGCTTCTCGCGGTTGGTGGCCGGGCTGAAGGGTGGGTCGGAGAACAGCAGCGGGTGGTCGTCGGTGGCCACTCGGAGGTCGTGCTCCAGCAGGTGGCGCCAGATGAGCTCGGCGGCATCCCAGTCCACTACGATACCGCTGCGCAGGGGTTGCACCAGCGTCAGCTCCGGGCGCACGCGGGCTGCCTCGCCGATGAACGTCTGCAGCCCCGACTGCCCCGAGGTGGCGGGATTCTTAGGCTGGCAGCCCAGGATGGTGGCCACGGTGTAGGTGGGGCTGGCCTGCCCAGCAAAACCTACCTTACAGGTGCCTGTGCCCATGTCAATAACCACCGCGCCTGTCTTTGGTGGCAGCCTGTCGGCCACCATGCTGGAGGAGTCCCGCTGCAGGTGCATGTTCACTACGTTGCGACTGGCGTTTGGGCCGGGCCTGGGGACTTCCAGGGAGGACTGGGATTCTGAGGGCTTGGGTGGACGTGCATCCATGGTTGCAGGACCCCAGGTGAGGGGGCTTTTCCTCTGGGCTTGGGGTTGTGGGGAGAAGAGGTTGAGGCCCGGCCAGTAGCGAGGGCAGGCAGAGAGGGGGAGAGGGCGAGCCCGCAATCTACGACGTCACGGTGCACCCTCAGCCTTCTTAAGACATCACAATGCAGCCAAGAGGATGGGTCCTTGCCCAGCCCTGCCTGCCCCAAGGCTGTCATCTCTTCTCCGAAGAGCCAAATTTGGAGGAGGAGATGAGCGTATCAGAGCAGGGCCCTCTGACACATTTCTGCCGGATGCGCTAGAAGCTAATGTGATGGCACCTGGTTTTTGAGAAAAGACAAGCTTTTTGTTGCAGATCGGCCCACTGGGAGCTAGGAATCCAGCTCAAATCTGTTTCTTGGCTGGCTTTAAGGCAGTAATTTTACTAGAAAAGTTTTGAGGCCGGGCGCTGTGGCTTACACCTGTAATCCCAGCACTTTGGGAAGCGGAGGCGGGTGGATCGCCTGAAGTCAGGAGTTTGAGACCAGCCTGATCAACATGGAGAAACCCCGTCTCTACTAAAAATACAAAAATTAGCCAGATGTGGTGGTGCATGCCTGTAGCCCCAGCTACTCCAGAGGCTGAAGCAGGAGAATCGCTTGAACCCGGGAGGCGGAGGTTGTGGTGAGCGGAGATCACGCCATTGCACTCCAGCCTGGGCAACAAGAGCGACACTCCATCTCAAGAAAGAAAGAAAGGAAAGAAAGGAAAGAAAGAAAAGGTTTGGATGGGGGTGGATTCTGGGATTAGCAGGTGATTGGTGGAAGGAAAGGGGAGGTCTGGGAAGTCCTGGGGCATGCGCAGGTATCTTCATAGGCCGCATGTGCATATTTACAGGGAGTGAAACATGCAGGGGAAATTCGTGGTGTGATGTCAGCAAGCTCTTTCTGCATCAACTCCAGTTGGCTATATTGGTTCCAGCAGATTTCAGCCAGTTAAAACTTCATAAGTGGGGCCGAGCATAGTGTCTCACACCTGTAATCCCAGCACTTTGGGAGGCCGAGGCAGGAGATCACCTGAGGTCAGGAGTTCAAGACCAGCCTGGCCAACATGGTGAAACCTGTCTCTACCAAAAAATACAAAAATTAGCCTGGCATGGTGGCACATGCCTGTGGTCCCAGCTACTGGGGAGGCTGAGGCAGGAGAATCACTTGAATCCTTGACTACAGGCATGTGCCACCACGCCCAGCTAATTTTGTTCATTTTTTGTAGAGATGGGGTCTCACTGTGTTGCCCAGGCTGGTCTTGAATTCCTGGACTCAAGCAATCCTCCTGTCTCAGCCTCCCAAAGTGCTGGGATTACAGATGTGAGCCACCGTACCCAAAAAGTATATTATTTCTATAACAATGTGCCCCCCACTTTTTTTCTTTTTTGAGATGGAGCCTCATTCTGTCATCTAGGCTGGAGTGCAGTGGTACAGTCTTGGCTCACTGCAAACTCCACTTCCTGGGTTTAAGCAATCTTCCCGCCTCAACCTCTCAAGTAGCTGGGATTACAAGCGTGCACCACCATGCCTAACTAATTTTTGTATTTTTAGTAGGGAGGGGGTTTCACCTTGTGGCCAGGCTGACCTCAAACTCCTGACTCCTTGGCCTCCCAAAGTGTTGGGATTACAGGTTTGAGCCACTGCGCCTGGCCAGAAATATTAATATATTATAAAGCTTATATTTAAACGTTATAAAGCTAACAAAACTCTGAAGAAGTGTCAGCCCCAAAGCTGGTCCTGAGAAGAAAACAGAAAATAAATCAGGAGCAACTCGATATTTTATTAAAATATGTGTATTTACAGTGTCTATCAGGTGATAAGTAAAATACAGAAATTAATTAAAAATATACAAGGAGCTCCAACAACTCAGTAGGACAAATTTTTTTTTTTTTTTTTTTGAGACAGTCTCACTGTGTTGCCCAGGCTGGAGTGCAGTGGCTCGATCTTGGCTCACCGAAACCTCCACCTTCCAGGTTCAAGTGATTCTCCTACCTCAGCCTCCTGAGTAACTGGGATTACAGGTGCCTGCCACTACCCCTGGCTAATTTGTGTATTTTTAGTAGAGACGGGATTTCACCATGTTGGCCAGGCTGGTCTCGAACTCCTGACCTCATGTGATCCGCCTGCCTGGGCCTCCCAGAGTGCTCAGATTACAGGTGTGAGCCACCACAAATCCTCACCCTGAATCCCCACAAATTTACTGCACCTCCTCACCTTTCATTCAAGGTCACAGACTCGTTATCCACTTCCTGTGAGACCGGCTCCCAGTCTGTCCTAACTCCCAGCTGTTCTTGTTCTCACTCCATCTACTTGTGGTGGTGTAGTGGCTCATGACTATAGTCCTAGCACTTCGGGAGGCCAAGGTGGGTGGATCCCTTGAGGTCAAGAGTTCGAGACCAGCCTGGCCAGCATGGTGAACTCCCATCTCTGCTAAAAATACAAAAGTTAGCTGGGTGTGGTAGTGGGCACCTGTAATCCCAGCTACTCAGGAGGCTGAGGCAGGAGAATTGCTTGAGCCCAGGAGGCAGAGGTTGTAGTGAGCCAAGATGGCACCACTGCACTCCAGCCTGGGTGACAGAATGAGACCCTGTTTCAAAATAAAAAAACTTATAAACACAGAATCACGACACAACCCAACCATTCCACTCCTTGGTGTATACCCAAAAGAAGTGTGCTTGAATTCTTGCTCATGCATTCTCACAGCAACCTACCTCTACAGCCAAAGGTGGAAAAAACCCAAAACCCAAGCGTCCACTAATGGACGAATGCATAAACAGAATGCAATATATCAGTATCATGGAATATTACTTGGTCATAAAAAGGAACGAAGGACTGGCTGTGGTGTCTTGCTCCTGTAATCCTAGCATTTTGGGAGGCCAAAGCAAAAGGATTACTTGAGGCCAGGAGCTTGAAACCAGCCTGCTCAACATAGTGAAACTCCAACTCTACAGAAAGTAAAAAAAAAAAAAAAAAAAAAAAAAAAATTCCAGGCTCTGGTGGCATGCACCTGTAGTCCTAGCTGCTCGGGAGGCTAAGGCAGGAGAATCACTTGAGCCCGGGAAGCAGAGTTCGCAGTGAGCCAAGATCGCACCACTGCATTCCAGCCTGGGTGACAGAGTGAGACCCTGTCTCGAAACAAACAAACAAACAAAAAGTAAAGAAAAGAAAAGCAAAAAAGATATCTGCTACCATGTAGATGAACCTTGAAAATATTATACTAAATGAAAGAAGCCTGACACAGTAGATAGCATGTGGTATAAATTCATTTATGTAAAGTATCTGGAATAGTTAAATCCATAGAAAGAGAAAGCAGATTGATGATGGCTGGTTGTGGTGGCTCATGCCTGTAATGCCAGGAGACCGAGGTGGGTGGATCACCTGAGGTCAGGGGTTCGAGACCAGCCTGGCCAACATGGAGAAACCTTGTCTCTTCTACAAATAAAAAAATACAAAAATTAGCCGGGCGTGGTGGTGCATGCCTATACTCCCAGCTACTCGGGAATCTCAAGAGAATCACTTTAACTGGGAGGCGGAGGTTGCAGGGAGCTGAGATCACGCCATTGCACTGCAGCCTGGGTGACAGAGTCAGACTCTGTCTAAAAAAAGAAAGAAAGCAGATTGATGGCTGTATAATCTTAGAGATGGGTGCAGAGGGGATTTGGGGTTGATTACTTAATGGTAAGAGTCTGATTTTGGGTGGCAAAAATGGCTTGGAACTAGAGAGAGGTGACAGCTGGGGCATCACTTCATGAATGTACCAGATGCCGCTAATTTGTTCACTTTAAAATAATTAATTTTTTATTATGTCAATTCCACCTCAATACAAAACATTATTCTCAAGTTTGATATTAGAAAAATAAAACTTAGAGCAAAAGCAATAACACAAAGCAATAAATTGATGGAGGAACATTTGTTTTTAGAATCATTTCTGTCCTGAAAACCCAGTGTGTGATAAGAATAGAATTTCAAAACAGCTCAACAATGATGATTTAATAAGAGGTTTGTGGACAATAGATTACACGTATGTAAAAGAATTTTGCTCGACTTTTGAATTTAGGAAAACTCCTAAATATATTAGAAATATTAATATATCATCAAGCTAATATTTAAACATTATAAAACTAACAAAACTCTGAGGAAGCAAGAAGAAAACAGAAACTAAATCATGGGCAACTTAGATATTTTATCAAAATGTGCACGTTTACAGTATCTATTAGATGATAAGTAAAATATAGAAATTAATTCAAAATACAGAAGGAGCTCAAACAACTCATTAGGACACAATCTTTTTTTTTTTTCTCTGAGACTGAGTCTGTTGCCCAGGCTGGAGTGCAGTGGCACAATCTCAGCTCACCCCAACCGCCACCTCCCAGGTTCAAGTGATTCTCCTGCCTCAGCCTCTCGAGTAGCTGGAACTACAAGCACCTGCCACCATGCCCGGCTATTTGTGTATTTTTAGTAGAGACAGGGTTTCGCCATGTTGGCCGGGCTGGTCTTAGACTCCTGACCTCAGGTAATCTGCCCACCTCAGCCCCGCAAAGTGCTAGGATTACAGGTTTGCAACACCGTGCTTGGCCCAATAGGACAAAATCTAATAATCTTATTTTTTAAGTGGGCAAAAGATCTGAATAGACCTTTTTTTTTTTTTTTTTGAGATGTTGTCTCACTCTGTCACCCAGGCTAGAATGCAATGGCACGATCTCAGCTCACTGCAAACTTCGCCTCCCAGGTTAAAGTAATTCTCCTGCCTCAGCCTCCCAAGTGGATAGAGGATTACAGAAGCCCACCACACCATGCCTTAATTTTTGTACTTTTAGTAGAGACCTGATTTCGCCATGTTAGCCAGGCTGATCCTCTCAAACTCACCAGTCTCAGGTGATCCACCCACCTCGGCCTCCCAAAGTGCTGGGATTACAGACACGAGCTACTGTGCCCAGCCTCTGTATGTCTTGTTTTTCAAAACAAGACATACAAATGGCAAATGGGCGTATGAAAAGGTGCTCAACTTCATTGATCATCAGAGAAATGCAAATCAAAACTATGATGAGATATCATCTTACCCCAGTTAAAACAGCTTACATCCAAAAGACAGGCAATAATACCTGCTGGCGAGGATGTGGAGAAAAGGGAACGCTTGTACAGTATTGGTTAGTTCAACCACTATGGAGAGCAGTAAGGGCCACATAGTGAGACCCTGTCTCTAAAAAAAAAATTTAAAAAACAGGCCTGGCGCAGTGGCTCACACCTGTAATCCCAGCACTTTGGGAGGCACAGGCAGGAAGATCTCCTGAGCTCAAGAGTTCAAAACCAGCCTGGGCAACTTGGCGAAACTGAGTCTGTACTAAATATACAAACATTAGCTGGGTGTGGTGGAGCACGCCTGTAATCCCAGCTACTTGGGTGGCTAAGGCACAAGAATCGCTTGAGCCTGGGACGCAGAGGTTGTAGAGAGTCAAGATCTCACCACTGCACTCCAGCCTGGGTGCCAGGCTGAGACTGTGTGTAAAAAAAAAAAAAAAAAAAAAAAAAAAAATTGGTGAATAGAATAATTGAATAACTGCCTCAGACATTTATACAGTTCTCATCTCATTCTGGCCACACAGAAGACCGTGTTGGCCTCATCTCCTTGATTTTAAAAGTAGCCATACTAAAATCAAGGAGACTAGATGTATCACTTCTAGGCCAAATCATGAAAGAAAATGTGTAAGAGTTTCATGTGCGGGTCGTCTCTGTGATCAGAATTGAAGAAGGCATGAGTTTTAGATGTTGCATCACCAAGATCGAGGTGATTCCATTATCGTTACCCTTGTAACTTGTGAGCATCCTTACTGCCAGTAATTATTAGATATACAATCTGAGATAGGAGTTAATATTTACTCTATTAATATCCTGGGCTGGGAGTGGTGGCTCACGCCTGTAATCCTAGTGCATTGGGAGGCAGAGGCAGGAGGCTCGCTTGAGCCCAGTTCGAGACCAGCCAGGACAACAGAGCGAGACCCCATCTCTACAAAAATTTAAAACTCAGCCAAGTGTGGTGTTAAGTGCCTGTAGTCCCAGCTATTTGGGAGGCTGAGGTGGAAGGATGATTTGAGCCCGGGATTTCAAGGCTGCAGTGAGCTGAGATTGTGCCACTGAACTTCAGCCTGGGCAACAGAGCAAGACTCTGTCTCAAAAATAAAATGTTTTTTCCTTTAGGCTTAAATTCTAACCCTCAAACCTCCAATGTGAAGGTATTAGGAGGTGGGGCCCTTGGGAGATGATGAGGTTACAAAGGTGGAACCCTTGTAGATGGGATTAGTGGCCATCTGAAAGTGACAGAAGAGAGCTTGCCAGCACCTTCCATGTGAGGAGACAGGGAGGATATGACAGTCTCCAACCTGGAAGAGGGTCCTCACCAGACCCGGATCATGCTGGCACCTTCGTCTTGGACTTCCAGCCTCCAGAACTGTGATAAACAAATGTCTGTTCTAAAAAAAAAAAAAAAAAAAAAATGTGTGGAAAGCAATGTTAATGTTCCCAATCACTTTTAGTACATTCTTTCCTTAACTATGTCTTAATGCATAGTTGTGTTGGATGGCCTAGTTTGTAATGTTAGAATATGCATGTTAGTGAATTAATAAATACAGCAGTAAAGAATACTGTTCAGGTCGGGGGTGGTGGCTCACGCCTGTAACCCCAGCACTTTGGGAGGCCGAGGCGGGCCAATCACCTGAAGTCAGGAGTTCGAGACCAGCCTGACCAACATGGAGAAACCCCGACTCTACTAAAAACACAAATCAGCCCGTCGTAGTGGCACATGCCTTTAATCCCAGCTACTCGGAAGGCTGAGGCAGGAGAATCACTTGAACCTGGGAGGCAGAGGTTGTGGTGAGCCGAGATCATTCTATTGCACTCCAGCCTGGGCAACAAAAGCTAAACTCCGTATCAAAAAATTAAAAAAAAAAAAAAAAGAATGCTGTTTGTTGACCATTTGATGGACTAGTCTTGGTGCTTCCTGGTGGGCGAGGTGAGCCCTGCCCCACCCCCCACCCCTTCCAGTAGACATGGCATAAGAGCGATTCTCACTTTCTGCTGTAGCCTTTTATGCATTGGCTGAAATGATTATTTTTTTATGTCTTATAAATGTTTCCATAGTAAAAAAATGAATTGACATTTATAGTGACCCTTTTGGGGATTGTTACCCATAATTTGTCTGAACTCCTAAAAAATGGAAGTAGGCCAAGCACAGCGGCTCATGCCTGTAATCCCAGCACTTTGGGAGGCCGAGGCGGGTGGATCACCTGATGTCAGGAGTTCAAGACCAGCCTGACCAATGTGGTGAGACCCCCAACTCTACTAAAAATACAAAAATTAGCCGAGCACGGTGGTATACACCTGTAGTCCCAGCTACTTGGGAGGCTGAGACAGGAGAATTGCTTGAACCCTGGAGGCAGAAGTTGCAGTGAGCTGAGATGGTGCCATTGCACTCTAGCCTGGATGACAGAGGGAGATTCTGTCTCAAAAAAAAAAAATAATAATAATAAAAAAATAAAAGGAAGTGAAGGGAAATATGCAAGATGTTGTGAGAGAGTTTCTAATTGTGATTCCTCCCTAATTGTCCAGACAGACCACCCCTGGGGGTCTATTCACAAAAGACTCTTTAGAAGTTCTAACTCATGCATTTGAGAAACACTGAGGGAAATTTGAAGATGACCTGTTGTGGGGGTATAAATGGATTCGTAAATGTGTTTTGTTATTGTGTGAGTCTGTGTGTGTGTGTGTGTGTGTGCTGTCATCTGTGGAGTGGGGGATACTCCTTTTGCCTTGAGAAAGCTCATCTCTATCCACTTAGTGTGAGCTGTACCATCTGTGCCTTGTACCCAATAGAAATAAAACAATTTGCTGTAGAAATGGAGTTTTATTTTATTTTACTTTATTTTATTATTATTATTATTTTTAGACCGGGTCTCACTCTGTCACTCAGGCTGGAGTGCAATAGCACGATCTCAGATCATGGCAACCTCTGCCTCCTGGACTCAAGCCATCCTCCCACCTCAGCCTCTCGAGTGGGGAGATCCCACGTCTGCCTAATGTTTGCATTTTTTCTAGAGATGGGGTTTCCTCATGTTGTCCAGGCTGGTTTCCAACTCCTGGGCTCAAGTGATCCACTGGCCTCAAGCCTCCTAAAATGCTGGGATTACAGGTGTGACCTATACTGCCAGGAGGAAATGGAGATTTCTTTTCTTTTCTTTTTTTTTTTTTTTGAGATGGAGTCTCGCAATGTCACCCAGGCTGGAGTGGGAGCCTCAGCTCACTGCAAGCTCTGCCTCCTGGGTTTACACCATTCTCCTGCCTCCCGAGTAGATGGGACTACAGGCGCCTGCCACCACGGCCAGCGAATTTTTTTTTTTTTTTTTTTTTTTTCAGTACAGACAGGGTTTCACTGTGTTAGCCAGGATGGTCTCGATCTCCTGACCTCATGATCCAGCCACCTAGGCCTCCCAAAGTGCAGGGATTATAGGCATAAGCCACCAGGCAAGACCCAGAAATGGAGATTTTTGAGCAAACACATTAAAGAAAATAAATGCAAATAGATGAAACTCATTTTAATATGTTTATTTCACCCAAGAAATACAGATATAATCAACACCAATACAATCTACATCACAATGATAAATAAGATACATGCTACAATGCTTCATTCTCAGTTGCAAAATCTAGTATGTGTTTTACAGCAAACCTCAATTGGAAACTGAATTTCGATCACACATGCTTGACGTACATGTCAATTTCATGAGAGTTACAATCTCAGGATAAGTCTCACATAGCCTAAGAGTCCATGCCTTCCAGAGTGTTCCAACTAGCTTATTCACTGCTTATTCTTAGAACTGAATTTACAAACAAAATCCCGTATTTATTGCTGGTGCATCCCATTAGAAAGAATGGGTCACAGTTTCTGTTTCTGTTCAAAGCTGAATGAGGTTAAAGTCCCACCCATCTATTGGCGATGGTGAGGACAGATGCTAGAAGCCTCTGACCTCAGCCTTGTCAACATGAGTTCTAATTTCTTTAAGAACAACTATCTCCAGGGTGGGAAAAGGGTAGTTCCAATGCTAGTACCCTGTTATTGATTATGAATAAATGAAACTCTCGGGTTTGTCATTGGATTCAGCTGACTCCAGTCAAGAGTGTTCCAGCTTCCTCCACAAGCTCTACCAACCCTTGGGATGGTCAGTCATTTGTCATGGTGGCTTCCTAGAGTTTCTTAGTTTGTATTTCAAAGTGTGTTTGTCACACAGCTCACAGTGGAGGGATGTTGAACACTTTTTGAAGTGATTCTTTACATCCCCTTTGAGGAAATATCTGTACAAGTGCTTTGTTGGGTTTTAGACAAGACCATTTGTTTTGTTCTCTTGGAGTTTGTGCTCTTGCAATGTATTCTGGAGGTGTAGGCAATCCTTGCATGTATCCCAAGATTAGCAAATATTTTTCTGCCCCAGTCTCAAGGTTGCTGTTCTATACAAATCAAGAGCATCTGAGGCAGGCAAAGGTTCGGGTGGAACAGAGGCAATTCTCCACCTATCCAGCATGCAGCCCCTCTCTCCTTGGGAGTCTGGCAGGAGGCATACAAAACAGGTGTGTAATTCTGAACAGGTATCTCTACAGTTTCTAAAGTCCTGGCTCCTGAGGGTTCATGGCCCAGCAGCCTTAGAAGAGACGTCTTGGGCCTTGCACGGTGGCCTCCATAAGACCTTGTAGGTGGGCTCTGGACTGGAGTGGGGAGGTAGAGGTCTGAGGGCAGAGTTGGGCAGGAGAAAAACCAGGACACTTGGAGATCCAACTTGAATTCTTCAGGCAGAGCCTGTCTCCAGGAATCAGGCTTGGGCATCTGGGATGAGCCCTGGGGCACAGCCGCTCTGTAGTAAGGTTGAGGAGTGAAGAGATGCGCCAGGAAGAAGGGCTGATTCCATGCACGAGGTTTGATGGGGGTCCCATCAGGGGCAGGAAGTCTTCGGGAGCCTCACCCTCTTGTACTGAAGGCGCCACACACACATTCTCTGCTCTCTGGGCTCTCACAGATCCATTTCCAATGTCAATCTCCCAGACAGTCTCTGTACTTGTGAGCAGGAGCCAGCGGGCATGGGCAGGGGACAAGAGATCCTTCAAGGACATCAAGACTTGCTCCAGGGACCTGGGAAGAGCACATTCAGGAGGCTGAGACTCAGGGGCTCCTGTGGATCCAGCACCAGGACCCCTCCTCTCCCAGGCACCCAGTGCAGGACCATTCCTGGTTCCAACACCATGATGATCACCTTAGGTCTGGGGAGCTGTAGATCCTGGGGAGAAAAGCCATGGGTCAGTCATTTGTCCTGTCAGGAGGCTCCATTGAGACAGACCAAGGCAGGGGCTACTTAGCTGACTTCCCCAAGCATAAATTGAACTCTGGGGACACCCAAATTTGCACTTATGTGTGGCACCTTGGGACAGTCATTTCCTGGAAGTCCCCTAGGGCCTGAGGCTCAGGCAGACCTGTCTCCCCCACGCCCACCTAGGTGGTGTGACCTTAGCTGGGGCAGCTCCAGGGGCAGCTGTGCAGGGTGGTGGGGACCTGGCTGCACTCTAGCTGGTTCTGCACCTGTGGAGAGAGCAGAGTGTGCAGGTGAAAGCCCTTGTCATGCAGGATGCCCTCGAGGGTTAAAGGTGCCACCATGAGAAAGACCAAATGCAGAAGAAGCCAGGTACAGGACACCTGCCCACGGGGCTGCAGGAGGAAGCTCCAGACACTCTGGACAGCACAGCTGCTCGTCTCATGACGTGATGGGACACTGGCTTCCTAGCAGGGGACTCAGGATGAAAAAGACAAGATGCCTCACCTGGCTGAGGACCCAGCTCCTCCACTTTCTGGCGTTTTGGGGCATTCGATTGCGTGCTGGTGGAGCTGTAAGACAGAGGGACACAGTCAGATTTCCGGCAGTTACCTAATGTCCAATTCCCCGAATCCCCACAAATTCACTCCACTTCCCCCCGGTTCATTCAAGGTCACAGACTAGTCATCCACTTCCTGTGAGACCTGCTCCTAATCCGTCCTAACTCCCAGCTGTTCTTGTTCTCACCCCATCTACCTGAGCTTCCCTGGGTGAGAAAAAGGCAGGGAAGGAGGGTCAGTGCCCATAAGGACCAGTTTACCCTTCAGGAGTTCATGCAGATGAGAGTTAAGAAACCTCTCAGCAGGTGTGAGGACTTGGAGAAAAGATGTTGAGATGCCAGAAATGTGGCACCTCTGTCTATACAGGTAACATAGGAATGGGGTCTTAGGATTCTAATTAAAGCAAGAAAAAAGGAAGGAATTTGTCGGGCGTGGTGGCTCACGCCTATAATCCCAGCACTTTGGGAGGCCAAGGTAGGAGGATTGCTTGGGTCCAGGAGTTTGAGAGCAGCCTGGGCATGGTGAGCCTGAGTCTCTACTAAAAATACAAAACATTAGCGGGGCATGGTGGTGCATGCCTGTGCTCCCACCTATTCATGAGGCTCGGGCGGGAGGATCACCTGAGACTCAGAGGTGGAGCCTGCAGTCAGCTAAAATCACACCACTGAAATCCAGCGAGGACAATCAGAGTGAGACGCTGTCTCAATAAAATAAATAAATAAATAATACAAATACAAAAATTAGAAATTAAAAAAGGAAGAAACTGGTTTTCTCTTAGTAAGATCATGAACTCCTCACATCACATCCTACAAATCTCCTTCTTGCAGACCACAGAGGCCCCTTCTCGTGGAGCTGGTTGCCCAGGTGGATTGAAAAGTGGCTGCCCTGAGATGTAATGTGGGAGTTCCAGGTTAAGCCTTCCCAGCACCTCGTGATCACTTACCGGCACCTCACTTCCTTCTTACCCCAAATTCAAAACATCCAATCTCACGGCAGGTTCATGCATCTCTTTTCCCTTCCCCTCTCTCAACTTACACCCACACACCCACAGGCAGGAGTCCCACCCTGCACCAGGCGTCCCCGGCACACAGCACAGCTCACCCGCTCTCCCATACAGTGGCTCTTGGATCTGTGCAGGAATCGCAGAGCCTGAGAGCAGGGGAACCTTTCATGGTGAAAATTTTCAGGGTTCTCCAAGTCAGCCAATGCCAGTGTTTGTCTGTGTCCTGCAAAGATTTCTTTTTGGCCCCTGGATCCTTTACTTCCTTTGAGACACAGGTGTCAGCCCCAAAGCTGACCCTGAAGACTTGGGCTGTGGAGCGGCGGGGCTGTGGCCAGCGGCAGGTGGATCAGGCTCTGACAACTGAGCTCTTGGGGGAATCCTTTATACCGTCAGCAGGGGGTGGAGCCAGGATTCTGTCACCAGGAGCGGATGAGTTATGGCACATTCCTGGTAGCATGACAGTGGAGGGGCCCTCAAGGAGGATTGGGCATAACTCAATAGATGACCAATCAACAGAACCTGCCTAATCCCATCAACAGCCAACCTGTTTCCTGCCCCCTTCCATCCTCTAGGTCTTGTCTAATCATGATAGACACTTTCTGTAATACCCAATTCATCTATCGCTGAAATAGTTTGTGTACCTGTTATATTTTCATGCAATAAAAATATGTTAATTTTCACAGTGGTTATCCTGGGGAATGGTATGTATATGAAATGAAGCGTCAAGGGAACAGAAGCAGAAGGAAATTCCCAAGCATCTCTGAGCGTCTCTGCTTGAATTCCTGCCATGTTTTCTAAATAAGCTGGCTTCCTTCTTTCTATCCAAGTAAGAAGGTGTTTCAGAAGTTCAATCTTAGAGCGTTTGACAAATACTGCTGAGAATTTCAGGATGCCCGGAGGAAATTTTGATTGGATTTGTGGATGTGCCTCTGAAAGCGTGTGTGTGTGTGTGTGTGTGTGTGGGTGTGTGTGGGTGTGGGTGTGTGTGTAGCCAGGATGAAGTGGCTGTTCCTGGGGTGCAGACCGTTCTTTGTCTTGAGAAAGTTCATTGCTGTTAACTCATTGTGGGTTTTGTGGACATTTTCTTTTTTTTTTGAAATTGAGTCTCACTCTGTCACTCAGGCTGGAGTGCAGTGGCACAATCTCAGGTCACTGCAACCTCGGTCTCCTGGGTTCAAGCAATTCTCCTGCCTCAGCCTCCTGACTAGCTGAGAGTACAGACGCCCGCCACCACTCCTGCTTATTATTATTATTATTTTTTGTATTTTTAGTAGAGACCGGGTTTCACCATGATGGCCTTGCTGGTGTCGAACTCTTGACTTCAAGTGATCCACCTGCTTCAGCCTCCCAAAGTGCTGGGATTTTAGGTGTGAGCTACCGCACTCGGCCTGTGGACATTTTCTGATATTTACACGAAGATATCCACTGTACATAACCATGTTTAAAGAACATCAGTTATTGCAGTCCTTGTTTTTTTCCACTTACCTTCTGCATCTTCTCTGCTCCTATTTCTGCTCAATAAATCTCTTCAAACTGCAAACCTAATCAGTGCACCTTTCCCCTCAAAATACTTTGTTTCCATGTCTAACAAATATTTATTGAAAACGATATGGTCCATGCCATTCACTCTTTTTTTTTAACCTTTTTATTTTTATTTATTTATTTGTATATCTGTTGATTGATTGAATGATTGATTTGAGACAGAGTCTCACTCTGTCGCCCAGACTGGAGTGCAGTAGTATGATGTCGGCTCACTGCAACCTCCATCTCCCAGGTTCAAATGATTCTCTTGCCTCAGCCTCCCAAGTAGCTGGGACCACAGGCTCACGCCACCATGCCTGGCTAATTTGTGTATTTTTAGTAGAGATACGGTTTCTCCACGCTGGCCAGGCTGCTCTCGAACTCCTGACCTCAAATGATCCCCCCGCCTCGGCCTCCCAAAATGCTGGGATTACAGATGTGAGCCACCACGCCCAGCCTCTTTTAAATTTCCTTTTGTTCTTCACTTTAGTTCTTAAAACAAAATAACTTTAATTAGAAAAAGCGAGTCACTTCACAGTCTGATAATATTTGTCTCTTGATGCAATACAACTTTGAATATAAAGAAGAAAATGATAACCTTCATCATACCAAGATTTATTTATTAGGAGCTACAATTCATCAAAATTCGCCACTGAGAGAGGGAGTGGAAACCTCCAGAGTGGGCAAGTTATTTGCGTTAAATTTATTTGTTAAAGTACATCAAACCAGAATGTATATGACTTTTGTCGAATTGTTAACAAATATTGCAAACAATTAAAAATAGGTAGAAAACTTGAATAGGGTGTGCCACAAAGGGAATAAACAAATAGTCGGTAAAAAAAAATGTGAAAATAAATTATTTAATTTCTCTAGCTTCAGGGCAATGCTAATAAAAATCACCATGAGATACTCTTATACACCCATTGGTTTGGCCAACATGGAGAAGACAGCAACACTACATCCTGCCAACAAACCAAATGCCCATCAAGAGGGATGAACACTGTGGTATCTGCAACCACTGCAACTCTACACAGTAATAAGAATTCAACAATAACAACTGACTCAAGAGTAAAGATGTATCTCACAAATCTAATGTTAAGCTGCACACCACAGAGGGGTTTTTTCGGGTTTTTGTTGTTGTTGTTGTTTTTTAGACAGTGTTTCATTCCTGTCACCCAGGCTGGAGTGCAATGGCATGATCTGGGCTCACTGCAACCTCCACTTCCTGGGCTCCAGTGATTCTCCTCCCTCAGTCTCCCCAGTAGCCGAGACTACAAGAAAAAATGTATATACAAGATCTTGCACTGTCACCTAGAGTGGAATGCAGTGGCACAATCCCAGCTCACTGTAGCCTTGAAATCCTGGGCTCAAGCGGTCCTCCCACCTCAGCCTCCCAAGTAGTTGGGGCTACTGGTGTGGACCACCATACCCAGCTAACTTTCTTATTTATTTATTTATTTATTTATTTATTTATTTATTTATTTATGTAAAGACGAGTCTCACTATGTTACCCAGGCTGGTCTTGAACTCCTGGCCTCAAGTGATCCTCCTGCCTCAGTCTCCCAAAGCACTGGGGTTACAGGTGTGAGCCACTGCACCTGGTCTTTAGTGTTTTATATCTTCAAGGAAATATATTTGCATTGTAGAAAATGATGAGTCTTGGCTGAAGATGAAGAAATCCATTAGGTAGCTTCTATTTTTTGAGATGGGTCATTGAGGGGGGTTGTGGTGGGTGGTCTCACTATGTCGCCCAGGCTAGTCTCGAACGCCTTAGGGCTCAAGAAATCCTCCTGCCTCAGCTTTTCAAGTAGCTGGGATTACAGTCAGGAACCACCACGCCCAGCTCCATTAGGTAGATATTGAAGTAGTGTGTGGGAGCCAGAACTGAGGCATTAACCAGGAGAAATGACTTCATCCAAATTGTTCCAGGATCGACTGATTAGTGATACAGGAGCTAGAAAAAAATTATTGAGGTAGATAGTGAGGGCAAGAGAGTCCAAGGAAAGGTTTTCCTTTTAACAAAAAGCAGCCCCCAAATCACTTCTTTTCTAACAAAAAGCAGCCTGAAAAATTAAGCTGAAGACATACATAAGCAAGCTAGAAGCTTACATAGGTAAATGCTAGCAGCTGTGCCAATAGAAAAGGGATACCTGGAAGGCAGGTATATCCAACATGGAGGCTCCCTTGTCCCTTTTCTTTGTCAACCACTGGTACAGTAAGGGGGCAGGCAACATGGCACCGGCCAGGTGGAGAACCCTCTGCATAATAAAAGACTAGGGTGGGGCGACCAGCGTCTTCACATGCTATGCAAATGACACACCTGGTCCAACCAGTCTTGTGTGCCCTATGTAAATCAGACTCTGCCTCCCCAAGCTCATCTATAAAACCTTCTGCATCTCTTGGCGACCCCAGAAACCCGTTCGGGACCCCTTCCTCTATTCGAGGAAGCTGTGTTTTTTCTTTCTCCTATTAAGCTTCTGTTTTCTTTCTTTCTTTATTTATTTCGAGACAGAGTCTCACTCTGTCGCTCAGGCTGTAGTGCAGTGGCGCGATCTTGAGTAGCTTGGACTACAGGCCCATCCCACCATGCCTGGCTAATTTTTGTAAAATTAGCAGAGACAAGGTTTCACCATATTGGTCAGGCTGGTCTCGAACTCCAGACCTCAGGTGATCCATCCTCCTTGGCCTCTCAAAGTGTTGGGATTACAGGCGTTAGCCACTGTGCCCAGCCTGAACTTCTGGGTTTTGTTTTTTGAGACAGAGTTTCACTCTTGTTGCCCAGGCTGGAGTGCAGAGGCTTGATCTCGGCTCACTGAAACCTCCGCCTCTCGGGTTCAAGTGATTCTCCTCCCTCAGCCTCCCGGGTAACTGGGATTACAGGCGCGCGCCATCACGCCCAGCTAATCTTGTATTTTCAGTAGAGACAGGGTTTCTCCATGTTGGTCAGGCTGGTCTCGAACTCCTGACCTCAGGTGATCCACCTACCTGGGCCTCCCAAAGTGCTGGGATTATAGGCATGAGCCACTGTGCCTGGCTATGAGATACTTTTATACACCTATCAGTTAGCTAAAATGAAGAAGACAGCATACCAAGTCCTGACAGGACTATGGAGGAATCAGTCACTCATGTAAGAATAGTGGGAGTCTAAACTGGAATAGCCATTTCAGAAAACTGTTTGGCAGAATCTAATAAATCTCTGTGCACTTCTATCCTATTCCCCTGCCGACAAATAATTCCAAAGTTGTGGACAGGTTACTTTTTTTTTTTTTTTCTTTTTACTACGACATACCTTCATCTATTTTAAATTAAAGCTATTTATTGGGTTTTATGTTGAGAACTGAAATTGAAAACATTAGAAACTTGAGGAGTGGACTGGAAGCTGTGGCTCACACCTGTAATCCCTGCACTCTGGGAGGCTGATGCAGGCAGATCACTTGAGGTCAAGAGTTCGAGACCAGCCTGACCAACATGGCGAAGCCCCATCTGTACTAAAAATAAAAAATTAGCGAGCAGTGGTGGCAGGCACCTGTAATCCCAGCTACTTAGGAGGCTGAAGCACGATAATCGCTTGACCCTGGGAAGTGGAGGCTGAACTGAGCCAAGATGGTACTACTGCACTCCAGTCTGGGCAACAGAGTAAGACTCTGTTGAAAGAAAGAAACAAGGAAAGAAAGAAAGAAAGAAAGAAAGAAAGAAAGAAAGAAAGAAAGAAAGAAAGAAAGAAAGAAAGAAAGAAAGAAAGAAAGAAAGAAAGAAACGAAGGAAGGAAGGAAGGAAGGAAGGAAAGAAACAAGGAAGGAAAGAAAGAAAGAAAAGAAAGAAGAGAGGGAGGGAGGGAAGGAAAGAAGGATGGAAGGGAAGAAGGGAAGGAAGGAAGGAGGGAGGGAGGGAGGGAGGAGAAAATGTCTGAAAGAAAGAAAGAAAGAGAAAGAAAGAAAGAAAAGAAAAGAAAGAAAATGTTCACAAAACCCACAATGAGTTAACAGCAATGAACTTTCTCAAGAGAAAGAAGGGTCTGCACCCTAGGAACAGCCACTTCATCCTTGCTACACACACACACACACACACACACACACACACACACACACACACACACACAATTTCATAGGCACATCCACAAATCCAGTCAAAGTTTCCTTTGGGTCATCCTGTAATTTCTCAGCAGTATTTGTCAAATGCTCTAAGATTGAACTTCTGAAACAGCTTCTTACTTGGATAGGGAAGAAGGAAGCTGCTTTATTTAGAAACATGGTAGAATTCAAGCAGAGACGCTCAGAGATGCTTGGGAATTTCTTTCCGCTTCTGTTCCCTTGACACTTCATTTCATATACATAATATTCCCCAGGATAACCACTGTGAAAATTAACATATTTTTATTGTATGAAAACATAACAGGTACACATTAAAAACTATTTCAGCGATAGATGAATTGGGTATTACAGAAAGTGTCTATCATGATTAGACAAGACCTAGAGGATGGGAAGGGGCAGGAAACAGGTTGGCTGTTGATGGGATTAGGCAGGTTCTGTTGATTGGTCATCTATTGAGTTATGCCCAATCCTCCTTGAGGGCCCCTCCCACTGTCATACCAGGAACAGCCAATCACATCTGTTCCTGGTGACAAACCCCTGGCTCCACCCCCTCTGACAGTATAAAGGATTCCCCCAAGAGCTCAGTTGTCAGAGCCTGATCCACCTGCCGCTGGCCACAGCCCCGCCGCTCCACAGCCCAAGTCTTCAGGGTCAGCTTTGGGGCTGACACCTCTGTCTCAAAGGAAGTAAAGGATCCAGGGGCCAAAAAGAAATCTTTGCAGGACACAGACAAACACTGGTATTGGCTGACTTGGAGAACCCTGAAAATTTTCACCATGAAAGGTTCCCGGCGCCCAAGAAGCCCCAGTGATTCCTGCACAGGATCCAAGAGCGACCAGGCGGGAGAGAGCGGGTGAGCTGTGCTGTGTGCCGGGGACGCCTGCAGGGTGACCTGCCTGTGGGGTGTGTGGGTGTGTGTTGGAGAGAGGGGAAGGGAAAAGAGATGCATGAACCTGCCGTGAGATTGGATGTTTGGAATTTGGAGCAAGAGGGAAGTGAGGTGCCGGTAAGTGATCACGAGGTGCTGGGAAGGCTTCTACAACCCAACCCCACACATATCTCAGGGCAGCCCCACTCTCAATCCACCCAACCAGCTCCACGGAGAAGGGGCTCTGTGGTCTGCAAGAAGGGAGATTGTAGGATGTGATGTGAGGAGTTCATGATCTACTAAGAGAAAAACCAGTTTCTTCCTTTTTTAATTTCTAATTTTTATATTTGTATTATTTATTTATTTATTTTATTGAGACAGCATCTCACTCTGATCGTCCACACTGGATTGCAGTGGTGTGATTTTAGCTGACTGCAGGCTCCACCTCTGAGTCTCAGGTGATCCTCCCGCCCCAGCCTCCTGAGTAGGTGGGAGCACAGGCATGCACCACCATGCCGCCGCTAATGTTTTGTATTTTTAGTAGAGACTAGGTTTCACCATGTTGCCCAGGCTGCTCTCAAACTCCTGGACCCAAGCAATCCTCCTACCTTGGCCTCCCAAAGTGCTAGGATTATAGGCGTGAGCCACCACGCCCGACAAATTCCTTCCTTTTTTCTTGCTTTAATTAGAATCCTAAGACCCCATTCCTATGTTACCTGTATAGACAGAGGTGCCACATTTCTGGCATCTCAACATCTTTCTCCAAGTCCTCACACCCAAGGAGAGGTTTCTAACTCTCCTCTGCATGAACTCCTGAAAGGGTAAACTGGTCCCTAAGGGCACTGAGCCTCTTTCCCTGCCTTTTTCTCACCCAGGGAAGCTCAGGTAGATGGGGTGAGAACAAGAACAGCTGGGAGTTAGGACGGATTAGGAGCAGGTCTCACAGGAAGTGGATGACTAGTCTGTGACCTTGAATGAAACGGGGGGAAGTGAAGTGAATTTGTGGGGATTCGGGGAATTGGACATTAGGTAACTGGGCCGGAAATTCGGACTGGGTGTCCCTCTCTGCCTTACAGCTCCACCAGCACGCAATCAATGCCCCAAAACGCCAGAGTGGAGGATGGGCTATCCTCAGCCAGCAGTATCTTGTTCTATCCCCGAAGTCCCCTGCTAGGAAGCCAGTGTCCCATCACATCATGAGACGAGCAGCTGTGCTGTCCAGAGTGTCTGGAGCTTCCTCCTGCAGCCCCGTGGGCAGGTGTCCTGTACCTGTCTTCTTCTGCATTTGGTCTTTCTCATGGTGGCACCTTTAACCCTCGAGGGCATCCTGCATGACAAGGGCTTTCACCTGCACACTCTGCTCTCTCCACAGGTGCAGAACCAGCTCGAGTGCATCCAGGTGCCCACCACCCTGCACAACTGCCCCTGGAGCTGCCCCAGGTAAGGTCACACCACCTAGGTGGGCATGGGGGAGACAGGTCTGCCTGAGCCCAGGCCCTAGGGGACTTCCAGGAAATGACTGTCCCGAGGGGTGTCAATCCAAGTGCAAATTCTGGGTGTCCCTGCAGAGTTTAATTTATGCTTGGGGAAGTCGCTGGCAGCTCCCTGCCTTGGTCTGTCCCTGTTTGAGCCTCCCTGACAGGACAATGACTGACCCATGGCTTTTCTCCCCCAGGACCCACAGCTTCCCCAGACGAAGGTGATCATCATGGTGTTGGAACCAGGAATGGTCCTGCACCTGCGCCTGGGAGAGGAGGTCCTGGTGCTGGATCCACAGGGAGCCCTGAGTCTCAGCCTCCTGAATGTGCTCCTCCTGGTGGTCCCTGAGCAAGTCTTGATGTCCTTGAAGGATCTCTTGTTCCCTGCCCATGCCCGCTGGTTCCTGCTCACGAGTACAGAGACTGTCTGGGAGATTGACATTGGAAATGGATCTGTGAGAGCCCAGAGAGCAGAGAATGTGTGTGTGGCGCCTTCAGTACAAGAGGGTGAGGCCCCTGCTGCCCCGGCCCTGACAACCCCCATCAAAACCCTCGCGGCATGGAATCAGCCCTTCTTCCTGGCGCATCCTCTACCTCAAACCTTACTACAGAGCGGCTGTGCCCCAGGGCTCATCCCAGATGCCCAAGCCTGATTCCTGGAGACAGGCTCTGCCTGAAGAATTCAAGTTGGATCTCCATGTCCTGGAGCCCCTGCCCAACTCTGCCCTCAGACCTCTACCTCCCTCACCCAGTCCGGAGCCCAGAATTTGCCACAAGGTTCTATGGAGGCCAATGTGCAAGGCCCGAAGACGTCTCTTCTAAGGCTGATGGGCCATGAACCCTCAGGCGCCAGATGGGAATCAGAGATGCTCTGTTCAGAATTAAGCACACCTGCTTTTTCAGGGTGTCTCCCTGCACAGACCTCCAAGGAGAGAGGCGCTGTGCATGCTGGATAGGTGGAGAATTGCTCTGTCCTCCACCTGAACCTTTGCTCTGCCTCAGATGCTCTTGATTTGTGTAGAACAGCAACCTTGAGACTGGGGCAGAAAATATTTGCAAATCTCGTATACATGCAAGGATTGCTCATACCCAGAATACACAAAGAGTTGTCAAAACTCCAAGAGAACAAACAAATGATTCTGTTCAAAACCCAACAAAAGACTTGAATAGACATTTCCTCCAAGGGGATGTAATGAACCACTTCAAAAAGTGTTCAACATCCCTCCACTGGGGAAATATACATCAAATACACCTTGAAATACAACCAGAAGCTCTAGAAAAGCCACCATGACAATGACTGACCATCCCAAGGGTTGCAGAGCTTGTGCAGAAGCTGGAACACTCTGACTGTGCTGGTTGGAATCCAAATGGGACAACCTCCAGGAGAGTTTCATTGATTCATAATCAATACAATAGGCACTTAGCATTGGAACCATCTTTCCCACCCTGAGATAATTGTTCTAAAGAAATTAGAACTCATGTTGACAAGGCTGAGGTCAGAGGCTTCTAGCATCTGTCCTCACCATCGCCAATAGATGGGTGGGACTTTAACCTCATTCAACTATGAACAGAAACAGAAACTGTGACCCATTCTTTCAATGGGATGCAATTCAGCAATAAATGGGATGGGATTTTTGTTTGTAAATTCAGTTCTAAGAATAAGTAGTGAATAAGTTGTTGGAACACTTGAAGGTATGTTTGGACTCTTAGGCTATGTGAGTCTTATCCTGAGACTGTAACTCTCATGAAATTGACATGCACATCAAGCATGTGTGATCGAAATTCAGTTTTTAATTGAGGTTTGCTGTAAAACGCATACTAGATTTTGCATCTGAGAATGAAGCATTGTAGCATGTATCTTATTCATCATTGTGATGTAGATTGTATTGGTGTTGATTATATCTGTATTTCTTGGGTGAAATAAAAATGTTAAAATGAGTTTCGTCTATTTGCGTTTATTTTCTTTAATGTGTTTGCTCAAAAATCTCCATTTCTGGGCCGTGCGTGGTGGCTTATGCCTGTAATCCCAGCACTTTGGGAGGGCGAGGCAGGTGGATCACGTGGTCAGGAGATCGACACCATCCTGGCTAACACAGTGAAACCCTGTCTCCACTAAAATTACAAAAAAAATTAGTTGGGCGGGATGGCGGGTGCCTGTAGCCCCAGCTACTCGGGAGGTAGGAGAATGGCATGAACCCAGGAGGTGGAGCTTGCAGTGAGCTGTGGCTTGCATTCCAGCCTGGGTGATAGTGCGAGATTACATCTCAAAAAAAAAAACAGAAAAGAAAAAGAAAAAGAAAAAGAAAAAAATCTCCATTTCCGGCCCAGCACTGTAGCTCACACCTGTAATCTCAGCATTTTGGGAGGCTAGTGGCTCATTTGAGCCCGGGAGTTGGAAACCAGCCTGGACAACATGAGGAAACCCCATCTCTAGAAAAAATGCAAAAATTAGGCAGGTGTGGGATCTCCCCACTCGAGAGGCTGAGGTGGGAGGATGGCTTGAGTCCAGAAGGCAGAGGTTGCAGTGATCTGAGATCGTGCCATTGCACTCCAGCCTGAGTGACAGAGTGAGACCCGGTCTAAAAATAATAATAAAAAATAAAGTAAAATAAAATAAAACTTCATTTCTACAGCGCATTGTTTTATTTCTGTTGGGTACAAGGCACAGATGGTACAGCTCACACTAAGTGGATAGAGATGAGCTTTCTCAAGGCAAAAGAGTATCCCCCACTCCACAGATGATAGCACACACGCACAATCACAAAACACATTTATGAATCCATTTATACCCCCACCACAGGTCATCTTCAAATTTCCCTCAGTGTTTCTCAAATGCATGAGTTTGCACTTCTAAAGAGTCTTTCGTGAATAGACCCCCAGAGGTGGTCTGTTTGGACAACTATGGAGAATCACAATTAGAAACTCTCTCACAACACCTTGCATATTTCCCTTCACTTCCTTTTTTTTTTTTTTTTTGAGACGGAACGGAATCTCCCTCTGTCATCCAGGCTGGAGTGCAATGGCACCATCTCAGCTCACTGCAACTTCTGCCTCCTGGGTTCAAGCAATTCTCCTGTCTCAGCCTCCCAAGTAGCTGGGACTACAGGTGTACACCACCATGCTTAGCTAATTTTTGTATTTTTAGTAGAGTTGGGGTCTCACCACATTGGTCAGGCTGGTCTTGAACTTCTGACGTCAGGTAATACACCCGCCTAGACCTCCCAAATGGCTGGGATTACAGGCATAAGTCACTATGCTTGGCCTACTTCCATTTTTTAGGAGTTCAAACAAATTACGGATCACAGTCCCCAAAAGAGTTACTATAAAAGTCAATTCATTTTTTTACTATGGAAACACTTATAAGACACATAAAAATAATCATTCAGCCAATGGATAAAGAGGCTATAGCAGAAAGTGAGAATCACTCTTATGCCATGTCTACTGGAAGGGGTGGGGGGTGGGGCAGGGCTCTCCTCGCCCACCAGGAAGCACCAAGACTAGTCCATCAAATGGTTAACAAACAGCATTCTTTGTTTTTTTTTTTTTTTTTTTTTTTTTTTTTTTTAATTTTTTGAGATGGAGTTTAGCTTTTGTTGCCCAGGCTGGAGTGCAATGGTGTGATCTCGGCTCACCGCAACCTCTGCCTCCCGGGTTCAAGTGATTCTCCTGCCTCAGCCTCCCTAGTAGCTGGGATTAAAGGCATGTGCCACTACAACCGGCTGATTTGTATTTTTAGTAGAGTCAGGGTTTCTCCATGTTGGTCAGGCTGGTCTTGAACTCCTGACTTCAGGTGATCCGCCCTCCTGGGCCTCCCAAAGTGTTGGGAGTACAGGCGTGAGCCACCACGCCCAACCTGATCAGTATTCTTTACTGCTGTATTTATTAATTCACTAACGTGCATATTCTAACATTATCAACTAGGCCATGCAACACAACTATGCATTAAGACATAGTTAAGGAAAGAATGTACTGAAAGTGACTGGGAACATTAACATTGCTTTCTCCACCTTTTTTTTTTTTTTTTTTTTTTTTTAGAACAGACATTTGTTTATCACAGTTCTGGAGGCTGGAAGTCCAAGACGAGGGTGCCAGCATGATCCCGGTCTGATGAGGACCCTCTTCCAGGTTGGAGACTGTCATATCCTCCCTGTCTCCTCACATGGAAGGTGCTGGCGAGCTCTCTTCTGTCACTTTCAGATGGCCACTAATCCCATCTGCAAGGGTTCCACCTTTGTAACCTCATCATCTCCCAAGGGCCCACCTCCTAACACCTTCACATTGGAGGTTAGAGGGTTAGAATTTAAGCCTAAAGGAAAAATATTTTATTTTTGAGACAGAGTCTTGATCTGTTGCCCAGGCTAAATTTCAGGGGCATGATCTTAGCTCACTGCAGCCTTGAAATCCCGGGCTCAAGCGATCCTCCCACCTCAGCCTCCCAAATAGCTGAGACTACAGGCACTTACCACCACACTTGGCTGAGTTTTAAATTTTTTGTAGAGATGGGGTCTCACTATGTTGTCCTGGCTGG
This sequence comes from Papio anubis, assembly GCF_008728515.1. Classification (NCBI taxonomy): domain Eukaryota; kingdom Metazoa; phylum Chordata; class Mammalia; order Primates; family Cercopithecidae; genus Papio; species Papio anubis. Next base: position 42,952,285 of record NC_044995.1, on the reverse strand, counting down.
TCTCGAACTCCTGGGCTCAAGTGAGCCTCCTGCCTCTGCCTCCCAAAGCACTGGGATTACAGGCATGAGCCACCACTCCCAGCCAGGATATTAATAGAGTAAATATTAACTCCTATCTCAGATTGTATATCTAATAATGATTACTGGCAGTAAGAATGCTCACAAGTTACAAGGGTAATGATAACGGAATCACCACGATCTTGGTGATGCAGCATTCAAAACTCATGCCTTCTTCAATTCTGGTCACAGAGACGACCCGCACATGAAACTCTTACACATTTTCTTTCATGATTTGGTCTAGAAGTGATACATCTAGTCTTCTTGATTTTAGAATGTCCATTTTTAAAATCAAGGAGATGAGGCCAACAGGGTCTTCTGTGTGCCCAGAATGAGATGAGAACTGTATAAATGTCTGAGGCAGTTACTCAATTATTCTTTTATGTACTATTTTCTTTCTTTCTTTCTTTTTTTTTTTTTTTTTTTTTACACACAATCTCACCCTGGCACCCAGGCTGGAGTGCAGTGGTGCGATCTTGACTCTCTGCAACCTCTGCGTCCCAGGCTCAAGCGATTCTCGTGCCTCAGCCACCCAAGTAGCTGGGATTACAGGCGTGCTCCACCACATCCAGTTAATTTTTGTATTTTTAGTAGAGACGGGGTTTCGCCATGTTGGCCAGGCTGGTCTTGAACTCCTGACCTCGTGATCCACCTGCCTCAGCCTCCCAAAGTGCTGGGATGACATGCATGAGCCACCGTACCTGGCCCAGGCCTGTTTTTAAAAGTTTTTTTTTTTTAGAAACAGGGTCTCACTATGTGGCCCTTAGTACTCTCCATAGTGGTTGAACTAACTTACATTCCCACCAATACTGTACAAGCGTTCCCTTTTCTCCACATCTTCGCCAGCAGGTATTATTGCCTGTCTTTTGGATGTAAGCTATTTTAACTGAGGTAAGATGATATCTCATCATAGTTTTGACTTGCATTTCTCTGATGATCAATTATGTTGAGCACCTTTTCATATGTCTGTTTACTATTTGTATGTCTTCTTTTGAAAAACGTCTATTCAGAGGCTGGGCGCGGTGGCTCATGCCTGTAATCCCAGCACTTTGGGAGGCTGAGGTGGGCAGATCACCTGAGGTCAGGAATTTGAGACCAGCCTGGCCTACATGGTGAAACCCTGTGTCTACTGAAAGTACAAAAGTTAGCCGGGCATGGTGGTGGGCGCCTGTAATCCCATCTACTTGGGAGGCTGAGGCAGGAGAATCACTTGAACCTGGGAGGCAGAGGTTGCAGTGAGCTGAGATCGTGCCATTGCACTCCAGTCTGGGTGACAGAGTGAGACTCCATCTCAAAAAAGCAAAACAAAACAAAACATCTATTCATGTCTTTTGCCCATTTAAAAAATCAAATTATTAGATTTTGTCATAATGGGCCAAGCATGGTATCTCACGCCTGTAATGCCAGCACTTTGAGGGGCTGGGGTGGGAGGATTACCTGAGGTCAAGTGTTCAAGACCAGCCTGGCCAATATGGTGAAACCCAGTCTCTACTAAAAACACACAAATTAGCTGGGCATGGTGGCAGGCGCCTGTAGTGCCACCTACTCGGGAGGCTGAGGCAGGAGAATTACTTGAACCTGGGAGGTGGAATTTGGGGTGAGCCGAGATTGTTCCACTGCACTTCAGACTGGGCAACAGACTCTGTCTCAGAAAAAAAAAGAAAAAAAAAGATTGTGTCCTATTGAGTTGTTTGAGCTCCTTCTGTATTTTAAATTAATTTCTATATTTTACTTATCACCTGATAGACACTGTAAATGTGCATATTTTGATCAAATATCTAATATCTAATGATTTAGCTTCTGTTTTCTTCTTGCTTCCTCAGAGTTTTGTTAGTTTTATATTGTCTAAATATTAGCTTGATGATATATTACTATTTCTAATATATTTAGGAGTTTTCCTAAATTCAAAAGTTAGTGGAGCAAAATTCTTTTACACACGGGTAATCTATTGTCCACAAGCCTCTTATTAAATCATCATTGTTGAGCTGTTTTGAAATTCTATCCTTATCACACACTAGGTTTTCAGGACAGAAATGATTCTAAAAACAATTCCTCCATCGATTTACTGCTTTTAAGTTTTCTTTTTCTGATATCAAATTGAGAATAATTTTTTGTATCAAGGTGGAATTGACATAATAAGAAATTATTTTAAAGTGAACAAATCAGCGGCATCTGGTACATACATTCATGAAGCGATGCCTCAGCTGTCACCTGTCTCTAGTTCCAAGTCATTTTTGCCATCCCCAAATCAGACTCTTACCCATTAAGTAATCAACCCCAAATCCCCTCTGCATCCACCTCTAAGATCATGCAGCCATCAATCTCCTTCCCTTCCCCCCCCTTCCTCCCTCCCTCCCTTCTTCTTTCTTCTTCTTTTTTTTTTTTTTTTTTTTTTTTTTTGGGCAGAGTCTGGCTCTGTCATCCAGGCTGGAGTGCAATGGCGCAATCTCAGCTCACTGCAACCTCCACCTCCCAGTTAAAGTGATTCTCTTGAGATTTCCGAGTAGCTGGGAGTACAGGCATGCACCACCACGCCCTGCTAATTTTTGTATTTTTTTATTTTTAGGAGAGATAAGGTTTCACCATGTTGGCCAGGCTGGTCTCGAACCCCTGACCTCAGGTGATCCACCCACCTCGGTTTCCCAAAATGCTGATTACAGGCATGAGCCACCACAACCGGCCATCATCAATCTGCTTTCTCTTTCTGTGGATTTAACTGTTCTAGATATTTTATACAAATTAATTTATACCACATGCTACCTACTGTGTCAGCCTTCTTTCATTTAGTATAATGTGTTTAAGGTTCATCTACATGGTAGCAGATAACTTTTTCTTTTTTTTGAGACAGGGTCTCATTCTATCACCTAGGCTGGAATGCAGTGGCATGATCTTGGCTCACTGCAACCTCTGCCTCCTGGGTTCAAGCAATTCTCCTGCCTCAGCCTCCCAAGTAGCTGGGATTACAGGCACGTGCTGCCACGCTCAGGTAATTTTTGTATTTTTAGTAGAGATGGCATTTCACCATGTTGGCCAGGATGGTTTTGATCTCCTGACCTTGTGATCTGCCCACCTCGGCCTCCCAAAGTGCTGGGATTACAGGCATGAGCCACCACGCCCGGCCAGCAGTCACAGTTTAATGTCTGATGGGACTCTCACTGTGTTTCTTGGTAGAAGTGTCCCCTCTGGAAACCAGGCCTTGTAGATTAATTATTTCTTCAGCTTTCCCCCCAACAGCCTCATCCCCCATCCTATACGGAGAACACTGGTGTTGCCAACTATTTTAGACTTCAGGTAGGAGTATCAATGCATTGACAGCACCCCAGGGTAGCACAGCAGCTGATGGAATTCCTGGGCAAAGATATGAACCTTCCTGCCAAGTGATGGGCAAAAGTAGATTCTGAGAAGCAAAGGGGTGACCAATACTGAGTATCTTCCATTGTCTCAATAAATCTACCTCCTCTATGAATGACATTGATAGGCTTCCTTGTCTTATGGCTTTTGGTTTGGTTTGGCTAATGGGGAGGCCGGGCATGAGATCAGAAGCATGAAGGAGAGTGAGGTCTGACCCTGGCTGTTTGCTGCAGGAGGACCTGGGGCTGGATGCTATCCCTGACTGACCTACCCTCAGCTCCTGGAATGCAGCCCTCTCCTCTCCTCTCCAGATTCAGTTGCTCCCTCCCTTCATCCCTTCAAACTCTGGGGTGTTAAAAGAGCTCTGCCCTGCTCAGCTACTGGGTGCTTTACCACCTTTTGTGGTTTCCCTGGATCCTGTCCACAGCACTGTGCGTAGACCCTTTATGAAACCTCTACGTGAATTGTCCTAGTCTGTGGGTGCCAACCCGAGTTCCTGCTGGGACTCTGACTGCTGTGCCAACTCACTGAAATAAGGAAAAGTCCTAACAATGTCTCAGAAAACCCAACAAGATCAGGATCCACCATGTCTCTGACCACATCATCTTCTACTGCTCCCAATCACCTGCTTTGTTCCACTCCAGCTGTATTGGCCTCCTTGCTGTGGGCCTTTGCATGCCAACACGACTCGTGCAAGACAAATTCTTATGACTCACTGTCCCAACTTGTTGAGATCTCTGCTCAAATAATCCTTACCAAGAGGCCTTCTTTTCCTCGTCTATATAAAATTATTCCCAACCCCCTTAACTCTCCTAAAATGCTTTTTTTCATAACTCTATAATACCATACTTTCTTGATTTTTCTATAATCTGTTCCTCCTCCATAAGGATGAAGTATTTCAATGGCAAAACTTTGCCTGGCACATAGAACATACTCTGCAAACAGAGTAGTGTTTAAGTGCATGGACTGTCTGGGTTCAGATCTTGGCTCTACCATTTACCAGTCAGTGAATGCAGACAAGTAACTTAAGTGTATCATACCAGTTTTCTCATCTGTAAACTGGAGATAATAACATTACATACTTATGTTTATAATGCACACTCAGTTAATATTTATATGGCATTTAGAAGGGGCCCTGACCTATGGAAAGTACTATATCAGGAGTTCAAGACCAACCTGGCCAACATGGTGAAACCCTGTCTCTACTAAAAATACAAAAAAATTAGCCGGGCGTGGTGGTGGGCACCTGTAATCCCAGCTACTCAGGAGCTGAGGCAGGAGAATCACTTGAACCTGGGAGGCGGAGGTTGCAGTGAGCCAAGATCGTACCATTGCACTCCACCCTTGGTGACAAGACCAAAATTCCATCTCAATAAATAAATAAATAAATGTTTGACCATTTATTATTAATGCATTACAATACTTTGCCATGTAAAAATATCATCTCCACATAAAAAGGAACAATACAGAAGAAAATACATAATCCTTATGCATCTAGTTTCATAACATCAAAATACATAAAAATCACAAAATTACAATATGTTAATACATAAACATAATGGAAGAGTTTACCACACCTCTATCACTAAATAAGGTTAGAAAAAGAAATCTGAACATATGTACTGTACTTGGAAATACAATTAAGTTGCATTAATGTGCATATACCCTATATCCAAATATTAGAGAATATACATTGTTTTCAAAGAAACAACATGGGTAAAATTTGACCAATTTATAGGTTTACCAGTTAGATTCTGCATCCTGCTGGAAGTTAACAGAACACCACCTCAAAAACAAACAACAGATCATGTTGGCTTCAATCAGTTGTATCTTTTTTTTTTTTTTTTTTGAGACGGAGTCTTGCTCTGTCATCAGGCTGTAGTACAGTAGCACGATCTCGGCTCACTGCAACCTCCGTCTCCTAGGTTCAAGCAATTCTCCTACCTCAGTTTCCCAAGTAGCTGGGACTACAGGTGCGTGCTGCCATGCTGTGCTAATTTTTTTGTATTTTTAGTAGAGACAGGGTTTCACCATGTTGGCCGGGATGGTCTTGATCTCCTGACCTCATGATCGTTAGGGGTTTCTTTCAGTCATGTAAGACGTGTAACAATAAGGAGTTCAGAGCAGATGCAGCCAATCGGAGGCTCTTGGAGAGTCCAGAGCATTGTGATTTTTGGCTGCACTTTCGGTTTCTGTCATCATGGTCATAAAGAAGTTCTTCAAACTCTAGACCTTGAGGCCACCTTCCAAGAGACAGAATGGGTGAGATGAATGGACAATAAGTGAGAACGAGCCAGGAGATGTTCCCCACAGTGACTTCTACTTACTTCTCATTGCCAGGGGAGTGGGAAAAAACTTGCCTGGGCTTCAAGAAAAACTCTAAGATTGAGAACATTCGATACCATTCACAGACAACTTGAACATGTTTCTTTCTTTAAGCAAATAAATGGAGGAGAATGGACACTGGGAAAGAAGCCAACATATTTGGCATATCAAGAGAGAAAATAATCAGTATCATAAAGCTCATGTACTCTGACAAAAACACCATTAAATTAGAAAAACCTGTATTACAAATACTAATTTCCATTATGATAAACCGAATCACTCAGAAGGTATTTGGAAATAACTTTTTGAATATGCAATATGTCTTTAACAAGCAAATTATAATAAATACATTGCATTAAAATTATGAAATATGTTAATGTTAATTTTAGGGAACAGGTATACACATGTTTATGTTAAAAGAAAAAAGACTAAAAAGTTAATGAGCTAGCAGTCCAATCTACAGATGAGACACTGATGTAGAAATCCCACACTCAAAACAGTTATCATACTTTTTGTTCCCAGTGAAAATTGTGGCCACTCAGTGAAGAGTTGAGGCTGAGGCATCCTAATACTGATTGCATTCCTAGGGGTTTCTCCATGTAAGTTCTCTCATATACAAGAAAGAGAAGAATCACTGAAAAATATTCCAATATTAATATACTCATAGGTTTTGCAGCCAGGGAGAAGTTCCATATTTTCCATAACACAGAGGCATCACTGAAGGCTTTTTCTTTATATTTGCAAGTTTCTCTGTAGTGTGAATGCTCACAAGTTTCCTAACAAATGTGGAAAATCGGAAAGCTCTCCAATATTGATGATGTTCAATGGGGCATTCACCCCAGAATTAATCCGCAAGTCCCTTAAAAACTGAGAGAACATTCAAGGCTTTCCCATAGTCACTGCAGAATACCACATTACAGTTTGCTCAGAAATGTGAACACTTTTGCTGTAGGATATTCCGCATTTCTGAGTGTTGTTCCATTGCGTGATTTCCAATGTGTGTCTTAAGGGATGACTGTCCCTGAAGGCTTCTGCACTCTGATGACCTTCACAGGTTTTCTCTCTTAGTGTGAGCTGTCACATGAATCCCTGCTGATAGCACTGAAGGCTTTCCTACAGCTGTTCCATTCTTCAGGATTCTCTCAGTACATAACCTTCTGGGCCCATGAGGGTGAGAGTTTGAGCTGAGAGCTTTACCACACAGATTGTCCTCAAAAGGTTTCTCTTCAGAGTGAATTAATAGGAGTTACTGAATGCTATTTCATATTGATTAGATTAAAAAGATGATGTGCTGAGGGCTTTACTTCTTCATTAATTCCATGGCAAGTTTCCCAGATGTTTCTGAGTGATCTGTTTCCTTCTGTCGTCTCTCACATTGTATCAGGATTGGTGTGTTGTGAGACCAACACAATAGGAAATAAGCGAAAGCTTAGCAGTCCTCCTGAGGATAGGTCATAAAAGTCATTTTGGCCTCTGTACTGGTCACCTCTTGGATCACTAACCTTCGGGAGAACTTCTTGCCAAATCATAAAGGAACTCGGCCTTGTAAAGAGGCCTATGTGGAGAGGCCTGCATGGTAATGACTGAATGTCCCCTGACAACAAGCAACACCAACTTTCCAGGCATGTGAATGAGTCATCTTGGAAGTGGACTGTTCATCAGTAAAGATGTTAGATGGCCGCAGCTTTGGCTGACATCTTGACTGTAAGTAAGGGCATGAGAGATCCTGCCATGTAACTACAGAGATAAGCTGTTCCTGAATTCCTGACCTGTAGAAATTGTGAGATAATAAATATTTGGTGTTTGTGGCCACAAAGTTTTGGGGGATCATTTGTTACGCTGCAACAAATAACTTATACATCCAGTGTGAGCTCTCTCAAACTATCTTAGGGATGAAAGATCAATGAGTGCTTTCCCCCAGAAGTTCCCGCAGTTAATTCATATCCACCTATTATGTATTCTTTTGTGTACAGAAAGGTAGGAGTTACTTGTGAAGGATTTCCCACAATGATTACATTCATAGGGTTTTTCTCCAGTGTGAGTTCTTAAGTGTTTCTTCACAGCTGAGAGATTATTAAAGGCTTTTCCACAGTCACTGCACTCGTAGGGTTTCTCTCCAGTATGTATTCTCTTGTGCACAGTAAGAGAAAAGCTACTGCTGAAGGATTTCCCACACTCATTACATTCATAGGGTTTTTCTCCAGTATGAGTTCTTACGTGCTGTGTCAGATAGGAACTCTTCCTGAAGGTTTTCCCACAATCGTGACATTCATAAGGTTTCTCCCCTGTATGAATGCTATTGTGCCCAGTGAGGGAGGACCTTGTGCTGAAAGCTTTTCCACACTGATTACATTCATGGTGATTCTCTCCCGTGTGAATCCTCTTGTGGCTTTTGAGGTTACAACTGGTGCGGAAGACGTGAAAACACTGGTTACATTCGTAGGGTTTTTCTCCGGTGTGAATTCTCACATGCAGTCTAAGGGATGAGGGATCACTAAATGCTTTCCCGCAGTGATTGCATTCATAGGGTTTCTCCCCATTGTGGATTCTCTTATGAATAGTAAGGTAAGATCTGCTACTGAAGGACTTCCCACACTGATTACAGTCATAGGGTTTTTCTCCAGTATGAATTCTCTTGTGCTGAGTTAGGTTAGATTTTGTGCTGAAGACTTTAAAACACTGATTACATTCATTGAGTTTCACTCCACGATGACTTCTTTCCTGTGGATTAAGAGACGAATGATAACTATAATTTATAATATTTGAAATACTTAATGTTCTCATAGGAATTTTCTCTCCCAGGAATTGTTACATTATTATAATCGATATTTTGGCTACTTTCAGTGGTTGTATATGGTTTCTGTCCAGTTTTAGCACTAAGCAAGTTAAAAAACATAGATGCTTTGCCACAAGTCCTTATCAGATTCACAAAACATTTTCTGATAACTTCTGGATGAAGTTTTGTTCCCAACAGTCAATATCTGAGCCACAGATAGGAAATATTTACTTGTGGGAACTCTCAGTGAAGAAATAAGTTTGAAGCTAACTCAACATTTCTCTATAAATATTTACAATTTTCACAGTGTCTCTCCAGGGACACGGCATTCTCAATTATAAATGACACTTTCCCTTAATGCCTCTCCTGGTTATTTTGTGCCCTTTCTAAACTTAGGGCATTCTCCTACTGTAGAGAACCAGAAATCACCCATGTTAGTCTTACCGTTTTTACACCTTTAGACTGTTCTTTTCTGAAAACATGCTTCTTAGGAGTTAACCATTTGACTTTAAGTAGAGTCTCCAAATCTGAAACAAAATGAAAGGAAATTTAGGTTGATGGAGAAAATAAATGGAAAAGTGCACACATGAGTAAAGGCAGATTCTGAGGGATCAAGGTTTTTGAGGATGTTTGCAACAAAGAGGATTTGGTTATGAAAATTTTAGGTATTAATTTTAAAAAAGGATTCTAGACAAATTGAGACTGATCACAGATTGACGAAAGGAGGAGTGATCAGGAATGCAAAGTGGGAAGGAACTTGACGGAAATTTTCAAAAGAGTTGCATCTTTGTTTCTTCCCTGAGCCCGAAGGGAAGTATGAGATGATGATGAGAGAGTCAGAGAGAAAAGAAAGGACATGAGGAAGCTCATACCAAATGTTCTTGTGCATCTTTGGCAGGAACAGGGCATTTTACGAAGTTCCCTGATTGACATTAACTAATGTAATACTCCCAACCCCCAAGTCACTGGCCAGAGGTATTTCTCACAAGGGCTCATATCTGCCTGGTGCTCACCTGGACAGGTGCTTGGTAGAATTCCTCTTTCTTCTGTCATCACCTTCTTGTCTTGTTCCAACTGGGATATTAGACTGGGTTTATTAACACGACACCCTATTTATGGAAAACGTACACATGATATAGGGAATGGTGCTGGGGACAACCAACTCCATGAAACAAATGCCAACATTTCTGAAGATGGAAAAGTGTGACTTTAGGAACGGTGAAATAAATAATCACTTTTTTTTTCTTTTTTTTGAGATGGAGTCTTGCTCTGTGCAGCGGCATGATCTCGGCCCACTGCAACCTCCGCCTCCCAGGTTCAAGCGATTCTCCTGCCTCAGCCTCCTGGGTAGCTGGGACTAGCCACCACACCTGGCTAATTTTTATATTTTTAGTAGAGACGGGGTTTCACCATGTTGGCCAGGCGGGTCTCGATCTCCTGACCTTGTGACCCACCCACGTTGGCCTCCCAAAGTGCTGGGATTACAGGTGTAAGCCACTGCTCCCTGCCAATTACACCTTAATTCTAGTGCATACGGTAACTCTCACAGGGAACAAAAATGCAAGCATATTCAACTAGATATTCAGGGTTACAAGGCATAAGCAGCTCCAGAAGCCCATGCCTGAGTTCAAATGCACACTTTGGAGGCCCCGACACTTTTAACCATGAAGAATATAAAGTCAGGACAAGAAACAGATCTTCAGTTCGTAAGGCAGGAATTAGAGACAGCCCATGAGGGTGGGGCCGTACGGCCCCATTCATCACTGTACTCCCAAGCCCCTGCACAGACCTAGGAACACAGAGGTGCTTAAGAAAACTTAAGAGAAGTGATGACGGTGACAGTGGTGGTGGAGCGAGTTCCAGACGTTCATCCCTCCACAAAAACAGTGAGGAAACTGGCAAAAGCGGTTAGAATCAACTTTATTGGAATTGTGGAAATGTATCCAAAGTCCACAGCCATCAGGAGCATGCCTTCTCAGAAAACCCAGCTGAATCTGGGTAAGAGAGCTTTACGATACTTTAAATGGACCTCTTTCCCCCTGCTTTGTCTACAGCCTTGAAGACAACAGCCTGGATTCCTAGTACTTGCAGGGAGCAGAATAGACCTTACTCCGTGGTTGCTTTTCCTGGCCTAGCTGGTGGTTCCCTGAAGGACTGGCTCAAAGGGTTGCCTTTATTTATCTAACTCCAAATTCTTTCAGGGACTGAGCTGGTTACCTGGAACACATGTGATCGACACATGTGAAGGCAAATGTATTAGTCAGTACTGCCTGAGGCAAGAGAAGACAGTAGAAGCAAACAAAAGACTAACCAAAAAACCTGAAAGGAAAAATGTGGAAAAAGATGTTTGGGGAGTAGGACTTTGAAAATCTTCCTCATATTCTTAAGAACCTGTAATTCCAAGCACATACTCAGGGCTGGGAACATGCCCAGAAAATACTTAGAAGGCACAAAAACCTCACCTTTTGGTGACCTTCAGGCTCTGCACATGCCAGAAATGAAGGTCAAGGCAGAGTTAGCTGCCTATCTAAGTATTAAAGGCATGTCCCTACGTACACGCAGAGCCCGTGTAAAAAGACTGGAAGTTTTTTCCTTTCTTGTTCCAGGCCGTCAAATCACTATATGACCATTACGCTATCAGTGGCCACACAGGGCAGATACAGACATTACAAAGTTAGTTCTGAAATAGAACTACTGTCTATCCTAACAAGAGTTTACAATATATAATATTCTAGAACTTTAGAATATATCAGAGTTCTATTTCAGAACTAACTTTAGAACTGTCATATGTTCTATCGATACATACAATACCAACAACAATAAGCAAAACAAACTCTGGAGATGAGGAAAAGTCTCATTCCCAAATTGCTATATTATAATATTCCAAATGTGTAGTTTCCACAAAATAATTATGAGGCAAGCAAGGAAACAAACGTTGGGCCCATTACAAGACAAATGAAGCTGGTAGAAATTGTCCCTTCAGAAGTTCAAATCCTGAACTTCACTAGACAAGTAAAATAAGTCAACCATTTTAAATCTGCTAAAATATGTACAAGAAATATATATAAAGAACTAAAGGAAACTATGAGTACAAATTCTCATCAAATGAAAAACAGCAAAATAGGTACAACTATGGCATATGAAAAAAATACAAAAAAATGGAAAACATAAAGAGAAACTTTAGGAAGGCAAATAAAAAAATTTGAGTTGAAAAGTACAATAGCTGAAATGAAACATTCAGAACATATCTGAGCAAGCAGAAGACAAAATTGGTGACCATGAAGATAGGACAACTGCTATTATCCAGTCTGAGGAGCAGAAAAAAGAGAGAGGCCAGGCACAGTGGCTCATGTCTGTAATCCCAGCATTTTGGGAGGCCGAGGCAGGAGGACTGCTTGCATCCAGGAGCTGAAGACCAGCCCGGGAAATATAGTGAGATCCTGACTCTACAAAAAATAAAAAAATTAGCTGGGCGTGGTGATACACGTCTATAGTCATGCCTCCCTGTTTGGGAGGCTGAGATGGGAGGATCACTTGAGCCCAGGAGGTCAAGGCTGCAGTAAGCCACAATCACTCTGCTGCACTCCAGCCTGACAGAGTGAGTGAGAACCTGTCTCAAAGATACAGACAGAGAGAGAGAAAGAGAGAGAGAGAATTTAAAAAAAGATGAACAGAGCCTGAGACCTGTGGGATACCATCAAACATATATATGATGTGGAGAAGACAGAGATGTGAAGAGAGAGAAAGGGGTGAGAAGGTTGAAGAAATAATGGCTAGAAACTTCCTAAAATGGGATGAAAGGCACAAATGTACAAATTCAAGAAGCTCAAGAAACTCAAGTAGAATAAATTTGAAAAAATAGAGATTCATACTGAAACACACACACACACACACACACACACACACACACACACATTTTTTGAGCCAGGGTCTTATTCCGTCACCCAGGCGAGAGTACAGTGGTGTGATCATGGCTCACAGAAGCCTTCATCTCCTGGAGTCAAGCAATCCTTCCACCTCAGCCTTCCAAGAAGCTGGGACCACAGGTGTGCACCAGCACATCTGGCTAATTTTAAAATATTTTGTAGAGACAGGGTCTCTTTACGTTGCCCAGGCTGGTCTCATATTCCTGGCCTCAAGGGGTCTTCCTGCCTCAGCCTCACAAAGTGTTGGGATTACTGGCGTGAGCCATTGCACCCGGCATCAAACACATATTAATCAAGCTGTTGAAAGACAAAGGCAGCATCCTAAAAACAGCAAGAGGGAGGTGAACTATCACGTTACACAGGATCCTCGGTAAGATTAACAGCCAATTTCTCAATAGAAACCATGGAAACCACCAAGCACTGGAGTGGTATATTCAAAGTGTTGAGAAAAAATGGCAACCAAGAATTCTATGTCTGGCAAAACTCCCCTTCAGAAACAAAGAAATGAAGACCTTCCCAGAAACAAAGACTGAGTGTTTGTCACTATTACATCTATCCTACAAAAAATGATTGAGGGTGACTTCAGGACAAAATGAAAAGATAATAGATAGTAACTTGAATCCACAGAGAGAGGTGAAGAACACTGGTAAAGATAAATACAGAGGTGAATATCAAAGTCACGGACAATGTGTTTTTGGTTTGTAACTTCTCTTTTATTACTACATAATTTAAAGACAAAAGCATAAATGATTATACATCTACATTAATGGGCACATAATGCATACAGATGTAATTTGTGACAAAATTACTGAACAAAACAGCTACAGTAAAACAAAGTTTTTATACACTATTGAAACTAAGTTGCTATTAAACTAGATTGTTGTAAATTAAAGTGCTTATTAAAATTCTCAGGGCAACCACTAAGAAAATAACTAAAAAGGATAAAAAGAAATGAGAAGGGAATCAAAATGGCCCGCTAGAAAATATCTAACACAAAACAACAATGAAAGAACTGAGGAACAAAAATGATATGACACATAGAAAAAAGTAAATAGCTATCTATAGCAAATAGTAAATAGGCAGAAGTAGCTCCTTCCTTATCAGTAATTACATCATTGCAAGGTGGATTTTGGCAGAATGGATTTTAAAAATAACCCAATTACAGATGGTTCCCAGCATACAATGGTATGATTTTTTAACTTTATGATGGTGCAAAGGTCATACGCATTCAGGAGAAACCACACTTCAAGTACCCTACAACCATTCTATGTTTCACTTTCAGTACCATACTCAATACATAATTTATAATTGTTGAGCTATTCAATACTGTATTTAAAATACCCTGTTATGTTAGATGATTTTGCCCAACTGTAGGCTAATGTAAGTGTTCTGAGCATATGTAGGCTAGGCTAATTGATGATGTTCAGTGGGTTAGGTGAATTAAATGCATTTTTGACTTTTCTTTTTTCATTGTTTTGCATTTTTGACTTATAGTATTTTTAACTTACAATGGCTTTACCGGGACATAAGCTCATCAAAGTTGTGGAGCATCTGTACATACTATCTATAAGAGACTTTCTTTACATTCAAAGACACAAATATGGTTGATAGTGAAAGAATGGAAAAAGATTTCATTCAATAAAAATTGTTATAAAACATAGAGAAAGACATTACAGATGTATAAAGCATCAATTTATGGAGAAAATGTAACAATTATAAACACATATGTGCCTAATAAGAACTCCAAAATGTATGAAGTAAAAACTGGCATAATGGAAGGAAGATATAGAAAGTTCTACAATAATCGCTTGAGACTTCAATACTCCACTTTCAATAATGGGTAGAACAACATATTAGAAGATAAAAAGGAAACAGAGGGCTTAAACAATAAACTAACTAGACCTAACAGATACATAAAGAACACATTACCCAACAAGAAAACGCATATTCATCTCAAATGCACATGGAACATTCTCCAGGATAGATGATATGTTAGGCTATAAAAAAAGTCTCACTAAATTTAAAAACAATGAATTCCTATAAAGTATCTTCCTTAACGACAACGGAATGAAATTAAAGATGAGTAACAGGGCTGGGCATGATGGCTTACACCTGTAATCCCAGCACTTTGAGAGGTAGAGGTGGGTGGATCACAATGTCAAGAGATTGAGACCATCCTGGCCAACATGGTGGAACTCCATCTCTACTAAAAATACAAAAATTAGCTGGGCGTAGTGGTGCGCGCCTGTAGTCCCAGCTACTTGGGAGGCTGAGGCAGGAGAATCACTTGAGCCTGGGTGGCAGAGGTTGCAGTGAGCTGAGATTGTGCCACAGCACTCCAGCCTGGCGACAGAGTGAGACTCCGTCTCAAAAAAAATTAAAAGGTTATGTATTGGAAGCCTTAATATGGTTAAGGTGACAAAACTACCCAAAATTATCTACAGAGGTAAAACAATCATTATCAAAATTCTGATAGTTTTTTTTCCTTTCAGAAATGCACAAACTGATCTGAAAATTCATGGTGTTGCAAGGGATCTTGAACAGACAAGTGTTGAATAAGAAGAACAAAGTAGAAAGATTTACACTTCCTGTTATCAAAACTTACTACAATGTAACAATCATCAAAGCAGTGTGGTACTGACCCAAGGATGGATATACAGACCAATGAAGCCAGGAGCGGTGGCTCACGCCTGTAATCTCAGCACTTTGGGAGGCCCAGGCAGGCGGATCACGGTCAGGAGTTTGAGATATATAGACCAATGGAACAGAACTGAGAGTGCGTAAATAAACTCCAGTGTGCATGGCCACAGAATTTCAATAAGGATGCCAAGGTCATTTGATGGGGAAAGAACAATATCTTCTATAAAGGTGGTGAGACAACTGGATATACACATGCAAAGAGTGAAGCTGGCCCTTTCTCTACATCATATGCAAAATTCACTCAAAATCTATCAAACAGCTAAGTGGAAGAGTTAACACTAGAAAATTCTTAGAAGAAAACAGGGGTAAATCTTCATGACCTTGAGTTGAGCCATGGTTTCTTAGGTATCACACCAAGAGCACAAGCAAAAAAGAAAAACTAGATACAATGGACTTCATCACAACTAAAACTTTTTTTGTTGTTTGAGACAGAGTCTTGCTCTGTTGCCCAGGCTGGAGCACAGTGGATCTCAGCTCACTACAACCTCTGCCTCCCAGGTTCAAGCGATTCTCCTGCCTCAGCCTCCCGAGTAGCTGGGATTACAGGCACCTGCCACTATGCCCGGCTAGTTTTTGCATTTTCAGTAGAGATGGCGCTTCACCAAGTTGGCCAGGCTGGTCTTGAACTCCTGACCTCAGGTGATCCATCTGTCTCGGCCTCCCAAAGTGCTGGGATTACAGGCATGAGCCACCGTGCCTGGTCACAATTAAAACTTTTGTGCATCAAAGGACACTATCAAGAAAATGAAAAGATACCCAAATAATAGAGAAATCACTTATGCATTGTATTTTGAATAAGGATTTGGTATCCGGAATATAAAATGAACTTTTAAAATCCGACAACAAAAATAAACAACCCAAATAAAACATGGGCAGAGGGTTGGGAGCGGTAGTTCACACCTGTAATCCCAGCACTTTGGGAGGCCAAGGCAGGCAGATCACTTGAGGCCAGGAGTTTGAGACCAGCCTGATCAACACAGCGAAACCCTGTCTATAAAAAATACAAAAAAATTCAGCCAGGCATGGTGGCGCATGCCTGTAATTCCAGCTACTTGGGAGGCTGAGGAATGAGAATCACTTGAACCTGGAAGGCGGAGGTTGCAGTGAGCTGAGATCATGCTGCACCATTGCACTCCAGCCTGGGTGACAGAGGGAGGCTCTGTGTCAAAACAAGCAAACAAACAAACAAACAACAATAACAAAAATGGGCAAAGGACTTGAATAGACACTTTTCCAAAGAAAAATACTCAGCAAGTACATGAAAAGATACTCATGTCATTTGTCATTACAAAACTGCAAATCAAAACACAACGAGATAGCACTTCACACCTACTGGTATGACTATAATAAAAAAGGCAAGTGCTGGAAAGATTTGGAGAAGCTGGAACCCTCATGCATTGGTGGGAATGTGCAATGGTGCAGCTGCTGTGGAAAAGTCTGGCAGTTCCTCAAGAAGCTAAACACAGACCTAGCCTTCCACTCCTAGTATATACCCAAGAAAATGCGAAGTGGGCGTTTAAACGAAAGCTTGTACACAAAAATTCATAGTATTATAGCATTATTCCTGATAGTCAAAAAGTGGAAACAACTGAAATGTTTATTAATAGAAAAATGGATTGGGCAAAATGTGGTATGTCCATACAATGTAATATTATTCAGTCATAAGGAATGAAGCGCTGGGACAACATACAATATAGCTAAGCTTTTTTTTTTTTTTTTTTGAGACACAGTCGTGCTCTGTTGCCCAGGCTGCAGTGCAATGATGCGATCTTGCCTCACTGCAACCTCTGCCTCCTGGTTCAAGCAATTCTCCTGCCTCAGCCTCCTGACTAGCTGGGATTACAGGAGTGCACCACCATGTCCGGCTAATTTTTGTATTTTTAGCAGAGACGGGGTTTCACCATGTTGGTCAGGCTGGTCTCGAACTCCTGACCTTGTGACCCGCCTGCCTCGGCCTCCCAAAGTGCTGGGATTATAGGTGTGAGCCACCGCGCCCGGCCCATAGCTAAGCTTTTAAAACACTGTGCTACATGAAAGAAGTCAGACACAAAAGGTAACGTATTTTATAATTCCATTTATATGATATGTTCTGGATAGGCAAATTCCTAAAGACAGAAACCACATGAGTGGTTACCAGCAGCAGTAGGTAGGGATTGGCTGCTTCACAGGGACGAGGTTTCTTTGAGGGTGATGAAAATGTTGTGATATTAGATAGTGTTGATGGTTGCACAATACTATGAATATATTAAAAACCACTGGACTGGACATCTTCGAACGGTTAAAATGGTGAATTTTATGTTGTATGGATTTTACCACAATAAAAAAAACAAGAAAAGCCGGCAAGTCTTGCCACCGGAGCCATTAAATAAATGCAGGAATGATGTCAGGCTTACCCAGCGAGGCCAGGTTCCTGCAGTTCTCCAGCATCACGTCCCTGTACAGTGTCCTTTGGGCAGGGTCCAGCAATGCCCACTCCTCCTGGGTGAACTCCACGGCCACATCCTCGAAGGTCACCAAGCCCTAAAGCATTGCAAACATCACAGCTTAGCCAAGGACTACCCGCACAGGAATAGGGCCCACAAGAACAGAGCCACAGCTAGGGAAACCTGAGCACGAGATGTGGGGTGGGGTTCCGAGCTCCCCTCCCTGGCTTCTGAGCTCAGCCCTCAATGCTTGTCTCCTTAGGCCACTCCCAGGCCCAGTGCCCAGTACCACAGAGCAGCCGTCTTTTCTCTCAGGCTGGGCGCTCCTGTGACCTCGTTTCCCTCAGTCTCCAGGGGAGCACGGGCCCGTGACACGGCAGAAATCGGAGAAATACTTGGTAAGTGAATGAATGATTTCTGTACGGCCTTCATTCATCGCTTGGGCTTAGAACATTGTCATGTCTTTACCTGGCTTTCCCTTAAAACTCGCAGGAGCACGTGATGTACTTAGGGACCCTGGAGGGGGCTCTGAACCTGTAGTAAACGTTGACACACACTGACATTTTCTGGGCAGCCCTCACCCTCCATCAGATGCCTGGAAATCCTGGGATGCCTGAGGACCTGGTTTGGCCATGAGGCTCCAGGCTGCTGGAAGGTACCAAGTCTAACCTTCTAGTCAAAGGAGTAATGACTTGGGAATAGGAGCATCCTACTCACCCGTAGCCAGCTTGTCAGGAGCTCATCAACCAGCTCTCCGCTCTCTGTGTGTCCTTTTTGCTGAGAGGCTGGGAACGGGGAAGATGGAGCTGGAGGAGGAGAAACGAGTCCCAGGCTTGTCTAACGCCCACAGATCTGCCCATGATCAACCATATTCACCTCCCACACACACATGGATGAGGCACCCACACAGCGCCGACCCACACTCCACGCAAACACCTACCCACAGCTCTCCTAAGATACCCGAACACAGCTCTGTCTCACCAACCAAAAACAGGGCTCAAGGTCTGACTGCACTTGGGGAAGGGATTATTCCCACTTCACAGATGAGGAAACTGAAGTTCCAAGGGTGTCACTGTGTTTTTATCAGGTTCACAGAAAGAACTAAAGGGAGAATTCAAAAGTTCCAGCACATTCACCACAGAGGCGACATCCATAGACATCCAAACGCCTAAGTCCCAAATCCCGAGAGCCGCCCGATCAGACACCGAGGACCTCTGGGCCCTGGGGCTCCACTCCTGCCTCACCTGCTCTGCCCAACCCCCTCCTGTCCCATGCTGTGGGTCAGAACCTTTCAAGCCTGGACTCTGAGAAATGCCAGGACCCCACAACTCACCAGCAGTCGGGGGCAGGACGACGGCCGCCATCCTGTGACTCCGACAGCAACAGGGCAGCCGGGAAGCAGGACGCTCCTCCCTTATTCCACAGCACTCTCGGGACGGAGCTCTGGAAGAAACGGGAACGCTCCAAGTCTCCATGGCCGCCTCCCTCTCCGGCTGCTGCTGATGGGCCCTCCTCAGCCCATCCTTCCCATCCTTCAAATGCAAGTTCTGGCTTCCACATTGGGCCTTTATTTTGCTGAGCAGGCAATCATTCAGGGCCACCTGATGGAAAACTTGCCTTCCTCTGTCCCCAACACAATGACGGTACCCCCCTGCCCCACCCACTTTGAGAACCTTGGCTTCACACAGTCTCACGGCACGATCTTCCTATCCACAAACGCAATCCCGGCTACTTCCTCCTTCCCTGGGGACTCCGGTGCCTCCATCACTCCTCCCACCTCCAGTCCCAGCTCCTGGAGGATGTCAGAGATCCCTAGAGTCTCAGGAGTTCCTCAGCTCCAGGGCCCTTTGACCCTTCTCTCCTCATCAGCCACACGTTTCCACACGCCCCCTCAGCCTTGATCAGCACCGGGCACTGTCCCATCACCCAGAACAACGTTCAGAAACTCCCCTCTCAGAACCCACCTCCCTCCTCAACTTCCACCGTGTTCACTAATTTTTTCTGTCACTGCATGTCCTCTGACAACACACAGGCCTCAGTCACCTCCCCCTACCTCAGTCACCCGCCTCCTGCCTAGGTCAGCCCCTCTCCTGCCTCAGTCACCCCGATCCTGCCTCGGTCACCCCCTCCTGCCCATGCTCTGCCTCAGTTACCCCCTCTCCTGCCCTTGGTCATCCCCCTCCTGCCTGTGCTCAGCCTCAGTCACCCCCCTCCTGCCGCACTCAGCCCCTCTCCTACCCATGCTCTGCCTTGGTTACCCCCTCTCCTGCCTCAGCCACCCCATCTCTTGATTTCATCCTCACCCAGCTTGGATGTCACTGTCCCTCATTTCAGCTGATTTCCTCCTCCCCACCCCACACCGTCATGCCAGCCCAGGCGTGACTCCAAACATCCACTTGCTCCAGGGGACATTCGGGCAGACCACCCTGTGCAAGGGCTGTGACGCTGCCACTCTGGAGTAACATGGTCACCAACGTGAAAAGAACCCTCAGCCTGCAGGGCGATCCCACAGGTCAGCGTGGCTTCCCACTCGTCAAACCTCCTCTCCCTCTTTAAACCTCACACCTTCTCCCCTGTCCTCTCTGTGGTAACCGCTTCCTAACGAGCCCCTGACGATCCCAGCCTCCCGGTGCTCACACCCTGTGTAGACCCGACACACACACGGGATTAGGGCTGACCTGTGTGACCAGCAGAATATGGCTGAGGAGACAGCGGGGATGGGTACAGGGTTGACTTCCAGGGCCAGGTCCTAGAAGGCACTGAAGCTGCTTCCGCCTTGGTCTCCTGGATGCTGCTCTAGGGGATGCCAGTTGCCATGCTGGGAAGATGCTCAAGTGGCCCTGTGTAGAGGCCTATGTGGAGAGGAACTGAGGCCTCCCACCGACAGCCAGCTCTGACTCGCAGGCCACGGAGTGGCCCCCGGTACCGGTTGAGCCTTCGGATGATACGAACTCAGCTGACAGCCTTCTGCAAGTTTCCAGCCAGAGCCTTCCAGCCAAGCCGCTCCTGAATTCCAGAAACACAAAAGCAGAGACAGACGATACATGATCATTTTTTCAAGTGACTAAGGTTTGAGATCATGTTAGGCAGCAGGAGACGACACATCATCTCATTTTCAGCAGATAGTCCCAATCCCGCTTCTCAGGGTAATGATCACGAGGAGGAATCTACTTTCCTGTGTTGCTGTCAGCACTGCAACCTGCACCCCGCTCTCCCGCCTCCTCCCATCGCAGACAAGGAGCTCCCTGCCTTCTCCACAGGACCTGCTGGGCAGTTCTGGCCTGGGGTCCACCCTCCTGCTTTTGAGGAGCTGTCTGTGCTCAAAGCTCTCTCCACTAATTTTTGTAGTTTTAGTAGTCAGGGTTTCACCATATTGGCCACGCTGGTCTCAACCTCCTGACCTCAGGTGATCCACCCGCGTCGGCATCCCAAAGTGCTGGGATTACAGGTGTGAGCCACCACGCCCAGCCCGAAAATGAATTTTCAATTGTGTTTCATTCTCATTGGTTTAACTGAAATAGCTCCATGTGGCTAGTGGCTACCATGCTGGACAGCGCCTAGACAAGCACAGGACTGACTTCCTTGAGGATGCAGAGGCGAGGCCCTGTGAGTGGCAGAATGAGGGCGGGGCACATGGCCCTAGGCCAAGGAGGCTGCCTGCAGGTTTGCCAGACAGGAGCTGGGGCACAGAGAGTGCTCTGAGCCCTCTGACCAATGCATGGAGGAAAGCAAGCAGCATCACATTTTCTCAGCTCTAAATTCCCAGGTCTCTTCTTTCTACGTCCTTCCTACTCCAGGACCATTACTTAGGCTTAGGCCACAATCATCTGATTCCTAAATCACCTCCGAACACCTTCTCTTTTGCCTCTTAAATGTCTTCCTTCTGAATCCTGAAGTTCTTGTTATCTACATGCTTACACTACATGCAAATCACATCACTCTCCGGCCCACAACTCTTCAGTGTATTCCCACTGGCCTGAGAACAGAGTCTGAAGTGAGGCCTCGCCTGGTTCTGCCTCTCTCTCGGTCTTGGTCACACCTCTTTCCCTGTTTTGTTTTTGTTTTTGTTTTTTGAGGAGTCTCACTCTGACGCTCTGGAGTGCTGTGGCGCGATCTTGGCTCACTGCAACTTTCGCCTCCCAGGTTCAAGCAATTCTCCTGCCTCGGCCTCCCAAGCAGCCGGGACTACAGGCGTGCGCCACCACACCCAGCTAATTTTCGTAATTTTAGTAGAGACGGGGTTTCACCATGTTGGCCAGGCTGGTCTAGAACTTCTGGTATCAGGTGATCCACTTGCCTTGGTCTCCCAAAGTGCTGGGATTACAGGCGTGACCACCACGCCCTGCTTCTTTCCCTGTTCTTGTCTCAGCTTCAGCCATCCCTGTGTTCCCAGTGCAGGGAGCATGGCAGCCTCTCTCCTGCTGCGGGGGCTTTCCTTACGTAGCTTCCTTGACAGGCAGTGCTCTCTTGGACATATCCCTGTCCCCTCACTCCAGTCAAGCCCGATGACTAGCTACATCTGACCCCGACTTGGAGATGGAGCAGCAATTCCCTTTTTTAGGGGCCTGTGAACCCCAAATGGAAAAATAAAGGAAAATCTTGAAGTTCCTTTAAGGGAAATTCCAGGCAGCCAGCTAGCCCCAAAAGTAAATAAGGAACTTGTTAAACAAGAAGGTAACAGTAACCTAAACCAACAGCCAAAGAAGTTAAGGTTCCAGAGTGTTTGCTTTCCCCATGAAAACTAAAGATAATGCCTTAACAAGCGTCCCTGAGTTGCCTTTCAGAGGCTGGGACTCCCACTGAGGACCCCCACCAAATGGAGCTGCTGGCTCAGAGACCCCAGATGAGGGGGGTGTGAAGGCTGAGCTTCAGTGTCCTTTGGGCTAAGTTTCTTGCTGAGGGGCTTGGAGAAAGTCACTTCCCTCAGCCCGTTCACATTTTCCTACTGACTCTAAATTTTTAAACAAAGCTTCTTTTCCTTAACCAATTACAAATCAGAAAATCTCTGAATCTACCGTACACTCCTGCTTCAAGACATCCTTGCCCTTTTAGGTCTAAACCAGCGTCTAACCTCCATGTATTGCCTTATGATTTTGCCTGTAGCTTCTGCTTTTCTGTAATTTACCGTTGCCTTCAGAAATCCTTGCCTAGCCGGGCGCGGTGGCTCACGCCTGTAATCCCAGCACTTCGGGAGGCCTAGGCGGGCGGATCACCTGAGGTCAGGAGTTTGAGGCCAACCTGGCTAACATGGTGAAACTCTGCCTCTACTAAAAATACAAAACATTTGCCGGGTGTGGTGGTATGTGCCTGTAATCCCAGGGACTCGGGAGGCTAAGGCAGAAAAATCACTTGAACCTGGGAGGCGGAGGTTATAGTGAGCTGAGATCGCACCATTGCACTCCAGCCTGGGAGACCAAGTGATATTCTGTCTGATTAAAAAAAAAAAAAAAAAAAGGCCGGGCATGGTGGCTCATGCCTGTACCATCTCAGCACTTTGGCAGGCTGAGAGGGGTGGATCACGAGGTCAGGAGATCAAGACCAGCTGGGCCAACATGGTGAAACCCTGTCTCTACCAAAAATACAAAAATTAGCCAGGTGTGGTGGGGGGCGCTTGTAATCCCAGCTACTCAGGAGGCTGAGGCAGGAGAATTGGTTGAATCTGGGAGGCGGGGATTGCAGTGAGCTGAGATTGCGACACTGCACTCCAACCTGGGTGACAGAGCAAGACTCCGTCTCCAAAAAAAAAAAAAATTCCTTGCCTAACAGCCACTGGGAAGGCCAGGATTTGAACAATTAATGGTCTGGTCCTCTTTGCTTAGTGTTCTGCAATAAAAGCTTTTCTATCTGATGCAGCAACCCTCAATATAGACATCTGGTTTCACTGTACCACCAGGTGACAAGACCCCAGTTCGGTTCTATAACAACTTAAGCTCTCAAGCTAAATATCCTTCCCAAGAAAGCTTCCCTGTTCCCTCTGATCAAGTTCACTTGTGCCAAGCTCACGCATCACTCCTGTCATTCATCGTTTAACATTCATCTTCCCTGTTAGAAGGTAAACTTTACGGAGGTAGGACAGGGGCCATTTCAGGTCCTCTAGGGTCCCCGTGCATCTGACCCAGGACCTGACTCATGGAGGTGACCTGGTTTGCCAAGGATTGTCCCGGTTTGAACACTGGATGTCCTGTGCCCTAGCAAATCCCTTGGTACTGAATAAATGAGGATGGTTGGTCTCCATAAACTGTGTACTCAAATAATATCTATTGCATGATAAGTAAACATTCCCTCAAGAGTGTTGCAGGAAAGCTAGAATGTAAAAGGTACACAAACAAACACACACACAATCAGTAAAAACCCCACCATTTAATACAAGATTACTTAACATGCTTCTCTGCAATATGAATCACCACATTGTTATTTCACAGAAGTTTTAAGAAACAAAGTTAATTCCTATTAGGAGGTGACATGGTTTGGTTCTGTGTCTCTCCCACCCAGCTCTCATCTCCAGTTGTAATAATCCCCACATGTCAGAGGAGGGGCCAGGAAGGAGGTGACTGAATCATGGGGTTGGACTTCCCTCTTGCTGTTCTGACAGTAAGTTCTCATGAGATTTGACGGTTTAAAAGTCTGACGGTTACCTCTTCTCTCTCTCTCCTGCAGCCATGTAAGACGTGCCTTGCTTTCCCTTTGCTTTCCACCACGATTGTAAGTTTCCTGAGGCCTCCCCCGCCACGCAGAACTGTGAGTCAATTAAACTTCTTTCCTTTATACATCACCCAGTCTCAGGAAGTTATTTAAAGTAGTGTGAAAACTCTCAGGTAGTTCTTTATAGCAGTGTGAAAACGGACTAATACAGGAGGCAAGGTGCAGAGGACAATCGTTTTGGAAACCAGTGCCCTACCCTTCAATTTATAAGTTGTTGCTTAATATTCTTCCAAATGGGGGAAAAAAATCCCACTGCTCAAAACACATCTGGTTGCCAGTCAATTTAATTTTAAATTTGTTACTAATGTAAGAAAGCTCAAATCATCCTTTTTATAAAGGTCCTCATATTTTGAAGTTTGGTGGAGGCTGATACGCCTTTAGAAATAAAATCGACAGCCGGGCACAGTGGCTCACGCCTGTAATCCCAGCACTTTGGGAGGTTGAGGCAGGCGGATCACTTGAGGTCAGGAGTTCAAGATCAGCCTGGCCCACATGGCAAAAATCCGTCTCTACTAAAAATACAAACAAAATTAGCTGGGCGTGGTGGTACTTGCCTGTAGTCCCAGCTACGCAGGAAACTGAGGCAGGAGAATTGCTTGAATCTGGAAGGTGGAGGTTGAAGTGAGACAAGATTGCTCCATTGCACTCCAGCCTGGGCAACAGAGTGAGACTTGGTCTCAAGAAAAAAAAAAAAAGTCAAATCAAACAGGCCTGAAGAATGTTGCTGAGTAGTCCTGCTAGTTGTTAGTGGGAAGACTTGTAACACTACATATACATGTAAAATTTTCTACATTTATACTTATATAAAATCCAGAAACTTTTAGCATTATAGCATATCAGAAAATCTGCATTTAGCTACAGTTACACATCTTTACATTATTTGTATGTCTGTTTTGTAGATACTTATTTGCATGTGACTGTATTTACTTATTTATACACATATAACCAAAAATACCTCTGTCTTTTTACCTTGAACTTTCCTTAAGATACCTTCACTCTTAGTGACTTCCATGTGGTTACAACCCCAGCACAGGAAAAGCCCATGAGCAGTTCTTCTACACAGCAGAGCCTGCTGGAACCTTGTTGTAGGTTCCACACTGTACTCACCTGGTCACACACAAATCCACAACGACAGGTGGACCTTGCGGCAGGCTTCAACACGAATCTGAGCTTGA
This sequence comes from Papio anubis, assembly GCF_008728515.1. Lineage (NCBI taxonomy): Eukaryota > Metazoa > Chordata > Mammalia > Primates > Cercopithecidae > Papio > Papio anubis. Next base: position 42,926,850 of record NC_044995.1, on the reverse strand, counting down.
ATGATGTTTTTCTCATCTGAAAAAAAAAAAAAGAAGGCACAAAGATTTCTTTCCAGGATTTGTATAGGTTGTACAGTTGTTGGACACAGCTGTTGGAAACACCATCCCATTCACTTTTTTGGGTACTCAATGATTAAACGTGTAATAAGGGCCCAGCCTGTGGGCTGGGACTGGATTTACCTGATTCCTATCCGGCCATCTGCTCCTTAAGAGGGGAGAAAGCAGCTTAACGCTGTGTGCATTTGACTTGCTCAACTTATTAGACTGGAGAGAGCTTCTATGGTGACTCCAGAGGCTTTAAAAATATCTTGTCACTTAGAGGCCCTAGTAAGTGACTAAGCTGAATTTTTAACAATGTATACGGTTTATTCAGAACTGTAGGTATTTTTTTTTAAGGCCCTATAGCAGGGTTTCCAAACCTGGCACTACTGATAATTCCTTGTTGTGGGGAACTGTCCTGTACAACGTAGAATCTTTAAGAGCGAGCAGAGTCCCTCTTCCCCGGCCTCCACCCTCTAGGTGACAGTAGCAGCCTCCCCTCCCCACAATTTGTGACAACCACAGCCGTCTCCAGCTACAGCCAAAAGTCCCCTGGGGCGCAGAATCGCCCTGGGTGAGGGCGACTGGGGCTCTCTGAGGAGGCGACAACGGCGCGGGCCCCGATCCAGGGGCAAGCAGCAGCTTCGCGCTGACCTGCTTGCACACAGCCGGAGGCCTCATGGACAGAAACACGGCTACCGGGAGGGACGCAGGGCCCACGGCTGGCGGTGTCCGCGGCCCACGTCGCCCCCTGGACTCGGACCCGAGGCCCCGCCAGTCGCTCACCAAGCCCGGCCCCTCCCGCGGGGGCCAAAAGCGCCGACTCGCGGGGACGGAGGGACTCGCTCTCCGGTGCCCCACGCGCAGCCCCTCCCACAGCACCGCCCCGCGCTTCCGCTTCCGGTCTGGGAAGAGCCGCGCTACATGTCCGCTTCCGGCTCACACGGGCAGCCTCGCAGAGTCGAGCGTGTTGGGGGTTCGGCGCTTAGGCGGCAGGCGCGGCGGGCGGGAGCGGCGGCCGCGCACCCCAGCCTCGGGCAGAGGTGTTCTAGTTTGCTTAGTGGGCACAAAGTTGGGCCCTGGCCTGCGGCAGTAGTGTGGGCAGGGTTGGCCCTGGGGGCGGAGCCAGGCTGATTGTGGGCGGAGATTAGTTCCGGGGCGGGGCTGAAGGCGGGGAACCGGCTGCGGCCGTACCAGGCCTGGAGGGCGAGGCTGATTGAGCAGACACCAGTTCCAGGGGCGGGGCTGTGGGTGGGGCCCTGTTCTCGGGTACAAGGCTTGCAGAGCTGGGGTGACTGAGCAGAGACCAGTTACAGGGGCGGAGACCTCCATTTCCTGGGCGGGGCTGAGCGGGAACCAGGCGGTGGTGGTGCCAGCCCTGGAAAATGGGGCTGGCTGTGGGCGGAGATCAGTTCCGGGCAAGGCAGGGGGCGGGGACTAGGCTGTGGGTGTACCGGCCCTGGAGGGCAGTGCTGATTGGCAGAGATCAGTTCTGGGGCGGAGCTATGGGTGGCACCAAGCCTGGGGGCGGGGCTGGCTGTTTGCGGAGACCAGTTCTGGGGGCGGGACTGTGGGCTGCACCAGGCCTAGGGATGGGGCAGTGGGTGGAGACCAGTTCCAGGGGCAGGGATCTGGGTATGAATAAAACGGTGTCTGATGTGGATGGGTTGGGATAGGCCCAGGAGCCGGGATTGTGGGAGATAAGATTCAGGGGCAGGGCTTTCCTTGTATCCCTAGATTTTGATACAGTTACTTCGCCATGTGCATACAACCCGATAGAATCAGATTATATATGCACATTTGTCTATAATTTGCTTTCCCAAGGCAGAACATAGTGATTTAACACTAAGAGTTTTGGGGAGCAGGAGAGGACTGAGTCATAGATATACATATAGGAAAACTTAAGAGTGGTACAAAGTCAGTCAAATATTCTCTCACCACTGTCTTCCAGTTCTGCTCACAGGCAAACATAATTTTTATCTTTATCTTTCCAGATATAGTGTGGACATGTATGTGTGTGTATGTGTGTATGCTGTAGTCATATTCATGGAATAAATGCTATTACTCCCCCCCCTACACACACACACAAGTCACTGTTTTATACACCATGGATATGGACTGAACAAAATAGGTAAACGTACTTGCCCGAGTCGGAGAACGTGCATTTTAGTTGTGGGGTGGGCAGGAGGAGTGAACAGTGAATGTGATAAATAGAATACATGGTATGTTGGTGTGTTAGATACTGGTAAGTGCTGGTTGGGCGTGGTGGCTCACGCTTGTAATCTCAACACTTTGGGAGGCCGAGGTGGGCGGATTACCTGAGGTCAGGAGTTCGAGACCAGCTTGGCCAACATGGTGAAACCCCGTCTCTACTAAAAATACAAAATTAGCCAGGCATGGTGGCGGATTCCTTGTAATCCCAGCTACTCGGGTGGCTGAGGCAGGAGAATCGCTTGAACTCTGGAGGTGGAGGTTGCAGTGAGCCGAGATTGCAGCCACTGCACTCCAGCCTGGGTGACAAGAGCAAGACTCCACCTCAAAAAAAAAAAAAACCACAAAAACCAAAAACAAAAAAAGATACTGGTAAGTGCAAATGGAAAAAAATGAGGGGAATGGTCTTGAGTGATCTTCCCCTTGGCCACCTCCTCTCATTCCTGAGAAGCTCAAAGCTTCAATTTTACTTTCCGCTAGACAGTGAAGACTTTCTGCTGCCCCAGTTTGCCATGCCCTTGCAGACAGGCCACCAACGACATCCTTTTCCTCTTTCAGTACACAGGGTTTACCCTGATGATGGAAGTGGGGCTGTGGGGCTGTGGTGGTCCTGGCTGGGAAACTTCAACAGCTGCAGATATGAGTGACTGCTCATTTTCACAGAGATCTGGCTGTGATCTGCTGTTGTTCAGAAAGTTAGGTGTGCCATGAATGGATGTCCAGGAAGATAAGCAGCTGCTGATTGGAACTGTGTGAATTTTTCAATTTAGATTAAACTGGGGGAGAATGAACATTTAATTCTTTCCATCTTTGAAAGTGGTATAGCTTTTTGTTGACGTAGTTCTTTCCTTAAGCCATGATAATTTTAATTCTAGTGAAATGTTAGGCATTCTTATTGGGGTTGTTTTTAGACATGGTACATAGCTCTTTTTTGTTTTTCTGTTTTGTTTTAAAATTATTTTGATAAGATTCCAAATTTACAGAAGAGCTGCAAGAATGGTATAAAGAACTCCTTTATATCTGTGTATTTTGTGCCTGTGTCACCAAAAGTTAACATTTTACCCTGTTTGCTTTATCATGAACTCTGTCTCTCTTTACATACATTACAATTTTTTTTTTAACCATTTGAGAGTAAGTGACAGACATTGTGCCCATTTACCACCAAATCAGGGTGTATTTCTTAATAACAAGGACCTTTTCTTTCAGAACTACAGTAATTAGCAAAATCAGGGAATTGAACACTGCAGGGGGCTGTTATCTAATAACATAATCCATATTCAGAATTGCCAATTGTCACAATAATGTTTTCCATGGCGTTTTTTCTTTCTTTTAATTTTTTAGTTTTGCGACAGAGTCTCACTCTGTTGCCCAGGTTGGAGTGCAGTGGCACCATTTTGGCTCACTGCAGCATGTGCCTCCTAGGTTCAAACAATTTTCATGCCTCAGCCTCCGGAGTAGCTGGGATTACAGGCACGTGCCTCCATGCTGGCTAATTTATTTTTTATTTTTTTGGTATTTCTAGTAGAGATGGTGTTTCACCATGTGGCTCACACATGTGTCTGAGGACCTCACAGTTCCATGTGACTAGGGAGGCCTCACAATCATGGTGGAAGGCGAAAGGCACGGTCTTATATGGTGGCGGACAAGAGAAAGCCTTTGCGGGGAAACTCCCCTTTATAAAACCATCATATCTCATGAGACTTATTCGCTATCACGGGAGCAGCATGGGAAAGACCTGTCCCCATGATTCAGTTACCTCCTGCCCGGTCCCTCCCATGACATGTGGTAATTGTGGGAGCTACAATTCAAGATGAGATTTGGGTGGGGACACAGCCACACCATATTAGGTGTCCTGTATTTGGCCACATTGGAGTCCTTCTTAAACTAAACCAAAGAAGAAACAACAAAAAATCAAATAGTATTATTTGAAAATACACCTAGGAATACCTGACATAATTTAAAGACATCAAACCATTTACACATAAAAGTAAGATCTTTTACAAATTACTCTTGCATCAAAGAGGAACGCTAACTTCCACTAAAGACTATTTAGAATAAGGCAATTTTTTTTTCACGTTTCTTTTGGGAGACTTTTTATAAAAAAAAAAAATTTTAGGGTCAGGGGTACATGTACATGTTTGTTATACAGGTGAACTGCCTGTCATGGAGGTTTGGTATACAGATTATTTAATCACCCAGGTAATAAGCGTAGTACCTGATAGGTAGTTTTTCGATCCTTGCCCTCCTTCCACCCTCCACCCTCAGATAGGCTTCAGTGTCTCTTGTTCCGTCTTTGTGTTAGAATAAGGAAAAATTTGTACATGACACATAAATGTCTCTAGCTTGATATGCTAGTAATCCCAAAGTGATGTATTCAAATGATTTATGCTTTTAATTTAACATGGGATGTGAGAAAGAAACTAAAACCCAGGGGTCTAGTAAGAACGAAATAGAATATAAAATCAGAATAAAATGTAGCAAAGTATTTTTTTTTTTAAATTCTAGAATAAAGGTTTATTCTGAAAAAGCGGAGAATGTCCAGAAATTGACATGGACTATTTACAGAAATTTTATATAAGGGAGTGGTAACATTTAAAATCAGCCAGGAAGAAATAATTTCAATGATATTGTTTCACACACCCATCCTTTCAGAAAAAAAGTTAGATCACTACTTCCCAAAAATATCCCTAATCATTCTCAGATGGCTAAAGGAAGTTTAAGCAAAAATGGACAAGTTCAAAATTCAATATACTAGGAAAGTTCACTGTGGAAAGAATGTTCTCTTCAACAAATTGCACTGGGACAACTAGGTGCCAATATGCAAAAGAGTGAAATTGGCCTGGGCGCGGTGGCTAACGCCTGTAACCCCAGCACTTTGGGAGGCTGAGGCGGGCAGATCATGAGGTCAAGAGATCGAGACCATCCTGGCCAACGTGGTGAAACCCCGTCTCTACTAAAAATACAAAAATTAACTGGGTGTGGTGCCGGGCACCTGTAGTCCCAGCTGCTCGGGAGGCTGAGGCAGGAGAATTGCTTGAACCCAGAAGGTGGAGTTTGCAGTGAGCCGAGATTGTGCCACCGCACTCCAGCCTGGGAACAGAGCGAGACTGTCTAAAAAAAAAAAAAAAGAAAAAAAAAAAAGAAAGAAATTGGACCTCTATTTCATACCGTGTACAAAAGTGAGCTCAAAATAGATCATAGAGCTACAGGTAACAGCTAAAACTATAAACTTTTTGGAAGAAAACATAGGAGTCAAACTTTATGATCTTGGGTTAGGCAATTGTTTCTTAGATATGACATCAAAAACAGGTGACAAAAGAAAAAATAGATAAATTGGACTTAACATTAAAAAACGTTGATGCTTCAAAGGACACCATCAAGAAAAAAGACAACCATGGACTGGGTGAAAACATTTACAAATGATTTATCTGATATGTGACTTATATTCAAAATATACAAAGCCTTGCAACTCAGCAATAAAAAGATACCCAATTAAAAGTGGACAAAGAGCTTTTTTTTTGGTGAGATGGAGTCTTCCTCTGTCACCCAGGCTAGAGTGCGGTGGCACCATTTTGGCTCACTGCAACCTCTGCCTCCTGGATTCAAGCGATTCTCCCGTCTCAGCCTTCCAAGTAGCTGGGACCACAGGTGCTTTCATGCACCACCTGGCTAAAATTTTTGTATTTTTAGCAGAGACAGGGTTTTGCCACGTTGGCCAGGCTGGTCTTGAACTCCTGACCTCAAGTGATCTTCCCGCTTTGGTCTCCCAAAGTGCTGGGATTACAGGTATGAGCCCCTGCACCCAGCCTGAAAAATGAACAAAGAGTTTGAATAGTCATGTCTTTTTTTTTTTTTTTTTTTTGGAGGCAGTCTCGCTCTACTGCCCAGGCTGGAGTACAGTGAGTGCGATCTCAGCTCACTGCAAGCCTCCTGGGGTTCGCCATTCCTCCTGCCTCCCAGCCTCCCGAGTAGCTGGGACTGCAGAAGCCGCCACCTCGCCCAGCTGGATTTTGTATTTTTTTTGAAGTGAGAGCGGGGTTTCACGTGTTAGCCCAGGATGGTCTCGATCTCCTGACCTTGTGATCTGCCTGTCGGCCCCAAAGTGCTGGGATTACAGGCTTGGGCACAGCCCGGCCCTTTGAATAGTCATTTCTACAAAGAAGATATACAAATGGCAAATATGTACATGAAAAGATGCTCAGCCTCTTTAATCATTAGGGAAGTTAATATCAAAACTTCCATAAAATATCACTTCACACCCATTGGGATAATTTAAAAGACAGTCAATAACAAGAGATATTAAATGTTTTGAAGGCTATGCAACTGTGCAACAACCAAGCATGCACCGAACACAGGCTGTCTGGTAATAACTCCTAGGTAAGCCACCAATATAGCACCTCAGCCACAGATGGCATGCCACACACAATGAATTCTAAAAGTCTCTTTTAACCCATGGTAGCCAACATAATTCTCATTTGTGCATGCAATCAATGTAAAAAAATTATTGAGACGTTGTCGTTGTGACTGGCTGGGGCTGGCGTTGTGGGCAGTAAAATAATTTCCCAAGACAGTCATAGGTAAAGAAAGATTTATTAGAGAAGGTATGAAGGTAGGTTGCGAGGATGCAACAGGCAGCACAGAAGAGAAGGGGCTGTTTGCAAACAGGAAGAGGTTGGAGGGAATTTTATAGGGTCGTGCTGGAGGTGGCCACGTGCATGTAAGGTGTGCAGATAAGGTCATGTTGCTGGGACTACGTGCAGACCGAGGTCTTTTGGAACAGGATGTCATACCAGTGTGTTGTTGGCAGTTAGCCATCTCTCAGAACAATTGTTCTCCCCCAGCCAGGGGCCCCTTCCTTGTTGTTGGTTACTTATTAGGACTCCACATGAGATCTTTGAAATGATTTTTGTTTTTTTGTAATGAGTTCCAGAAATCCAGTTTGTACTTTCCACTGATGGCACATCTCAATTTGTGAGTTGAATGTTATCAGTTGTACCTGCTCCATATTTAGATTTTTTTTTTTCTTTTCTTTTCTTTTTTTTTTTTTTTTTTGACAGAGTTTCCCACTCTCTCCCCCGGGCTGGAGTGCAGTGGCGCGATCTCGGCTCACTGCAAGATCCGCGTCCCAGGTTCACGCCATTCTCCTGCCTCAGTCTTCCGAGTAGCTGGGACTATAGGTGTGCACCACCACATCCACCTGTATTAATATCATGGCTAATATTTTGTATTTTTAGTAGAGATGGGGTTTCACCGTGTTAGCCAGGATGGTCTCGATCTCCTGACCTCGTGATCTGCCTGCCTCGGTCTCCTAAAGTGCTGAGATTACAGGTGTGAGCCACCGTGCCTGGCCGTGTTTAGATTTTCTAGGGTTCACAGCTGTAAAGTAAGATTCACATGTCCAGGTTGTTCCAAGCATACTTCAAAGCTTTCCACTTCAAGAGTCATGTCAGATGAATAATGAGAATTCCTTTGGAATCTAACAACAAAGGGGTCATTGTGGCGTTAGCAACAGAAGCAGCCATAGAACGGTGAAGGAAAACAGAAGTTTGGAGTGGCCTGAGGAGTTAGCTGGAGGTGAGGAGATAGGAGACATAGATATAGATGATCTTTTCTCAGTGGTTCATAGCTAAGGGGAAGGGATAGAGAGTAGTGGTGAAGGAGGGGATCCCAGGAAGTTTAGGAGAGGAGTGTCTGTGTAGCTAGGAGAAACTTGAACATGTTTAAATGCCGAAGAAGGGATTCAGTAGAAAAACAGAAGTTAAAGATATGGAGTCGCCTGTAATCCCAGCACTTTGGGAGGTTAAGGCAGGCAGATCATGAGGTCAGGAGTTCGAGGCCACTCTCGCCAACATGGCGAAACCCCATCTCTACTAAAAATACCAAAAAATTAGCTGGGCATATAGATGTGTGCCTTTAATCCCAGCTACTTGGGAGGCTGAGGCAAGATAATTGCTTGAACCCAGGCAGCAGAGGTTGCAGTGAGCCCAGATCGTTCCACTGTACTCCAGCCTGGGCTACAGAGTGGGACTCTGTCTCAAAAAAAAAAAAAAAAAAAAAAAGATGATACAAGGGTTACGTTGCAATATTGGAAGCATAAAATTAACAGGAAGAAGGAATGAGGCTCAGATCACTCTTGGTGGATAAAGGAAATATATTTATTTATTTAAGAGACAGGGTCTTGCTCTTTGGCCAAGGCTAGAGTGCAGTGGCCTGATCGCCGCTCCCTGCAACCTCGACCTTCTGGGCTCAAGCTATCCTCCTCGCTCAGCCTCTCTCGTTCAACTAGGACCTCAGACGTGTATCATCACCCCCAGCTAACTCTTTAATTTTTAGTAGAGATGGGGTTCTCCCTATGTTGCCCTGACTGGTCTCAAACTCCCGGGTTCAAGTGGCCCTCCCGCCTCAGCCTACCACAGTGCTGGGATTACATGCGTGAACCACCATGCCTGGCAGGAAATCTCTTTAAATACAATTAAAGGAAATTTGGAAACATTCGATGCTTATCAGGGATATTTGCAGATTTGGCAACTCACGTCTTTGGGAACCATCAGGTAAATTAAGGAAAATTAAATATCTATGAGGAAAAAAGAAATCCGGAGAAAATTTTGCAACAGGTTTTGGGGAAAATCAAGGGGTAAACATAACAATGCATACACAGAAAATAAAGTTTCTATGCATGATGGATTCTTCCCAGTTGATGGAGAATATTTTGTATTTACAGTGGCACTAAGACGTCATGTCATGTGATTCTTTTTTCAGCAGTGGTCATATGACGGTGGTAGCCATGGCGTCACAGATAATAGGGACCGTCCAAGCTTGAAGTTTTACAAGGTGGATATGATAAGTGGTAAGGAATTTTGGATTAATCTAAATGAATTTTTTTTAGATAGGGTCTCATTCTGTGCTCAGGCTGGAGTGCAGCTGTGTGATCTCCGCTCACCACAGCCTCCACCTCCTGGGTTCAAGAGATTCTCCCACCTCAGCCCCCTGAGTAGCTGGGACTACAGGTGTGCACCACCATGCCCGGCTAATTTTTTTGTTTTTGTTTTGGTAGGGATGGGGTTTCACCATGTTGGCCAGGCTGGTCTTGAACTCCTGGCCTCAAGTGATCCACCCACCTCGGCCTCCCAAAGTGCTGAGATTACAGGCGTGAGCCACTGCGCCCAGCCTCTAAGGGAAATATTGAGGTCACAGACTGCAGAATCCAAGAGTGCTAGGAATCAGAGGAGAGAGAGGAAGGTGAAGATACGGAGGTCTGGAGTGATTCAAATATCCAAATCATAGATACCCTGTTCCTCAAGGTGTGTTCTTCAAGAACAGGTATCTATGGTATGGGTGTTTGAATTAAAAATCCTGGAAATCAGAAATTTATAGTGAGTGAATAAGTTTTCTGGTTTATTTATTTATTTATTTATTTAGAGACAGTCTCGCTCTGTCGCCCAGACTGGAGTGCAGTGGTGCGATCTTGGCTCACTGCAACCTCCAGCTCCTGGGTTCAAGCGATTCTCCTGTCTCAGCCTCCCGAGTAGCTGGGATTACAGATGCGCACCACCACACCCAGCTAATTTTTGTATTTTTAGTAGAGATGGGGTTTCACCATGTTGGCCAGGCTGGTCTTGAACTCCTGACCTCAAGCGATTCGCCTGCCTCGGCCTTCCAAAGTGCTGGGATTACAGGCATAAGCCGCTGTGCCGGGCCTGAATTATTTATTTTTGAGCGTGGCCGTTTGGGTTGCTGAAAATGTCTGGGGTGTGGGATTAAGGCTCGAAGAGCAGAGCAGTTGATAATTTCATTATTGACTTACAAGCTGCAGGAACTGTGCAAACCAAGAGGTCAGTTGTTAACCAGATGAATAGTCAAGTAATGCATAAGAATGACAGGATTTGGGCTGGGCATGGTGGCCCATGCCTGTAATCCCAGCACTTTGGGAGGTCGAGGTGGGAGGATCATTGAGTTCAGGAGTTCCAGACCAGCCTGGACAAGGTGGTGAAACCTCGTCTCTACAAAAACCACAATTAGCCAGGCATGGTGATGCACGCCTGTAATCCCAGCTACTCGGGAGGCTCAGGCGGGTGGATCACTTGAGCCTGGGGAGGTAAAGGCTGCAGTGAGCTGTGATTGCACCGCTGCACTCCAGCCCGAGTGACGGAGTGGGACCAAAAAGAAAAGAAAACAAAACAAAACAAAAGGCAAGATTTGAGATTTAGTAAAAGACTGCCATGTGCATCATGAGAGGGAGTATCAGGACTTGAGCATTTAAGAGTGACAAGGGCAGAAAGAGAATAAAATAGTACTCAAACAAGGAGGGGGTTTGCAGGATGATGAAGGAGAGTTTTGACCTTGAACTTTCTGTGCTGACTCAAATCTGCCTGATGATGTCCCAGGAAGCAGGTCAGACCTATCTCCAGAGGGAGAGAGGAAGGATGAAAGTCCAAAACAGCTGAGATCCTTGTCCTGAGAAGACAGGCTTCATTCATCAATTTCACCCCATTTCATGATTTATTTTAATAGTGTAAGAGGAAAAGAAGCGTGATGGGCAAGAGTTCACAGAGGAAGCAACGTGACTGTGTAAACCAATGCAAATCAAAGCCTGGCTTGAACACCTCAATCCCTCTGAGAATGTCCAATTACACATTCAAGAGTCCAGTTACGAGAATTACACCCCATCCTGGCAATGAGGTCAGATACCATCAATGGGAGGAGAGCTTGGAGAAGCCTCAGCAGGTCTGCTGGCAGAAGAGACTGCAAGGACTGCAGGCTTACAGCAGCGCAGGGGAACTTTTAAGCACTTTGGATCTTGCCAATACTTTGCAAAAACTTGTCCCTAGTTACACAGGTGGATCTCTGCTGGGGGATCTTGCCGGTGGTCTGGAGCACTCCTGCCCCATGCCCCACCTTGCCTGCTCTTCAGATGTGGTGGAGATAATTCCCAGAGAGGGAGTGGGTATCTCGCAGCTCCTCTGCCAACAATTTCTGGTCACCGAGGAAGATATCAGGAAACAGGAATGGAAAGTGAAGACAGTCAGAGAGCGACTCGCAATAGCATTGATTGCGGATGGACTCGCTAATGAGGCGGAGAAAGTGAGAGGCCAAGAAGGCTGTCCTGAAAAAAGCTATGAAAAAAAGAGAAGATAGTGCAGATGAAATAAAGCGTAATCCTTTATTAACATCTCTTTACAGTGTTCACAATGAGGTTTTTTTTTGTTTGTTTGTTTGTTTTTTTTTTGTTTTTTGCTTTAAGCTCTTGAAACTTTAAAATATGCCAATACTTAAAAAAGAAAAAAAAAAAAATTAGGCTGGGTGAGCACCTAAGAGCACCTAAGTAAGTAAGCTCAGAACAGGGCGCAGTGGCTCATGCCTGTAATCCCAGCACTGTGGGAGGCTGAGGCGGGCGATCACTTGTGGCCAGGAGTTCAAGACCAGCCTGGCCAACATGGTGAAACCGCAGTCTCTACTAAAAATAAAAAAATTAGCTGGATGTGGTGGCAGGCACCTGTAATGCCAGCTACTTGGGAGGCTGAGGCAGGAGAATCGCTTGAACCTGGGAGGCAGAGGCTGCAGTGAGCCAAGATCGTGGCACTCCACTCCAGCCTGGGTGACAGATCGAGACTCTATTTCAAAAACAAAACAAACAAAACAAAACAAAAAAATTAAACTCCTTTGTGTGACACAGGGGACTAAAGACAGTAATTTCTTTTTCAGGTGAGAGATCGGGTTTCAGGTGGGCAGGGAAACGAGATTTTTCTTTTTCATGTTATACTCATATTTATTTACTATGTATGTATGTATGTAGTCCAGGTTGGAGTGTGGTGGTGCCATCATAACTCACTGCAGATCAGGTATGGTGCCTCAAGCCTGTAATCCCAGCACTTTGGGAGGCTGGGATGGGCAGATTGCTTGAGATCAGGAGTTCAAGACCAGCCTGGCCAACATGGTGAAACCCTGTCTCTACAAAAAATACAAAACTTAGCTGGGTGTGGTGATATACACCTGTAGTCCCAATTATTTGGGAGGCTGAGGCAGGGGAGTCGCTGGAACCCAGGAGGCCAGAGGTTGCAGTGAGCCGAGATCATGCCACTGCACTCCAGCCTGGGCAACAGAGCAAGACTCTGTCTCAAAAACAAAAAACAAAAAACAAACCCATAAAACAAAACAAACAAAAAACAAACCAGACAAACAAAAAATCACAAACAAACAAAACCTCACTGTAGTCTTGAACTCCTGGGCTCAGGTGATCCTCCTGCCTCAGCCTCCTGAGTAACTGGGACTACAGGCACTTGCCATTACACTTGGCTAATTTTTTTTTTTTTTTTTTTGAGACGGAATCTCGCTCTGTCACCCAGGCTGGAGTGCAGTGGCCGGATCTCAGCTCACTGCAAGCTCTGCCTCCCGGATTTACGCCATTCTCCTGCCTCAGCCTCCCGAGTAGCTGGGACTACAGGCGCCCGCCACCTCGCCTGGCTATTTTTTTTGTATTTTTTAGTAGAGATGGGATTTCACCATGTTAGCCAGGATGGTCTCAATCTCCTGACCTCGTGATCCGTCCGTCTCGGCCTCCCAGAGTGCTGGGATTACAGGCTTGAGCCACCACGCCCGGCCTCGGCTAATTTTTTTCTATTCTTTGCAGAGACGATCTCATTCTGTTGTCCAGGCTGGTCTCAAACCCCTAGACTCAAGCAATCCTCCCACCTCAGCCTCCCAATATGCTGGGATTACAGGTATGGGCCACCATGCCTGGCCAGTATTCTATCATTTTTAACACATCAATCTCAGAAACTGGTAAATCCATCAAACAAAAGCAAATAATGATAAAAAGCACTGGAATAATTCAATAAGCTTGATCAGCCAAGTAGACAAATAGACTTTAACTCTTAATCTCAATAAGCAGAACGATGGTGCACTGTTAGATTTCATAACACTGAAAAGTCTCTCTGTCTTTTTTCTTTTTTTGAGACAGGGGTCTTACTCTGTCCCCCTGGCGTAATCCCAGCTACTCGGGAGGCTGAGGCAGGAGAATCGCTTGAATCTGGGAGGCGGTGGTGGCAGTGAGCGGAGGGCAACAGAGTGAGACTCCGTCTCAAAAAACAAAACAAAAACAAAAAAATCCCCACATTCTAGGATTCAGATGATTACCACGTGGAAGCACAGAGCAGAAAAGATGAAATTTTAAAATAATAAATTTTTAGGGAAGCTATACATAATATAGATACTGCATTCTATTTTTTTTTAGAGATGGGGTCTCTGTTGCCCAGGCTTGGAGTGCAGTGGTGCGATCATACTGCAGCCTCAACCTCCTGGGCTCGAGGGATCTTCCTGCCTCAGCCTCCCTAGTAGCTGGGACTATAGGTACATGCCACCACATCCAGCTATTTTTCCCTTTTAGTAGAGATGGGGGTCGCATTATGTTGCCAAGACTGGTCTCTAATTCCTGGCCTCAAGCAATCCTCCTGCCGTGGTCTCCCAACATGCTGGGATTACAAGTGTGAGCCACTGTGCCTGGCCCAAAGAACCATTTCTGACCCGTTTATGCCTTCTTGGTCTACTTTCCATCGTAGAGGACCTGTGAGAGGGGTAAGATGCCACCCAGGGAACACTAATCTGGAAACTCTGGTGCATTCAAGTTTCAGAGAATGAAATAGCAGAAGAGAAACTTGCAACTGCCAGGGTTTCTTGGGGGCGGGGGTATGGGAATATAAAGGAACAGGATGGGTGTGATGGCTGGTATAGGAGTCAAGGGTGGGCAAGTACTGAGTGACAAAGGACGGAGACCTCACACTGAAGTGGAATGTTGATTTTCCACCATGGCAATTTCTTTTTTCTTTTCTTTTTTTTGAAATGCATTCTTGCTCTGTCACCCAGGCTGGAGTGCAGTGGTGCAATCTTAGCTCACTGCAACCTCCACCTCTCAGGTTCAAGTGTTTCTCCTGCCTCAGCCTCCCGAGTAGCTGGGATTACAGGCACCCACCACCACACCCAGCTAATTTTTTGTATTTTTAGTAGAGATGAAGTTTCATCATGTTGGTCAGGCTGTTCTTGAACTCCTGACCTCAGGTGATCTGCCTGCCTTGGTCTCCCAAAGTGCTGGGATTACAGGTGTGAGCCACCGTGCCCAGCCTCCACGAAGGCAATTTCTGTATCAGTGAAACAAGAGGATTCCCTGAGCTCCTTTGCAGGACATGAGACAGGGGTGTGGCTCATCTGTTTGGCTGCTGGGTGCACTGAAACTCCTTATGGGATGGCGAACACACAGACAGGCAGGTGCAGGAGCCGGGGCGAGTGCCCCTGGGCTCTGGCCCCACGGCAGTGTCCAGGGGTGTGTGTGTTACGGTGTGCTCCTTTAGCCTTGCTGTCTGTAGATGGCTTAAGTGTTAACCAGCTCAGTGCCCTCTTGGTACCCAGGTCCTTGTCCAGCATCCAGGAAATATCAGGTCACACACAGACTTGAAGGATGAATGCGGGGTTTTATTGAATGGGGGAGGTGGCTCTCAGTGGGATGGATGGGGAGCTGGAAGGGGGATGGAGTGGGAAGATGATCTTCCCCTGGAGTTTGGCCGTCTGGTGGCTGGTCTGCTCTCCAACTGTCCCCAGCTGAACTCCTCTTGGCATTCAGATACTCCTTCTCTTCTCTCTGCTGTGTCATTCTGCCATTCCTCTGCTTGTGGAGCCGGGTGTTTGGGGTTCATACGGGTACAGGATAGGGGAGCATGGTGGGCCAAAAGGTGACAAAAGGCATGAAAACAGGAATTGCCTGTTCCCATTTAGGGCCATGGGTCTCCCGGCTTGAGGGTGGGGTCTTTGCTGGGGAACCACCCTCTTCTACCCAGTATTTCCCTGTCTCCTGTCATCAGTAATGCACTTTGGATATGTGTTCCCACCAAATCTGATGTTGACTTGTAATCCCCAGTGTTGGAGGTGGAGCCTGGAAGGAGATGCTTAGGTCACAGAGGCAGATCCTTCGTGGTTTGATGCTGCCTTTGCAGCAGGGAGTGTGTACTTGTGAGATCTGGTTAAGTGTGTGGCACCTTTGCTCCCCCCAACTCTCTCTTGCTCCTGCTCTGGCCATGTGACATGCTGGCCCTCTCTTGTGACATGCTGGCCCTCCCTTGGTCTTCACCATGATTGGAAGCTTCCTGAGACCTCCCCAGAAGCTGATCAGATGCTGGCATCATGCTTTCTGTACAGCCCGCAGAACTGTGGGCCAATTAAACCTCTTTTCTTTAAAAATGACCCAGTCTCAGGTATTTTCTTTCTTTCTTTTCTCTCTCTTTTTTTTTTTTTTTTTTGAGACAGGCTCTCTCTCTGTCATCCAGGCTGGAGTGCAGTGGTGCCATCACAGTTCACTGCAGCCTCGACCTCCCAGGCTCAGTTGATCCTCCCACCTCTGCCTCCTGGGTAGATGGGACTATAGGCACGCACCACCATGCCTATTTTAAAAAATCTTTTGTAGAGACAGCATTTTGCCATGTTTCCCAGGCTGGTCTCGAACTCCTGGGCTCAAGCAACCTGCCTGCCTAGGCCTTCCATAGTGTTAGGATTACAGGCGTGAGCCACCGAGCCCGGCCAGGTACTTTTTTTTTTTTCTTTTTTTGAGACAGAGTCTTGCTCTGTCGCCCAGGCTGGAGTGCAGTGGCATGATCTTGGCTCACTGCAACCTCCGCTTCCTGGGTTCAAGTGATTCTCGTGCCTCAGCCTCCCAAGTAGCTGGCATTACAGGCGTGCACCACCACGCCTGGCTAATTATTGTATTTTTAGTAGAGACAGGGTTTCACCAAGTTGGCCAGGCTGGTCTCGAACTCCTGACCTCAAGTGATCCATCCGCCTAGGCCTCCCAAAGTGCTGGGATTATAGGCGTGAGCCACCGTTCCTGGCCAGGTATTTCTTTATCACAGTGCAAGAACAGCCTAATACAACCATTTTCACCAATTCTGGTGTTCCCAAGGGATGACATGGTGCGAAACCACAAAACACAACTGAGAGTTGCCTTCGGGACTTCACGAAGGGGGAAGATTGTTCTCTTAGTCCAACATGAACCAGTCAGGGGTCACGTCAAGGAAGGCTCAGAGACTGTGTCCGACCAATATGGTTTATTTCTGCCCCAGCCAAGCTACTTTGGACCCTGGCTGGGGAAAAGAGACCCCGGGCACCGGCAAGTTCCAGTCATTGCAGATCCTCCAGGTCTAGGTGTGACTGGTAGTAGCCTGGGCACTGTTGCCGGAAGCTGTATTCTTCCTTCTTCCGCCAGCGAGTGGTCACCTATGAGGGTGAGGAGAAGGTGTGAGAATGGACTGGTCAGCCGTCCAGGGAGGGGAGGCTACAGGGGTGAGAATATGGCCAAAGCCAGAGGCCTGATGCTTCCTCTGTCTCCCTTCATTGTTTCATTTAATTTCTCCCTCAGTTCTTTTCCTCTTTTCACCACTTTCTTTTCTTCTCTCTCCTTGTTTCACTCTCGGTTTAAAAAAAATTTTCCCCCTCCGATATCCTCTTCATTTCTCTCTCCTCTTGCCCCGAATTTCTTTATCAATATATCACATATCTACCAATTATTTGTTTATCTATCATCTAGCTATCAATATTTATCTATCTGTGAATCAATTATCTACCAATCAATAACTATCAATTTTCTCTCACCTGTCAATCATCTATTTATAATCTATCAATCATCTATCAATCACCTGTCATCCACCAGTCATCTATTTATCATCTACTTATCAATATCTATCAAATACCTGTTACCTATCAATTTATCTATCAATTATCTATCAAAAATCATCTATTTATCGTCTACCTATCAGCTATCCACCAATCATCTATCAACTATCAATCATCTATCTCCTATCTTCTGTCTAAATATCATCTCTCTGTCATCTCATTCTCAGTCTCTTTCTCTCTGGCTTTTGGTCCTGATCTCAGCCTCTCCCTCTCTCTCCCTCCCTTCCTCCTCTACACCTGTCTGGCTTAACTGAGGCATAACTGACATAAAATAAAATGCACAGATTTAAAGTGAATGTTTTGAATAAGTTCTGATCATAACTTACTGAACTATCACCACAGTCAACATAAGGAACGTCCATCCATCATTCCTAAAACTTTCTTCCTGGCCAGGCACGGTGGCTCACACCTGTAATCCCAGCACTTTGGGAAGCCGAGGCAGGTGGATCACCAGAGGTCAGGAGTTCGAGACCAGCCTGGCCTACATGGTAAAACCCCGTCTCTACTAAAAATACAAAAATTAGCTGGGTGTGGTGGTGTGTGTCTGTAATCCCAGCTACTTGGGAGGCTGAGGCAGGAAAAACACTTCAACCTGAGAGGCAGAGGTTGCCATGAACCAAGATCATGCCATTGTGCTCCAGCCTGGGCGACAGAGTGAGACTCCGTCTCAAGAAAAAAGAAAACACACACACACACACACACACACACACACAACTTTCCTCCTGCTCTTTTACAGTTCCTTTTTCCCTGCCACTGCAAACAATTTTCATTCCCAGGCAACCGCTAATCTGATTCCTGTCCTTAGAGATTAGTTTGTCCTTCCTTCCTTCCTTCCTTCCTTCCTTCCTTCCTTCCTTCCTCCCTCCCTCCCTCCCTCCCTCCCTCCCTTCCTTCCTTCCTTCCTTCCTTCCTTCCTTCCGACAAACTTTCGCTCTTGTTGCCCAGGCTGGAGTGCAATGGTGCAATCTCGGCTCACCACAACCTCTGCCTCCTGGTTTCAAGTGATTCTCCTGCCTCAGCCTTCCGAGTAGCTGGGGTTACAGGCATGTGCCACCAAGCCCGGCTAATTTTGTATTTTTAGTAGAGATGGGGGTCTCTCTCCATGTTGGTCAGGCTGGTCTTGAACTCTCGACCTCAGGTGATCTGCCCACCTCGGCCTCCCAAATTGCTGGGATTACAGGCGTGAGCCACTGAGCCCAGCGATTAGTTTGTATTTTCTAGAATTTGTCTATAAAGGGAATCATATGGCATGTACTCTTTTCTTTGTCTGGATTCTTTCACTAGGCATAATTATTTTGCAATTTATACATGTTGCTGTATACTTTATTAATGTATTAATAATTAATTCCTTTTCATTGCTGAATAATATTCCATTGTCAGGATATATTTGTTAATGAACATTAGGGTTGTTTTCAGAGTTTGGCTATTACAAACAAAGCTGTTATGAACATTTATTTATGTACAAGTCTTCATATAGACATATGTTTTTATTTCTCTTAAATAAACTACTAGGAGTGGGATGGTAGGGTCTTATGGTAGGTTGTGTGTAATTTTCAAAGAAATGGCCAAGCTATTTTCCACTAGCACTTTATGAGAGTTCCAGTTCTGTCACATTTTCATCAACACTTGTTATAGTCAATCTTTTCAATTTTATCCATTCTTGTGCAAAGTGGCCTCTCATTGTGCCTTCCATGTATATTTCCCTAATGACTAATGTTGTTACATTTTTCTCTTATATTCTTTTTTTTTTTTTTTTTTTTTTTTTTGTGGGGGTTCCCTCTTTTTCCCCGGCTTGGGTGGAGTGTGCGGGTCTCAGCTCACTGCAAGCTCCGCCTCCCGGGTTCACGCCATTCTCCTGCCTCAGCCTCCCAAGTAGCTGGGACTACAGGCGCCCGCCACCTTGCCCGGCTAATTTTTTGTATTTTTAGGTAGAGACGGGGTTTCACCGTGTTAGCCAGGATGGTCTCGATCTCCTGACCTCGTGATCCGCCCGTCTCGGCCTCCCAAAGTGCTGGGATTACAGGCTTGAGCCACCGCGCCCGGCCTTCTCTTATATTCTTTTGTTTACACTCTTTGCAATCACTTTTTCACTCACTATCTTGTAATCAGCATATAGGTTGTGAAGTTTTTGAGATGTGCACAACATAGTAACTATAGTTAATAATAACGTAGATTTCAAAATTGCTAAGAGTATAGGTTGCCAATGTTCACACCACGAAGAAATAATAACTATGAGAGGTGAGGGACATATTAATTAGCTTGATTGAGTCATTCCATAATTGTACATATACCAAAGCATCACATTGTATCCCCTAAATATATGCATTCATTGTTTGTCAATTAATTAAAAATAAAATTATAGAAAGAAAATAGGAAAGCCACTGCGTGAACTGGGAGAAAATACTTGCAAAACATATATCCAGCAAAGGACTTGTGTATAGCATAGTATGGTTTTGTAATATGTTAAGCAGTCTTACAACCCAATAGTAAGAAGACAAGCAACCCTTCCTTGCTCACCAGGAAGCCGCAGATCAGGCATGTGATGAGTCCCAGGAGTACTGCCAAGCAGATGAGGATGATGGCCCAGAAGGGAAGGTCTGGGGAGACAAGGGCTGGGGTGAGCCACCTCCTGCCATGTCCTAGGGCTCCTTCTTGGACCCTATGTGGCCTGAGGATGGGCACAGCCCTGGGGAGGAGAGCTTAGTGGCTCAACACCTCAAGCCTCTGATGCCCCCAAAAAGTGGGTCCCCAGCAAGCCAGGATCCCTGCTATCCCTTCACGATGCCTCAATAGTCTTTGCCATGGGTTGGTCAACTTTGATCCTCATCCAAGACTCTGTGTGCCTGGTGCTCTTGGACAAGGCAAAGCACCCTCAGGTTACCCCCTCCCTACCCTGGGCTGGGGCTTCTTTGAGACTTACCAGAATTCCCAGTTAAGGGCTCATTTCTGTTGGGAGAATACCCTAGAAATGAAAGAAATGGAGGGTGCATGTGAGTATGTCTTATTCTTTTTTTTCTTTTGGAGATGGAGTCTTGCTCTGTTGCTCAGGCTAGATTGCAGTGGCGTGATCTTGGCTCACTGCAACCTCCACTTCCCGGGTTCAAGCAATTCTCCTGCCTCAACCTCCCAAGTAGCTGGGATTACAGGCGCCTGCCAAAACGCCCGGCTAATTTTTGTATTTTTTTTTTTTTTAGTAGTGATGGGATTTTACCATGTTAGACAGGCTGGTCTCAAACTCCTGACCTCGTGATAGCCACCCACCTCGGCCTCCCAAAGTGCTGGGATTACAGGTGTGAGCCACCATGCCTGGCCGAGTGTGTCTTATTCTTTTAAATACAATTTTACAAGCATACAAAAAAGCAGAGAGAAGAGTACAATAAATATTCATCACCTAGATTTAGTGATTTATATTTCCTCCAACTAAAACATATACATCCAATTTATGATTTATTAACATTTCAGTGAAAGTAAATATTTTTGCTGAAGTTTTAGAGTTGAGTGGACATCATGACATCTCACCCCAAATATTTCAATTTGTATCTCTAAAAAAATGAGGACATGTGGCTACATAAGCCCAAAGCCATTATCCCACTACAAGAGTGTCATAAGTTAAATTCATGCCTCTGGGCATGGTGGACCTAAATTGGGCTGGGCCCAATGGCGGTGGTGGAGAGAATGGATCATCGCAGTTGGAAACTCATGGGATCTCTCTAGGTTTATAAATTCTTACCCAAAAGCTTTTTCTTCTGCCTAAAAACACATTTAAGCTCTCCTTCACTTGGTGGTTTTATCGTCATCTTTTAGAATTCACCTTCAATGTCATTTCCTCCAGGAAGCCTTCCCTGATGACCACACCCATGTATGAATAAGTTCACATCAAATAATTTATAATTGACAACTGCTTGTTCTTGTTATTCCTCATTACAGCACAAACTCCATGAAGATAGGGATGTAAAGCCACCATCAGGCATGGGGAGAAGGGTTACTGATTCTTCTACTTCTACAACTCTGTTATAGCCAACTTCTTTTTTTTTTCTCAAGATGGAGTCTTGCTCTGTCACCCAGGCTGGAGTGCAATGATGTGATCTCATCTCACTGCAACCTCCGCCTCCTGGGTTCAAGCGATTCTCCTGCCTCAGCCTCCCAAGTAGCTGGGATTACAGGTGCGCACCACCATGCCTGGCTAATTTTTTGTATTTTTAGTAGAGACAGGGTTTCACCATGTTGGCCAGGCTGGTTTTGAATTCCTGACCTCGTGATCTGCCTGCCTCAGCCTCCCAAAGTGCTGGGATTACAGGTGTGAGCCACCACGCCCAGCCTATAGTCAACTTCTTAAAGATGTGGAATACATACCAATGACTAATAAGTATATGAAAAAATGCTCAACATCACTAATAATCAGAGAAATGCAGGTTAAAACC
Organism: Papio anubis; assembly: GCF_008728515.1. NCBI lineage: Eukaryota > Metazoa > Chordata > Mammalia > Primates > Cercopithecidae > Papio > Papio anubis. The sequence goes on along the minus strand of NC_044995.1, from coordinate 42,905,470 downwards.
ATGATGAGATACCGCCTTACACCAGTCAGAATGGCTATTACTAAAAAGACAAAAAATAACAGATGTTGGAAAGGATGCCAGAAAAGCGAACTCTTACACAGTGTTGGTGGGAATGTAATTTAGTACAATCTCTATGAAAAACGTATGGAGATTTCTCAAAGAACTAAAAATGGAACTACCATTTGACCCAGGAATCCCACAACTGAGTATCTACACAAAGGAAAATAAATAATTGTGTCAAAAAGACACCTGCACCTGTGTGTTCATCACAGAACTATTCACCATAGCAAAGATATAGACTCAACCTAAGTGTCCATCAATGGAGGAGTGTATAAAGAAAATGTGATATCTCTTTCTCTCTCTACACACACACACACACACACACACACATACACACATACACAAACACACACATACACACACACACACACACACATACACACACATACACACACACACAATGCAATACCACTCAGGCATAAAAAAGAATGAAATAATGTCTTTTGCAGCAACATGGAAGGAAGTGAAGGTCAAACAACTCATATACAGGAAGTCAAATAGCACATGTATTTGACTAAATAATGCATAGACATGTCAGTGCTAAATAATGCATAGGCATGGACATAAAGAGTGGAATAATAGAGAGTGGAGACTTGGAAGGGTTGGGGAGTGGAGGAGAGTGGATGATGAGAAATTACTCAATGGGTACAATGTACATTATTCAGGTAATGGATACCCTAAAAGCCCAGACTTCCCCATCGAGCAATAGATCCATGCAACAAAATTGCACTTGTATCCCTTAAATATATACAAATAATAATTTTAAAAAGTAGTGTGCAATATGGAGCAGCCACAAGTGGCTTTTAAATTAAAATTAAATAAAATTAAAACTTCAGTATCTCAGTTACATTAACCACACTTCAAGCACTTAGTAATCATGCATGGCTCTGTGCTGAATGGCACAGATAGAAACATTTTCTATCACTGCAGAAAGTTCTATTGGATGGGCTGATTCAAGGCAAGGTTTGGCAAACTACAGCCCTGCTGGGTCCATGGCCTGGTTTTAGAAAGCCTGTGAGCTGACAACAATTTTTATTTTTAAAAAGCAAATTGGTAAAATAAGAAAAAGGCATGTGAAAGGCCTGTTGATTCTGAAGAATCAACAGTGCTCTCTTGCACAACAATAAATCAGAACCAAGGACACGGCACACAGGCACTGGAAGGTCCTATCTAACACGTTGTTCACATTTGACTTGAAAAGAACCTCGTATGAAATCTAGTTATTTCTTCTGTAAATATGAGTTAAGTGTTTATTATGTGCCAGGCAGAATATGGGGTTCTTGGAATATAGTGCTGAAAAAGCAGTTACTCTCTGTTATATTCCTGATACATGGTACAGTGTATGTAACTATTCTTTGAATGGGTAAATTTGGATATGGAAAGTTGAGTCACCTTGAAGCCATCCCTGGAGTTGGAAAATAGGTCCATCCTACCACATAGGTTGAGGATGAGTCACATACAACTTGAAACTGGAAGCCCTATTGACCTGCTGAAGCAAGAGGATCACTTGTGGCCAGGATTTAGAGACCAGTCTGGGCAACATAGTGAGACCCAACCTCTACACAAAATTTAGAAATTAGCAAGGTGTGGTGCCACGTGCCTGTAGTCCCAGCAACTTGGGAGGCTGAGGTGGGAGGCTCGCTGGAGCCCGGGAGTTCAAGACTGCAGTGAGCTATGATTGCACCACTGCACTTCATTCTGGGTAACAGAGCGAGACCCTGCCTCTAAAAGAAAAAAACCAACACAAAAAAACCAGAGCCAGGTACAGTGGTGCATGCCTGCCTGTAATCCCAGCACTTTGAGAGGCTGAAGCAGGTGACATGCTTGAGCTCAGGAGTTCAAGACCAGCCTGGGCAACATCGCCAAACCCCATCTTTAGAAAAAATACAAAAATTATCCGGGGATGGTGGCACATGGCTATAGTCCCAGCTATCTGGGAGGCTGAGATGGGTGGATTGCTTGAGCCCAGGGGTTGAGGCTGCAGTGAGCTGAGATCATGTCACTGCACTCCAGCCTAGGTGACAGAGTGAGACCCTCTCTCAAAAGCAAACAAACAAATAAACCACACAACAACAACAACTAATCAGGGTAATTGTTTAACACTGCAGCTGCCTGGGGGTGGAGGAGCAATACCATCTAGGGCAGGCAAGAAGGGAACCAAAAACCAAGTGACTTGCTAAGTACAGAGATAAGAAGTCCAGAGAGGAGATGTGACTAGCCTGAGGTCACAGAGCCGGCCAGAAGAGGGCAAATGCCTCCCGTATCCCTCGGGCATCCTTTTCTTTCCTCCAATGATGGGTAACGCCTAGGAGAACTAAGCCACTTTCTCCCAGTCTGAGAAAGTTCGATGATGAATCATCCCCAAGCCTTCAGATTCCCAGGGAAGGACCCAGGTGAGGAAGTGGGAGTTGCCACCCCAGCCCCAAAGGCCCAGGGAGCTTTACCATCCACAAGGACACTGCTCCTGTCCAGGGTGAAGTTCTGCAGCTGGCTACCATTCCGGGTCATCCGCAGGAATTCCTCATAGATGGCAACTCTGTCTACTCTCCGAGCCAGTGGCGAGAAGTTACACAGGGAATCCACCCCCGTGTGGTGGCTGTTGGGGACAGACCTGGAAGGGGACAAGGGATAAGGAAAGATATCTGCAATTTTATCATGATTCTAGGCTTTCTCCTTCTAGGCTCTTCCTGTAAGAACTTTCTGCAATGATGTAAACATTCCATGTCGGCCAGGCACAGTGGCTCACGCCTGTAATCCCAAAACTTTGGGAGGCGCAGGCAGGCGGATCACGAGGTCAGGAGATCAAGACCATCCATACAAATATTAGCTGCATGTGGTGGCGTGCGCCTGTAATCCCAGCTACTCGGGAGGCTGAGGCAGGAGAATCGCTCGAACCAGGGAGTAGAGATTGCAGTGAGCCGAGACCGTGCCCGTGCACTCCAGCCTGGTGACAGAGCAAGACTCCATCTCAAAAACAAAACAAAAAACAAACAAAAGAATTCCACATCTGCACTACACAATGCAGCCATTAGCTTCATGTTGTTATTAAACACTTAAAATGCAGCTAGTGTGGGAGAAGAACTGAATTTCTAATTTTATTCTACTTAATTCATTTAAAAATAGCTACAGGGAGGCCAGGCATGATGGCTCATGCCTGTTATCCCAGCACTTTGGGAGGCCAAGGTGGGTGGATCACTCAAGATCAGGAGTTTGAGACCAGCCTGGCCAACACAGTGAAACCCCATCTCTACTAAAAACACAAAAATTAGCCGGGTGTGGTGGCACACGCCCGTAATCCCAGCTACTTGGGAGACTGAGGCAGGAGAATTGCTTGAACCTGGGAAGTGGAGTTTGCAGTGAGTTGAGATTGTGCCACTGCACTCCAGCCCGGGCAACAGAGGGAGACTCTGTCTCAAATAAATCAATAAAATAAATAATTTTTAATTTTTAAAATAATTATTTTAAAAATAATTATTTTTAATGTTGGGGTAACATTGGAATGTTGGGGTAACGACTTCTGAATACCCATAAAATCAATGAGAACAATGGCCAAAATAGTCCAAATCAATTTTTCCAGAAGTGTAGAAGGGAACCAAAGGCTTGCAAAACTTCAAGGGGTGTTTAGTTAAGGAAGGTGTTAAATCTCAAAAAAAAGAGCAAGCTTTGTGGCATTTTAACTTGCATTATTTCCACAGTGCTCTTTCAAGATCCTCAGTATTTTATTATTATTATTATTGTTATTATTGAGACAGGCCCTGGCTCTGTTGCCCAGGCTGGAGTGCATGGCACAATCTCAGCTCACTGCAACCTCTGCCTCCTGGGCTCAAGCCATCCTCCCACCTCAGCCACCTAAGTAACTGGGACTAAAGCACACACCACTATGCTCAGCTGATTTTTGTTATTTTTTGTAGAGATGGGTTTTCACCATATTGCCCAGGCTGGTCTCAAACTCCTGAGCTCAAGCGGTACACCCACCTTGGCCTCCCAAAGTGCTGGGATTACACTTGCGAGCCACTGCATCCAGCAAGATCCTCGGTCATTTTGAAAACCAGTAGCCTCACAATCATGATAGCTGCGAAAACCAGCCGCCTAGCAGTCAAAATAGCTTGAGAGTGCTGCAGACATCAATCCGCAGAACCTTGTCACTATTTGATCTGCTTGGCAGCTCCTTGAAAAAGCCCTATTCTCAGGGCTTATCTTTATTTGTTCTGACTCAGAATTTGTTTAGTGAGGAAAGCCTGTTCTCAGGGCAGTTGTCAAAAAAAAAAAAAAAAAAATCATTGGTATTCCCCCATTGGAATTGATACCTCTCATTGAAAAGCACAGTTAGGGCTGGGCGCGGTGGCTCACGCCTGTAATCCCAGCACTTTGGGAGGCCAAGACGGGTGGATCACGAGGTCAGGAGATCGAGACCATCCTGGCTAACATGGTGAAACCCCATCTCTACTAAAAAATACAAAAAACTAGCCGGGCGAGATGGCGGGCGCCTGTAGTCCCAGCTACTCGGGAGGCTGAGGCAGGAGAATGGCATAAACCCGGGAGGCGGAGCTTGCAGTGAGCTGAGATCCAGCCACTGCACTCCAGCCTGGGTGACAGAGCGAGACTCCGTCTCAAAAAAAAAAAAAAGAGAAAAAGAAAAAAAGAAAAGCACAGTTAGGCTGCTGGAATCTAAGTAATCTGGTTTTAGTCCCCTCCTTCCCCCATCTTCCATGGGTCCTGATTTCAGTAGCCAATGTCTTAATGAAGTCGATTCTACACTCTAGAGTCCATGGCCTCAGCACCAGGTACCTTTATGTCTGCTGAGATTTACACCAGTGCTCTTGAGTGTTGGAGCCAGCTGGGTTCCAGCTTTAGGAAAAAGTTGGTTTTTAGTTAACAGCTCTCTATTTCTAGGGCTCTTTTCCATCAAAGCTATGGCTTGGGAACACTTCTATTTAAAGGACAGCAGAAGTTCCTAGAGTCATTAGGTCCTGAGTTAGAACTCACCTGAGTGTTGAAACTTGACAGTCAGAAAAATAGCTCTTGATGCTGCTATTTCGGAAGAGTTGGTTGAGCTGAAAGACAGGGCGATGTTTCTCAGGTCAGAATCCTGGTCCCGGTAGCATCAGAGAATTTTCAACCACTGAGCACACTTCTCCATCTATTTTGTTTCTTGTCATGACAACCACTTGCCCAGGTGTGTATATCAAAGGACATGCTCTTCTAGGGTATGACTTAGCTGTGTGACCTTGGGTCAGCTACTGAACCTCTCTGTGCTTGCGTCTTAAATGGGAATAAGAACCTGTCTTTGTGGATTGTTATAAAAAGTCACCCTGTGGCTACCCAGAATGCATAAGTCGATTTCTGCATGCAATAGAGTGGACACACCACCCCCTTCTCACCGCGTCCTCAATATTCCTTTTGTTCCTCTGGTAATTGGTGGTGCTTGGCTGGGATATGTCATGGGAATATGGTAGGTTGGTGATGGTGAAATTCAGGTAGAAGTGCTGGGTGCTGGAACTGCTTGTTGGTTTTGTTGGTTGATAAACTGATGGCTCCATTTCTAGAATTTTAAAAAAAGGATGTAAAAATTCACTCTCAAGTCAGGGTTTTAAGAAAGAGATTATTCCAGCTAGCTTAACTTATTTCTGGCATTGTGAGCTGAGCTAGGTTTTTTTTTTTTTTTTTTTTTTTTTCTGGAGGGGAGGTCGTTTGTTTTGTTTTGTTTTTTTGAGACAGTTTAACTCTCTTTGCCCAGGCTGGAGTGCAATGGCGTGATCTTGGCTCACTGCAAGCTCCACCTCCTGGGTTCAAGCCATTCTCCTGCCTCAGCCTCCTGAGTAGCTGGGATTACAGGCATGCACCACCACGCCTGGCTAATTTATTTTACTTTTTGTATTTTTAGTAGAGACATGGTTTCTCTATGTTGGTCAGGCTGGTCTCAAACTCCCGACCTCAGGTGATCCACCCGCATTGGCCTCCCAAAGTGCTGGGATTACAGGTGTGAGCCACCGTGCCCAGCTGAGCTAGGATTTTAAAGGTGGGATAGAGGGTTTTAGGTAACAGCTCTATATTGGATGGAGGATCTTCCTCCATCCATCTGTCCAACTTGCATCCATCCACCCATCTACCTGTCCAACTCTCTTTCTACCAAGCATTATAAGCATTGCCTACAACGTGGGGTGAAAGAGACTGGGTTTCTCTGGGGGTGTAGTCAGCAAGCGTAGGTGCTGAGCAACCCAGAGTCTTCTAACTGATGATCTTTGTTCGTAAAGGGTCTTCCTGACTCTGCTCTTCTCTCCCTCCACCCTCCATTCTGCACACAGCACCCAGAGGATAAGCAGAATTCATTTCACTTTCTTTCTAAAGCAGAGCTCATGAGTGTGTCAAGTTCCTCCCCAAGCCATTCCAGTACCCAACAAAGTCTCTGCCCACATCTTTGGCTTCAACCGTCACCTCTCCAATATCAAAGTGGATGCTCCAGCTACACCAATCTTCTTAAACTTCCCCCAAAATGCCATATCCTTTTTTTTTTTTTTTTTTTGAGATGCAGTTTCGCTCTTGTTGCCCAGGCTGGAGTGCAATGGCACGATCTCGGCTCACTGCAACATCTGCCTCCCGGGTTCAAGCGATTCTCCTGTCTCAGCCTCCCAAGTAGCTGGGATTACAGGCACACACCACCAGGTCTGGCTAATTTTTGTATTTTTAGTAGAGATGGGGTTTCATCACATTGGTCAGACTGGTCTCGAACTCCTGACCTCAGGTGATCCATCCTCCTTGGTCTCTGAAAGTGCTAGGATTACAGGTGTGAGCCACCATGCCCGGGAAAAGGCCATATTCTTTTTATCTTCCAGGTTATAGATGCATGGAGCTCTGTTCTCCATCTATTACCCCTGGCTAGGTCCCATTCTCTGTCAGATCTCAGCTTCTTCACCCCTTCCTACACAAAACTTTCCAAGACAAGGTTGTGTGTTCCTCCTTGGGGCTCCCACAGGCTCCTGAAATTCCCTTATCATAGCAATGATCACACTGTATCATCAGTATGTGTTTACTTCCATTGTTTATTGAATGAATGAATGACTTCTTCATTGATTGATTCATTCATTTAATTAATCAACCATTTTAATTGATCAGTTAATCAATTAAATCAATACTCAAATCAATTAATCAATTATTAGTCAATTAAATCAATTAATCAATTAATTAAAGAATCAATTTTTAATGAATCACTTATTCTTTAATTAAAAGAATCAATAAATTGATTCAAAAAATGATTTATTGATTCATTCATTTAACACAATTTTTTTAATATGTAAAAATAGCTATTCTCTTAGGTGCAATGACTGAGTGTTCTGTTCCTGCCTCGTTGGATAATCTCCTGCCAGAGATCATCTACAAGGGTCTCCAGAAAGCCTCCCTTTCTCTCTCTAGAGCCTCCACCAATTTCACTGGTACCGAGAAGCCCCATCTTTCCTCATAACCCCACCTCTTCCAGTTATGAAACCAGCCACCCCAGCTTGTACCTGTCACATGGATGTCCACCAGCTGGTAGGTGGAGCCCAGCCAATGGGATGAGGCATTCAGGGTCTTATCCAGAAAGACTTGCTCCACCAGGCTGGGGTCCAGATCGGAGGAGAACAATGCCTTGACAGTGACCAACATGGAGTCCATCCTAGGGACAGAGACCACAGGAATTCAGCCAGTACTCAGCATCAGCAGGGTCATGGGTTGCCGTCTTTAAAGAGCCAAAGATCTAGAGGCAAGGTGGTGGTGGGGTGCCTAGCTGCCCCCACCCCCAGTCTAGAGAAGGGTCCTGATCAAAATGGGAGGCCTTCGGCTGGATGCAGTGGCTTACGCCTATAATCCCAGCACTTTGGGAGGCCGAGGCGGGCAAATCGCCTGAGGTCAGGAGTTTGAGACCAGCCTGACCAACATGGCAAAACCCTGTCTCTAATAAAAATACAAAACTTCACCAGGAGTGGTGGCACCTGCCTGTAGTCCCTGCTACATGGGGGAGCTGAGGCAGGAGAATTGCTTGAACCCAGGAGGCAGTTGCAGTGAGCAGAGGTCATACCACTGCACTCCAGCCTGAGCAACAGAGCGAGACTCCATCTCAAAAAAAAAAAAAAAAAAAAAAGAAAAAGGAAGGCTTCCAGGAATTACATCTAGAAGCAATAACAGTAACAATAATCAACATTTTTTTATAGCTCAAGACCCCTAAGAAGTGACTTATGCATCCTTCATCATCACTCTGGTGGAAGGTATTGTTAAAATTATCCCAATTTCTCCCACTTTTCCCCTCTTGATTTCTACTTTTTATTATTTTATTTTGTTTGTTTGAGATACGGTCTCACTCTGTTACCCACGCTGGAGTGCAGCCTCCTAGGGTCAGGTGATCCTCCCACCTCAGCTTCCCAAGTGGCTGGGACTACAGGTGTGTGCCACCATGCCTGGCTAATTTTTGTATTTTTTTGTAGAGACTAGGTCTCCCTATGTTGCCCAGGCTGGTCTTGAACTTCTGGGCTCAAGAGATCCGCCTGCCCTGGCCTCCCAAAGTGCTGGAATTACAGGCGTGAGCCACTGTGCCCACCCTACTTTTGATTTTATTTGTTTGTAATTTTTGTGGGTGCCTAGTAGTTGTTTTTATATTTATGGGGTACGTGAGATATTTTGATACAAGCATGTAATACATACTAATCGTCAGAGTAAATGGGGTATCCATCCCCTCAAGCATATATCCTTTGTGTTACAAACAATCCAAGCATACACCTTAGTTATCGATTTAAAATGTTTAAAATGTACAATCAAATTATTTTTGACTATAGTCACCCTGTTGTGCTAGCAAATACTAGGTCTTATTCATTCTTTCTAGTTTTTTGTTCCCATTAACCATCTCCGTATCCCCAACTGAAATACAAAATCCTTGAAGTTTAGAAATATGCAAAGTCAGCCCCTGTGTCCTGTAATCCTCCTCTTCCCAAATATAGATGTCTTCATTCCTTCCTCCAGTCATCAGAGACCTGGGTTCAAATCCCAACCTTGACAGTTCTTGGGAAGTTCACTTTTCTGACCCTCGATTTTCCCATCTGCACCACAGGGATGATCTTTGCACTCAACTCATAGAGACTGTTGTGAGAATTAAATGAGAGGAGGCTGGTTGATGTTAAATATTATTATCGGGCTAATATTTTGAGTTCTACATCAGAACGTTACCTTTTCCCAAGTGTCCAGAAAAAAAAGAAGAAGGTGGATGTGGGGAGTTGGTGGCTCCATGAGGTTAATCCTCACTCCCTACCTTGAGGATTTATGGGAGGAGATGGTAGGATTAGCTAACAGGGATATAGGGGAGAATGGGTACCCTACTGGGGATGTCTAGTTCAAGGGTGCTCAGAGACACAGCCACAAGCTTGGCCACTGCTTGTGACCTTCAGAACTTACGTCAAGTTGGTGACCAGGCAGTAGCGAAATGTGTCATGTAGTTGGCTACCTTTGTAGAGTGTGGTGACCTAGAAGGATAGGTAGGGAGAGTGGGTGAGATGGAGATCTCTTGGGGGTGGAGGGGCCGCTGAAGCCAGTGGAAAAAAACACAGTACTTGGAGCAAAGGGGACCAGAGTTCAAATCCTAACTCTGCTCCTAAAGCACTGTGTGACCCTAGGCACACCACGCCCCATTCTGAGCCTCAGTTTGCCCATCTGGGAAATGGGAATGGTAGTCAAGAGAGCTCTTTTGGAAACTGAGAGAGAACTCAGAATATGTAGTGAAGTGAAGCATTTGAAATGATCACTTAATAGACAAATCAGGTAGAAGAGGCAGAGAAGCACACAGGGCAGGGAAGACGGGAGGGGTGAGAGATGCCCTACCTTGTCCTGGATGTCCCTCAGCAGGGCGATGTACTCTGAGGACGTGGGGTCTGGATTACTGAGGTTCCAGTTGACAATATGGAAATTTATCTGGTACTTGCCCCGGGTTGATAAATTCTGGGGTGCATAGCCTGGAGCCACAGAGAAGAAGAAAATACAACATATAGTGAGGAAATGCTGATCACAAAATGCAGAGCCAGAATGGTCCAAGGGTCCCCTGCCTACTGTCAGAATCAGTCAATTTCAGATCCACATGCTGGGCATTGCAGGAGCTCTTAGACGGAAAGTTGTCCCAAAGAGAGGGAAAACTGGAATTTTACACAGATTCTCCTGAGCTGAGCTTTCCTGCATGTGCTATGCAGTTCCCGCTTCTAGGAATGCATCCTTTTCATTTCCTGCAAAACGCTTGAAGCTCACACTTCAAGAGCCCAGTGAGAGGGAGCTCCAGCACAGCAGGGGCCCATGTCTGCCTTATTCATTACTGTGTCCTGGCACAGGGCCGGGTACATAACACCCTCCTCCAGGAAGCCCTCCTTGATTTACTCCTCCTCTCAGCTCCCTTAGTATCCTGTTAGTAACAGCAGTGGGGTCTTTATTGTACACTTAATTTGTTGTTCACCTGAGTATGAGTTTTTCAGAGACAGAAAAATGTGTCTTCCATCTCCAGACCCAGCACAAGGCTTGGGGCAGAACAGCCACCCAACCCATATATGTTTGCTGAATGAATGAATGAATGAATGTGAATTACAGCAGAGACTCTAATTTTTCATTTGCTCACTCATGCAATGATTCTTTCCATACTACGATGTGCTGATATACTGAGAATCGAGGGTACAGTGGCACTCGTAAAAGACTGTAATTTTGTTGAGCTCACAAGGTAAGGGGGAATCAGAAAATTTAATAAGTAATTACAGTAAAGTGTGATAAATGTCAGCCTTGTGCCCACCTGGGAACTTTGGGACCATGTTCAACAGGATTTCTCACCCTTGAATTTATTGGCATCTGAGGCTGGATCATTCCCTGGGATGGGCATCTCCTGTGCACTGGAAAATGGGCTACTGAACCACTAGATGCTAGTTGCACCCTCCTTCTCTGAGTTGTGATACCCAAAAATGTTTCCGTATATTGCCTAGAGTCTCCCGGTTGTGGGGGGCGGGGCGGAAGTGCAGAAGTGTCCCCTGGTAATAATCACTGACATAGAGGATCCTCATATAGAAGGCCCTGCTATCCTGTCCCAAAGGATGCCACGGCTCAGCCACTTGGGTTTTGAATTGAAATTCATTATGGATGAAACTGGGGAGGGGGGCGGGAATTATGCTAAGTGAAATAAACCAGACAGAGAAAGACAAATACTGCGTGACCTCACTTATATGTGGGATCTGAAGAAGTCAAACTTACAGAAGCAGAGAGTGGCATGGTGGTTATCAGGGGCTGGGGCATGGGGGTGGTGATAGAGAAAATGGGGAGATGTTGGTCACAAAATACAAACTTTTAGTTATAAGATGAATAAGTTCTGGGGATTGAGTATAAAGCTTGGTGATTATAGTTAATAATACTGTATTGTAAACCTGAAATTTTCGGTGAGAGTAGATCTTAAGTGTTCTCTCTCTCTCTTCTCTCTCTCTCACTCACACAGATGCACAAAAATGCACAATAACTATGTGACATAATAGCAGTGTTAACTAATTTGATCATGCTAATCATTTCATAAGCTACACATATATTAAATCACCACATTATACATCTTAAATACATATAATTGTATTTGATAGTTATACCACAACCAAGTTGGAAACAAAAGTGAAGGAGAAAGAGACAATTTATGACATTAATTTGGTCAAAGAATTTCATGCTATTTACTCAAAATAATAGCAAAGATTCTCTCCTTGGTTTGGGGAAGGGTAGCCCCCAGCCAGGCCTTGGGCTGCTTTTTTTTAGAGAGGAAAGGGAATACAACAGGGACAAATAATAGTCATGGTAGGCTAGGCACGGTGGCTCATGCCTGTAATCCCAGCACTTTGGGAGGCCAAGGCAGGTGGATCACCTGAAGTCAGGGGTTCGAGACCAGCCAGGGCAACACAGTGAAACCCTGTCTCTACTAAAAATGCAAAAATTAGCTGGGCATGGTGGCATGCACCTGTAATCCCAGCTACTTGGGAGGCTGAGGCAGGAGAATTGCTTGAACCTGGGAGGCAGAGGTTGCAGAGTCGAGATTGCACTATTGCACTCCAGCCTGGGTGACAGAGTGAGACTCCATCTCAAAAGCAAAACCCACCAACCCCTAAAAAGTCACTGTAAATCCCAGTTCAGCCTGACACTCACCGTTGATGAAGAGGCTATCCCTGTCCAGGACATAGAAGCCCAGTTGGGTGACACCATGGGTCAGTTGACTCAGCTCCCAGTAAAGCTGCTGTATGTCCAGCCCAGGGCCCACAGAGTCAGTGTGGTAGGTGCAGGTGGTGTCCACGCCAGTGGCTGCTCCATTCTTCTCAGGCCTGGGGAGAGAGGCATTTGAGGACTCTAGAGAAGTCCTGAGACCTCTGCAGGTAGAGAGCAGAGGAGGGAGGAGCAGGGGAGGGCTGAGAAAGGGGTGGTCATTACTGGCAAATGGCCAGGAAGTGGTCTCACCTGAGGGAGATCAGTCGGCAACCCAAGTAGAAGGGGTACATGCTGCTCTTCTGGAACAAGGCTCTGAGCTTGAGAGGAAGGAGGAAGAGGGTAAGCCGAGGAACAGAGGTTGGGGGTAGGATTTATCCCACTGGGAGCTGCTGGGACCAGGGTCTCACCAGGTGCTTCAGGACCCTCTCGGTGGAGTTGAAGGCAGCTGAGCCATTGCCCATGTCTGGTGAATACTGGAGATTGGAGATGGTGAAGTTGAGTGTGAGGGTCTTCAGGTGGTAGCCCATGGCTGCAGGAGGAGGGGAGAAGAGACATCTGCAACTGAGGGCTGGTCTGAGACTAGATCAGACTGCACTCATTATTAACCAGTGTGGCCATCCAAGTCAGAAGCTACGTATCTTCTCCCCTCCAAGTCACACCAATTCCCTTTGCTGCATATTCATCACATATATCCTCTAACTCCTCCCCTATCCCAGTTAAGGTCTTATTTTCTCTCACCCTGATTAGCACCCTGGCAGACTCACTGGATGCCCTATCTAAAGGACATTCTCTATACTGAACATGAGAAGAATCTTTCTGAAATGACAGTCTTACTACAGCTGCCCCTGCTCTAGTACCATCCACAGCTCCCTATGGCCTTCAGTATTAAGTTCAAATTTCTTGACTTGGCATTTAAGGTCCTTCCCAATCTGGCTCCTGCTGACCTTTCAGTCTCACGTATCCATCTACTCTGGGTTAAGCTTTATGTTTCATGCAAACCAAATTCCTCTCACTTCTCCCTATACTCTAAGGCTGTTTCTGGCCACTGAAGGTTTGCTCATGGACTCCCCTCTTTCAGTTATACTATTCATGCCCTATTTGCCTGAATCACTCTTACTCATCCTTAAAGACTCAGTTCAGGTGAAACTTTCTCCAGAAAGCCCTCCTCCTTCCCAATTATGCCAGGTGTCTCACCCCAAAACATCTGACATTATGATGGTCTATTTATTTCATAAAATTGGGGACTCCACGAGGGCAGGTGTCTGATTGAACTGCTAGTCTAATCTTTGAGGAGGAAAAATGGACCCCAGATACCTGTTGTGGCTTCTGACAGAGGAGGCAGGAATGTGGTGGCTGGCTTGGGAGCTGTGGAAGGAACAGTCCATCAGAAAGGAACAAAGCCCATCACCTAGTGGGAGAAGCTCTCCTGGGCTTCATCAGTAGTCCAAGCCAGGACAACCGTTCACAGGTGGGCCATAAATGAGACTGAGGGAAGGAGTGACTGTGTGAGTGGAGGAGTGAACAAGACTGTGAGTGAAATAACCCAAGAGAGTGGGGGTGGGGGTGAACAAGAGAAAGGTTAAACAAAGAGGATAGGTGGATGGGTAGGCAGGAAAATGGAAGGGATCAATGAATGGGCAGAAGGTGCAATGTACAACTGGAGGGTCAAAAGAGAAGGCAAGATAGATAAGAACGAGGAAGAGAAGTTGGAGAGATGAAAGAAGGAAGGAAAGGAAGAAGAACAAACAGGTTAATTGGGCAGGAGGATGGGTAGACATATGAATGGATAGATGGATGGATGGATGGATGGATGGATAAGTGAATGGGTAGAAGGATGAATTAATTGAAGGACAGAAGGAAGGAAGGACAATTGGGTGAGTGAGAAGAAGGGTGGGTGAAGAGATGGCTGGGTGAATAGATGGATGGATGAAAAGACAGAAAGAAGGAAACAGGTGAATGAAGATGAGGATGGATGGATGGTTAGAAGGACAGAAAGAAGGGCAAACAGGTGAATGGGGAGAAGGAAGAATGGATGGAAGATGGATGGATGGATAAAAGGACAGGTGGAAGGAAGGACAAGCAGGTGAATGGGTGAGAGGATGAGTGGGTGGATGGGCAGATGGATGAATGGATGGAAGGACAGAAGGAAGGAGAAACAAGCAGATGAATAGGCAGGAGGATGGATGGAGAGATGGATGGATGGTTGGAAGGACAGAAAGAAGGACAAACAGGTGAATGGGGAGAAGGACAGATGGATGGATGATGGATGGATAGTTGGAAGGACAGAAAGAAGGACAAACATGTGAATGGGGAGAAGGATAGATGGATGGATGATGGATGGATGGATGGATGGATGGGTGGATGGATAAAAGGACAGATGGAAGGAAGGACAATTGAGTGAATGGGGAGGAGAATGGCTGGAGAGATGGCTGGCTGAATAGAAGGATGGATGGAAAGACAGAAAGAAGGAAACAGGTGAATGAAGAGGAGGATGAATGGAAAGATGGATGGATGGTTGGAAGGACAGAAAGAAGGACAAACAGGTGAATAGGGAGAAGGGTGGATGGATGGTGGATGGATGCAGAGATGGATAAAAGAGCAGACAGAAGGAAAGACAAGCAGGTGAATGGGCAGGAAGATGGGTGGATGGATGGACAGAAGGAGAGAAGGAAGGAGGGGCTAGCAAGTGAATGGGCATGATGGGTGGGTGGTGGATGAGTGGATGGATGGATGGATGGATGTATAGAAGGACAGAAGAAAGGAGGAACAAGCAGGTGAATGGGCAGGATGATGGGTGATGGATGAATAGATGGATAAAAGGACAGATGGAAGAAGGATGAGGAGGTAAATGGTCAGGAAAATGGGGTGGATAGGTGGATGGATGGATGGGTGAATGGATGGATGGATGGAAGGAGGAAGGAAGGATGGTGTCTGAGAGATGACTGGAAGGATAGAAAAATGGATGGCTGGAAAGATAGATGAGTGGATCACTGGATGAGGCAATGGGCAAATTTAGCCAAAATCACTTGAGTAGCCCGCAGAGTTTGCAGCTTGACCATGAAGCCCCTGCTGGGGCACTTGGAGGAGATTTTGTTATCAGGAGGTATGGACTAACAAGGTCATCATCTGACCTTAACCTCGATCCCTGTAGGGAATGCTTGTTCAAACTTCTTCTTCCAACCCAGAGGGGTGTGGAAAATTCACTAAGCCAAGACTATGGCTGCAGGTCTAAAAACAGGCCAAGGACTCAGCATTCTTCCTCCCACTGAGACGTTGCC
Organism: Papio anubis; assembly: GCF_008728515.1. NCBI lineage: Eukaryota > Metazoa > Chordata > Mammalia > Primates > Cercopithecidae > Papio > Papio anubis. The sequence goes on along the minus strand of NC_044995.1, from coordinate 42,889,913 downwards.
CCTCACCACCTCAGGGGACCAGCCCGAATTTGGGGCAAGCTTCCTTTATGAATGAGGAGAAAAGCTTGAACCAAGACCCATGGAGATTGAAATGGGCACTGGATTCAAAGACACGTACTTGTAGGAGGCTCATCTGGACCAGGTTCATTGTAACCTAGAAACAAAGAGGTCACACATAAGAGGAGGTGGTGGAACCGACCCAGACACTCCATGCCTTTGTCCATAAGGGGCCCCTGCCTGGATGCCTTTCCCTTTGTGTATCTAGAGATGATGGAGATGGATACATTTACGTATCATCTAATATTTGACTTAAATGTGTTCACCACCAGAAAGAATTTCCTGATATTTCAATTAGCACTGACCTTCCCTACTCACGTCTCTAGCATGCCTCCAGTGAGAGGCTGTCATTATCTTTGTGTTCACAAGTCTATCCTCCTGTCCATCCACGCCCCCCGCCTCCCCTTCCGGGCCTCCTCCAATCTATTCCTCCGCCCAGTGAATGTTTATTAAGGGTTTACTATGTACAAGCCTTCCTTTACATTTGGGGACTAAAGGGCAGAAAAAAACAGTCTCTGCCCCTCTGGAGATTACATTAGGACAGGATGCACATGTAACCTATCTCTGTCCCTGGGGCCAGGCACAAGACCTGGTTAATAGTAGCTGCTTGGTAAATCTAAATGAAGGAACAAAATGAAGTATAGAAGCTGTGCAGTTTACAAGGGGGAACAGCTCCCAGAAACAGCCAAGTCGAAGGGACTGTGTGTCAACTCAGATCATCAAGACCCAACCTGCACCTGTGTGTTTATCACAGCACTATTCACAATAGCAAAGATGTGGAATTAACCTACGTGTCCATCAACAGATGAATCGATACAGAAAATGTGGCATGTATGCACAATGGAACACTATTCAGCCATAAAGAGAAATAAAACCACGCTGGTGAGGTTGCAGAGAAAAAGGAGTGCTTATACACTGTTGGTGGGGGTGTAAATTAGTTCATCCACTGTGGAAAGCAGCGGGGCGACTCCTCAGAGAGCTAAAAACGGAACTACCATTCGACCCAGCAATCCCATCACTGGGTATATGCCCAAAGGAATATACATTTTTCTATCACAAAGACACATGTTCATTGCAGTACTATCCACAATAGCAAAGACGTGGAATCTACTTAAATGCCCATCAATGATAGACTGGATAAAGAAAATGTGGTACATATACACCATGGAATACTATGCAGCTATAAAAAAGAATGAGATCATTTCCTTTGCAGGAACATGGATGGAGCTGGAGGTCATTATCCTTAGCAAACTAATGCAGGAACAGAAAATCACTTATAAGTGGGAGCTAAATGATGAGAACACATGGACACATAGAGGGGAACAACACACACTGGGACCTCCCTGAGGGTGGAGGGTGGGAGGAGGGAGAGGATCAGAGAAAATAACTAATGGGTACTAGGCTTAATACTTGGGTGATGAAATAATCTGTACAACAAACCCCTGTGACACGAGTTTAACTATATAGAAAGCCTGCGCCTGTATGCCTGAACTTAAAAGTTAGAAACAAAGAATGAATCCATGTCTTTTGCAGCAACATGGATGAAACTGAAGTTACCTTAAGTGAAACAAGTCAGACACAGACAGACAAATATCGCATGTTCTCACTCATAAGTGGGAGCTAAACAATGTGTGGACAAGAACTCAGAGAGGGGAATGACAGATAAAGGAGGCTTGGAAGGGTGAGAGGGTAGGAGAGGGGTGGGTGATGAGAAACGACTTAATGGATACAATGTATGTTATTGGAGTGGTGGATACTCTGAAAGCCCTGACTTCCCTACTATGCAATCTATACATGTAACAAAATTGCACTTGTACCCCAGAAATGTACGCAGACAATGAGGATGATGATGATGATAGTAATTATAACAATAAAGAACATCAAGAACCAGACCAGCCAAGAACTTAGCATGGGCATGAGCAAGTCCCTTCCCCTCTCTGTGCCTCAGTTTCCCTCTTTGCTAAAATAAGAGTAATGAAAGTCCAGGATGTCTCTTCTCCACATCCTGGTTCCTACCTAAAGGTACCTCATATAAGTGATATGGGGTGCCCACCTCATGGGGTCATGATGATGAGCACTGTTCTTGGGTTGGTGGTGGAGGGGATGAAAGGGGAGCTATTTTATCAATTCTCCATGGTCATGCTTTGCCTCTCAGAACCCCAGTTAGGGGATGCCTTCTTAAATGTCTTTTCCTGAGTTCTAGACCAATGCTGAGGCCCAGTGTGCCTGAAGCTTAGATCCCCTAGATCTTCCTGGTATAGGGGCCTCACGTAGGAGAGAAGCCCATCCTTCCTCAATGGTAAGGAGAAAACAGGGAGGGGGCCGGGCGTGGTGGCTCATGCCTGTAATCCCAGCACTTTGGGAGGCCGAGGCGGGCAGATCACAAGGTCAGGAGATCGAGACCACGGTGAAACTCCGTCTCTACTAAAAATACAAAAAATTAGCCTGGCGTGGTGGCAGGCGCCTGTAGTCCCAGCTACTCAAGAGGCTGAGGCAGGAGAATGGCGTGAACCCGGGAGGCGGAGCTTGCAGTGAGCCAAGATCGCGCCACTGCACTCCAGCCTGGGCAACTGAGTGAGACTCCATCTCAAAAAAAAAAAAAAAAAAAAAAAAAAGAAAACAGGGAAGGAAAATGTGTTTGTTTTGTTTTGTTTTGAGACAGTCTTGCTCTGTCACCAGGCTGGAGTGCAATGGTGCAATCTCGGCTCACTGCAACCTCCGCCTCCTGGGTTCAAGCGATTCTCCTGCCTCAGCCTCCCGAGCAGCTGGGACTACAGGCGTGTACCACCACACCCAGCTAATTTTTGTATTTTTAGTAGAGACAGGGTTTCACCATGTTGGCCAGGGTGGTCTCAATCTCTTGACCTTGTGATCTGCCTGCCTTGGCCTCCCAAAGTGTTGGGATTACAGGTGTGAGCCACTGCGCCCAGCGGTAAATGTGTTTTTTGTCCCCCAAGTGCCCCCACCAGGAAGACTCTTCTGTGAGTTAAACATGTAGAGTGGATCATAGCACTGAATGCTGACAAGTGGAGCTCATATCCTGGTTCCATCACCATCAAGGTAAATTGCTTAACCTGTCTAAGCCTCAGTTTCTTCATCTGTAAAATGGGATTAATCAAAGTCCAACCTTGCATGGTGGTTATGGGAGGGTCAGTGGTAACACCAAGACTTGAACCCCAAGTCTTTCCCTAGAGAACCGGCAAACAGACACCCTCCTGGGCTGCAGCGGGGGTTGGGGGTTGAGGCAGGGAGATGGGGCTGCGAGATGCTCACCGTTAAGGTAGAGGCTGTCTTTGTCCAGAAAGTAGGGGCCCAGCCGGGTGATGCCGTGGGTCTGCTGGCTCAGCTCATGGAACACCTGCTTGATAGGCAGACCTGGGCCATTGAGGGGCTGCAGGTAGGTGCAGAGGATGTCCACCTGTGTCTTAGCGCCGTTCTTCACAGACCTGAGGAGGGAGAGGTGCACCTTTTGGGGATGAAGGTCACCTGGCACCTCTCCACTTGTGGTCACTGTCACTGCATAACTCACAGTCCATATTTTGGTCTCATTGACAATTTGCAGTTTCTCCACCTGGCCTTATCTATCATCTCAGGATCTCTGCACTTGCTGTTACTTTTGTCTGGAAGCTTCTCTCCATTTCTCCTTACCTGGATAACTTCCCGGTCATCCTCCAGGTCTCAGCTTAGAGGACTCCCTCCTCCTCCTCCTCTTCCTTCTCCTTCTCCTCTTCTTCCTCCTCCTCTTCCTCCTCCTCCTCTTCGTCCTCCTCCCCCTCCTCCTCCTCCTCTTCCTCCTCCTCCTATCTTTCTAGGCAATTCCTAGGCAAGGTCAGGAGCCTCCTCTGGGTCCCACAATCCTCCACTCTTCCCCTGTCACTGCCCTGATCACCCTCTATGTAATCATAAATTATTTGTTCCTGTATCTACCAGAACATGGTCTCCACAAAGGAGGAAAATAACCAGTTTAGCTTACTCTTATTGTATCGAAGCCCCAGAACCTAGCACCCCTTGACAACTCCCTGCAAAAACAAAGTCCTAATGAATGGAGAAACAAAATATAGCATTTACATACAAGTGGAATATTATTCAGCCCTGAAAAGGAAGGGAATTCTAACACATGCTACGACATGGATGAACTTTGAGGACATTATACTTGATGAAATAAGCCAGTCGTACAGTATAAACCGGGACATATACCATATGATTCCTCCATTCATAGAAGGTCCTTAGAATCATCAGATTCACAGAGACAGAAAGTAGAACGGTGGGTGCCAGAGGCTTGAGGAGGGGGATGAGGAGTGAGTACTTCATGGGGATGGAGTTTCAGTTTGGGAAGATGAGAAAGTTCTGGAGATGGATGATAGTGGTGATGGCTGCACAGTAATGTGAATGTGCTTGATGCCACTGAACGGGAAATATGGCTAAAATGGTAAATTTAATGTGATGTGTATGTTACCACAATTTAGAAAAAAAAAATCCAGGCTGGGTACAGGGGCTCACACCTATAATCCCAGCACTTCGGGAGGCTGAGGCGGGCGGATCATCTGAGGTCGGGAGTTTGAGACCAGCCTGGCCAACATGGAGAAGTCCCATTTCTACTAAAAACACAAAATTAGCCGGATGTGGTGGCGCAAGCCTGTAATCCCAGCTACTCAGGAGGCTGAGGCAGGGGAATCGCTTGAACACAGGAGGCAGAGGTTGGCGTGAGCCGAGATCATGCCTGGGCAACAAGAGCAAAGCTCCATCTTGAAAAAAAAAAATCTAAGTCCTCCGAGGCCCTTCAACCCTGCTGATGTCTTGGGTCTCATCCTCTCTCTCTTTCCTTCTTGTTTTCTCTCTGCTCCAGCCACACTGGCCTCTTTGCTGCTTGTAGAATGTGCCAAGTTCATTTGCACCTCAAGACCTTTTCTCATGCTGTTCTCCCTGCCTGGAACAGTTTTCATGGCCATTTCGGACACAGCCCAAGATTCATCCTGGGTAAAGTTGCTCTTCCCATTACTCGCTATTTATTTATGTTTCATATCACTTTACCCCATTTGAAGCCACTTTACTTAGATATTTATGTTCCTGTTTAGCATCTGTTCTCCACTGGGTGAGGGCAGGGACGGCATCTGTCTTATAACTCTAGTACCCAGCACCTGCCTCAGAGGAGCAGTGCCATGGGCATCAGTTGAATAAAAATAAAAATGGAGAAGTAAATAGTAAATACCAAGAGAGTGCAAACTGACCCAAAGAAGTCAAGTTGGCAAGGATGCAAGAAAAGGAAACTCTTATACATGGTTGGTGGGAATGGTAGAGGAGTGGTGCCATGGGCATGGGTTGAGTAAAAATATGAATGGAGAAGTATCTAGTGAATACTAAGAGAGTGCAAAGTGACCCAGAAAAGTCAAGTTGGCAAGTATGCACGAAAAGGAAACTCTTACACACTGTTGGTGGGAATGTAAATTAGTACAACCTTGAATGAAAAACAGTATGGAGAGTTCTCAAAGAACAAAAAAAATTAGAACTACCATTTGACCCAGCAATCCCACTGTTGGAGATCTACCCAATGGAAAAGTTTTGGAAATAAATAGTGGTGATGGCTGCATGACATTGTGAATATAATCGACGTCACTGAATTGTACATTTAAAAATGGTTAAAATGGCAGATTTTATGTTACATGTATTTTTGCCACAATATAAAAAATTAATAATGTGATTTAAAAAAATAGATGCAGAAAAGGACCCTCTGAGAATAGCTCAACCTATATATGTCTAAAGGAAATGAGGCCAGATGTGGTGGTTCATGCCTGTAAAATCCCAGCACTTCGGGAGGCCGAGGCAGGTGGATCACTTAAGGTCAGGAATTAGAGACTAGCCTGGATAACATGGCAAAACCCCTTCTCTACTAAAAATGCAAAAAAATTTAGCCTAGTTTGGTATTGGGCACCTGTAATGCTTGCTACCTGGGAGGCTGAGGCAGGAGAATCGCTTGAACCCGGGAGGCGGAGGTTGTGATAAGTCGAGAACGCACCGCTGCACTCCAGCCTGGGTAGCAAAAGCAAAACTCCTTGGGAGGTTGAGGTACAAGAATTGCTTAAACTCAGGAGGCAGAGTTTGCAGTGAGCTGAGATTGCACCACTGCACTCCAGCCTGGGTGACAGAGTCTCACTCTGTCTCAAAAAAAAAAAAAAAAAGAAAAAGAAAAGAAAAAGAAATGAAACCTGTATCTTAAAGAGATAGCTGCACTCCTATGTTCATTGTAGCACTATTCAAAATAGCCAAGATATAGACACAAGCTAAATGACCTTCAGTGGATGAATGGATAAAGAAAATGTGGCATACACATATACAACGAAATATTACTTGGTCTTTAAAAAGAAGAAAATTCTGCCCCTTGGGATAACATAGATGGAACTGGAGGACATTAGGCTAAGTGAAATAAGCCAGGCACAGAAAGACAAATACCACACGATCTAACTTACAGGTGGAATCTAAAATTGTCAAACTCATAGAAGCAGAGAGTAGGATGGTGGTTGCCAGGGGCTGGGAGGAGGAGCAAATGGGGTGATATTGGTCAAAGGGTACAAACATGATAACTATGTAGAGGTAATAGATATATTAATTAGCTGAAATGTGGCCATCGTTTTATAATGTATACCAAAATATCAAGTTGTACATTTTAAATGCAAGCAATTTTCATATGTCAAAAAATCAAATTGTCAGGAATAAATAAAAAAGTTATTTATACCAGTCAGAATAACAATCACTAAAAAGACAAAAACCAACCAACCCGCCAACCAGGCAAACACCAAACAACCAGATGCTGGCAAGAATAAAAATAAAAGGGAACTCTTATACACTGTTGGTAGGAGAGCGAATTAGTACAATCTCTATGGAAAACAACATGAGGATTTATCAAAGAACAAAAATGTAAAACTACCATTTGACCCAGCAATCCCACTATTGGGGATCTACCCAATGGAAAAGAAATCATTATATCAAAGAGACACCTGCACATGTTTGTTTATTGTAGCACTATTCACAATAGCAAAGATACGGACCTAACCTAAGTGTCCATCAACAGAAGACTGGATAAAGAAAATGTGATATATATATATATATATATACCACGAAATAATGTCTTTTGCAGAAACATGGATGGAATGGGAGTCCATTATCTTAAGTGAAACAACTCAGAAATAGAAAGTAAAATACCGCATGTTCTCACTTATAAGTGGGAGCCAATGGACTCCATGTCCATTAGCTCATGGTCAAATACCATACGTTTTCACTTATACGTGGGAGCATGGACTCCAGGTCCATGTACACACGGACATGGAGTGTGGAATAATAGACACTGGATACTCAGAAAGGTGGGAGAGTGAGAGAAGGGCGGGGAACCTCACTTAATGGGTACAATGTACACTATTTGGGTGATGCGTACACTAAAAGATACTGTCTGAAAGTCTACTGTCTGCAGACTTCACTATGCAATATATGCATGTGACAAAAACTGCACTTGCACTCCTTAAATCCATTTTAAAAAAAGAATGGGGCTGGACGTGGTGGCTCACGCCTGTAATCCCAGCACTTTGGGAGACCGAGGAGAGCGGATCACCTGAGGTCAGGAGTTCGAGATCAGCCTGACCAACATGAGAAACCCCATCTCTACTACAAATACAAACAAACAACAACAAAAACAATAGCCAGGCATGGTGGTACACGCCTGTAATCCCAGCTACTCTGGAGGCTGAGGCAGGAGAATCACTTGAACCCAGGAGGCGGAGGTTGCAGCGAGCCAAGATCATGCCACTGCACTCCAGCCTGGGCAACGAGAACAAAACTTCATCTCATAAAAAAAAAAAAAAAAAAGAAAGATGAAAAGACAAAAAATATATAGCCCACCCCAACCCAAGAAGGCCCTCCCAGTCAGAACCCTAACTTCTTGGTGGTGGGCTGTGGGTGGAGCAGTTTCTCACCTTAGTGCAATGACCCTGCAGCCTGTGTACCGTGCACCCACGCTGCTCCTCTGGAACAAAGGGCTGAGCTGCAGAGGGAGAAGGGAGCCGTGGTTGGTCAGAGGCAGGCAGGCAACAGCCCTAGGATGGGCATGGCAGGGCTGCAGAGGGAGGCAGGCCTCTCACCAGGTGCTGCATGACATTGTCTGTGATGTTGAACTTGAGGGAGCCGGGTTGACCCATGTCCGCCATGTAGCGCAGGTTGTTGATGGTGAAGTTCAGTGTGAAGGGCTCCTCGCTGACCACCCCGGCTAGGGCAGGGGGAAGAGAGAGAGAGAGAGAGAGAGACAGAGAGAGAGAGATGAAGCTCTTGGGGAGGATGATGGGTGGGGAGGGGGTGGTGTGGGACAAGGTGGGGGCAGTGTGTTCCAAAGACCCTGGGTTCACCTCTCAATAAGCCCAAGGCTGACTTTTAATGGAGACATCTTCAGCAACCAGTAAGGGTGTGCTTAATGATTTGGGATGTCCAGATGGGGTCCTATCCAAATGCAAGAAGGGAGGATTCTGTAAAAAGTGCCAGTGATTCTGATCTTTCCCAGGGGTAAGGCTCCGTATAACCACACTGATGTAGAAGTCATGCATGACTCCAGACATTTTTAAAAAATGTATTCTCTCTCTCTCTCTTCCTGTCTCCCCCTTGATCCTTCTCTGCCTTTCTCCCATTTCTCTCTCTCTCCTGCACTCACAACCAGGTATGCTAATCTTCTATGCATTGGTTAACATGGCCAACAATCTTTGCAGCCATAACCAACCTCTCTGCACCTCAGTTTACTCATCTGTAAAATGAGATGACGATGGTTCACAATGATGATTCCTGCCTCAACAGTTGTTATAAAGCTTAAACAGTTAATCATTGTAAAGCATGTAAGCACTGCTGGGCACACAGGTCAATATGGTGTACATATTTATTATATAAAATATATCACAAATGCTTTCTAATCACTCCCTCTGTGTGGAACTTTATGATATGAGCTAAGTTATCACTTTACTTTTTCTTTCTTTTTTTTTTTGTTTTGAGATGGAGTCTGCTCCTGCTTCATGGGAGGCTGGGAGAGCAGTGGTGCGATCTTGGCTCACTGCAAGCTCCACCTCCAGGTTTTACACCATTCTCCTGCCTCAGCCTCCTGAGTAGCTGGGATCACAGGCGTGCACCACCACAGCCAGCTTTTTTTTTTTTTTTTTTTTTTTTTTTTTTTTTTAAGTAGAGATGGGATTTCACCGTGTTAGCCAGGATGGTCTCGATCTCCTGACCTTGTGATCCACCCACCTCAGCCTCCCAAAGTGCTGGGATTACAGGCATGAATCACTGCACCCAGCCAAGCTAAGATTTAAGACAAACCGCTAGAAGAAAAGTTTACCTCTCCTTCTCTCCCTGCCTTTCTTCTTTTCATCATTCTTGAATTTCCTTCTGTTCATTCTTCCTTCTCTCCTTCTTTCTCTCCTGAACTTCCTTCTGTTCATTCTTCCTTCTCTCCTTCTCTGTTTCTATCATTTCTTCTTCCCTTCCATCTTTCATTCTATTAATGCATCCTTTCTTTCTTGCTGACTTCCTTCCTTTCATTTTACCTTCTATCATTTATTTATCCTTCCTCTTCCTTCTCTCACTTCTTTCCTTCTTTTCAACCATCCATCCATCCATTTGTCCATCCATCCATCCGTCCATCCATCCACCCATCCATCCATCCATTCATTTATCCATCCATCTATCCATCCATCCACCTACCCACTCATCTGTCCATCCATCCATCCATCCATCCACCTACCCATTAATCCATCCATCCATCCATCCACCCACCCATCCGTTCATCCATCTGTCCATCCATCCATTCATCCATTCACTCACTCACCCAACCATCTGTTCATCCATCCATCCATCCACCCACCCACCCATCCACCCATCCATCCATCATCTATCTTTCCTTCCTTACACCTCTCTTTTCTTCCTTCCATCCACTTATCCACCTTTCCTCCTCCTTTTCTTCTTTCATCCATTTTTTTGTTTCTTCAATCCACTCATCCATCCTCTCTCCCTTCCTCCTTCCATTCATCACTTCTTCCTTCCATCTATCCACCTTGCCTTCCTTCCATATATGTGGAATTTGTCCTACACTGCTCCAGGAACATTTGAAGGGGAGCAGGGAGGTGGGGTAAAGAAATATTCTGGCCCTTCAATAGCCCCACCTACCATTGTCCCACCAATGCCTCCTATTGGCTGAACCTAACAGGCAGCTATTTAGCATGGGAACCTGGGAAATGAAGTTTTCATGAGTCAGAACTCTATCCCACAGAGCACAGGAAGGTTGGAGAATGGATCCGAGGACAAAAACAAAACAAAACCAAACAAAAACCCACAATAGGTATAATAGAGAAAGCCCATAAGAAGTTACATTCCTATAAAAGAGAAGCAGACAACAGAATATAAACCAGTAAGTTCAAAAAAGTGAGAGAAGTATTGTGAAGGATTAACAGAAAACAAACAAACAAACAAACCAAAAAACCCAGGATCTCATTTGGAAGTATAAGTGAGACAAATTAGTGTAAGAAATTGACTTTTTCTTCACAGTCCACAGATTGAACAGACAACCCACAGAGTGGGAGAAAATCTTCACAATCTATATATCCAACAAAGGACTAATATCTAGAATCTACAACGAACTCAAACAAAATAGCAAGAAAAAAACAAACAATCCCATCAAAAAGTGGGCTAAGGACATGAATAGACAATTCTTGAAAGAAGATACACAAATGGCCAATGAACGTATGAAAAAATGTTCAACATCACTAATGACTGGGGAAATGAAAAATCAAAACCATAATGTGATACCACCTTACTTCTACAAGAATTGCCATAATCAAAAAATAAAAAAATAATAGATGTGGCTCTGGGGGCCAAGACGGTCGGCTAGAAGCAGAGTGCTTGGAGGCTCCCATTGAAAAAAACCACAGTAAGTGTGTGAATCCTTCCCTGGCAACCAAGATATCCAGGTTCCCTCATCAAAATTGACTAGAAGGCTGGCGGTGACCCATGGAGAGAAGGAAGAGCAGTGTGGTGTGGTGGCCCACCTGAGAGACACAAGGGGAAGGGGAACCCCTTCCCCCTAGCCAAGGGAAGTGGTGAGTGAGTGGGGTATCCAATCTGGAGAAACTGTGCTTTTTCCACGGAACTGTGCGACCCACAGATTGGAAGATCCCATTCGCGAACCCATGCCACTGGGACCTAGTGTCCCAACCCCAGAACGTGCAGAATCTTACAGCTGGAATCTACCTAAGCCTACGGAACTCCCCGGGGGAGGGGCGACCAGCACTGGCTGCAGCTGCCTGCTGTCTAAGTCTTTTGAGTTCCTTGGGGGAGGGGCAACAGCCAGCACTGGGACTCACAACTGCCTAACACGCTAAGCTCCCTGGGTGGGGGAAGGGCAGCACCCCTTTCTGTAGCTCCAGGCTGTGCTTTTTCCCTGCTGGAGCCAGTAAGGCTGAATGGCTTCGTCCCAAGGTTTGTCCCCACAGTCCAACACACCGGCTGTGGCAGTCTGCAGCCAAAGTGACTCTTCAGGGCTTACCCTTACCCAACCTTCCTCAGTGGGCAGGGCTTTCCTGTAGGATCTCCAATAATTCCAGCCAGAGGCTCAGGGACAGAATTCAGACTCCTTGGGTTTGAGCCCCTAGTGGGAGGGGTGGCTGCAGTCTCTGCAGACCAGCAGAGTTAGCCTCTCCTCCTGGTAGTTCTGAGGAATTCAGGCAGCCCAGATGTGTGGGTTTCCCCCCAGTGAAGCACCCCCTCTCCACCAGGGACAAAGGGCTTCATTAAATGGGTCCTGTTCCCCATGCCAGTCAACTGGGTGAGACCCTCCAACAATAGTTGTCAGACACCCTATACAGGAGCGATCCTCCTGGCATCAGGTTGGTGCCCCTCAAGATCAGAGGTCCCAGAAGAAGCAGGCACCTATCTTTGCTGCTCTCCAGCCTCCCTGTGTGACATCTCCAGGCATGGGAATGAATCAGATGAATAGGACCTGAAGTGAACCCCTAGCGAACTGCAGCCCCCTACAGAAGAGGGACCTGACTATTGACAGAAAAACAAGCAGAAAGTGACAACAACAGCATCAACAACAACTACAACAACAAAAAGTCCTCCACAAAAACCCCTCCAAGGATCAGCATCCTCAAAGCCTGAAACTAAAACTCACAAAGATAAGAAAGAATCAACAAAAATATGCTGAAAACCCGAAAGACCAGAGTGCCTCTTCTCCTCCAAATGACCACAACATCTCTCCATTAAGGGTGCAGAACTGGATGAAGGATCAGATGGATGAATTGACAGAAATAGGCTTCAGAAGATGGACAATAAAAAAGTACAATGAGCTAAGGGAGCATGTCCTAATGCAATGCAAAGAAGCCAAGAACCTTGATGAAAGGTTAAAGGAATTGCTAACTAGAATAAACAGTTTAGAGAGGAACATAAACAACCTGATGGAGCTGAAAAACAGCACAAAAACTTCGTGAAGCATACACAAGTATCAACAGCCAAATCGATCAAGTGGAAGAAAGGATATCAGCAATGACCAAGCTGACCCTGAGTTGAGCCTTCTAGGAAAACCAAAGAGTCAACTACACATCATCAAGGAACCTAACTCTCTCGAATTCAGCCCCATAATCCTGAGTCAGCTCCAACTGGATTGGTAGCAACTGATTTTTTTTTTTTTTTTTTGATAACCATTCTGAAGCTGTTTTGAACTGAGAGAAAATGAACGCTATTATCAATTGGTGATGTCTGCCATGAATGCTGCAATCAATTAATGATGTCTGTCATGGATGAGGGAGTGCAGCAGATGCCATATAGTTTTCCAGTGTAAACTCTGGCAGACACTAAAGTTGAACCAAGGCAGAAGAGGAAATTTTCCATACATTATAAGAAAGCATACTTCATTCTTTCCTTCCCGGGAAAATCCATGTTTTCCTGTAGATCTAAATCTGTCAATCTACCATGTACAAGGTCCTGAAGTAGATACTAGGGAAGCACAAGGGAGTAAGACACAGTTGCTCCAATCAGCAGGTTTATGCACTATTGGGGTGACTGGATATAAACACAATGTTCAAAGCAGAGAAAATGTGTTTGCAATTGACTTAAAAAATATGCAACAGGACTTAGAATGAGTGACAAAATAAAAGGTTCCCATAATTCTTTTGCCTTTAATAATTCAAGTTTTTTTTTCCTTTTTAGAAATCATATTAAATAGTACCAGTTAAACACTGAGCATAGCACTTTGGTGCATATTCAGGACCCAATAAGTTCATATATTATCTATTACCTTTGTTATCACCACCACCATCATAATCATCACCATCCCTTTCACCATCACCATCATTATTGTCATAATCACCACCATCATTACCACCATCACCATCATCATCATTACCATCATCACCACCACCATCACCATTGTCATCATGATCATCATAATCACCATCACCATTGTCATCATCATCGCCACCATCAGTATCATCATAAAAACAGCTCTTTGAGAGGAGAGATTAGTAATTGTTTCATGATCCATGCCATATCCCCAGGATTTGGCAGAGCCCCAGGGCTTGGCACAGTGCTCAATAAAGTTTGTTGGTTGGCTCATCATCACTAGATTTATAAAGAATTTCCATCTTTATTTGACTGAATAATGGAAGAGATGTTTACGCTCATCAGCCATGCTCTAACAGAGGTGCCATTGGCACATACTTATTCAAGGGACCAGTAGAAGGGATGGAGCCCCAGAATTTCCCAGGTCCACTGTGGTAGTCCCAAGAGCTACAGAGAAGCCCTCTTCAGCGGAAACATCCAACCCTCTCATGGCAGAAAGGTCAGCAAATACAACTATTTACAGGCCTTGCTGCATATGAGGCCTGAGTTGAGTCTCTCTCTGGAGTTGGCCAGAAGGGAAAGGGAAAAACTTGTGCCCTCCCAGCCCCTTTCCTTATGAAGAGGACATAGGGGCATAGGAAGAGGGGACAGCTCCTGCCCTGCTTGGCATATAATTGGGGCCACTGGAGCATCGGTTGAATACTCACTGCTGGTGGTGGGCACAGAGCTCCGATGGGTGAAACCTGCATAGAGAAGGAGGGAGGAGAGTGGGTAAGGGTTAAGGGAGAGGTGGGCAATCAAATAGGGGTCACAGATACCCTAGTGGAATGGAAGAAGTTTCAAGGAACAGAGGCCTTTGAAGATTCTCTATCAGTACTCTCAGATCAGGGAAGAAGGTACTTGGGATGAACTCAGTCCAAGATGAAGAAACTATGAAGTTCAGACATCAGTCATCACACAAAGACAACATAGCCAAGACTTCAGTGGCCAGTCAGGGAGTGTGACCTCAAGTCAGAGAGTAAGAGGCTGCCCAGCAAAGAGGAAGACTCTCCAACCACATCACAGCTGCTCACCATTGACATAGAGACTGTCCCTGTCCAGGGTGTAGGGCCCCAGCTCAGTGATGCTGTGGGTCAGCTGGCTCAGCTCCAAATACAGCTGCTCTCTGTCCAGCCCAGGGCCTGTGGGGTCAGGGCGGTGGGTGCAGATGACATCCACTCCGGTGGCTTCCCCATCCTTCTCTGGCCTAGGGAGGGCAGATAAGGGGAATGACATTAAATAGACTGCCTACAGGGAGGCATTATGAGATTCCTGAGGGCAGGACGGGAAGGGGACAGAGGAAATGAGACTCCTGGTTGACAGGTGAGAAGCCATACTAAGATTTTCTGAATGTACTGACTTCCAGGCAGCCTGGGAATGTGAGTAGGGTCAGGAATACAAGAATTTTATAAAACTGCATTCTCATGGCATGGGGACAGGACAGCCCAGACTTGAGAAACATTAAGAGCTGGAATTGGGGATAAAAGCAAGTGGATGGGGGATGTTTATCCTGAGAGAAACCTTGGAAGATAATTTAACACCTGAAGGAGAGGGAGGTGGGGAGAAGTAAGAAATTCAGAGGGATCACCAAGGTAGAAGCCTGATCTGGCTGATGGGCCCTGCAAGTTCTCTCGGTTGACGGGGGAGGTGGTCGGATCAGAAGATATGTTGGTCCTGGAGCCACCAATGCCTGAATTCCACTTGTGCTGAGGACTTCCATAGGGAGGGAAGGAAGAAAGCTGACCAAACTCCTTGGGCCTGGGAACACTTGGGGCAGCCAGACTGGTTATTCTCAGTTCTCACCTGAGCAAGGTCAGCCTGCAGCCAGAGTACAGAGGGCCAACACTGGTGTTCTTGAACAAGGGCCTTAGCTGTGGTGGAGGAAGAGGGAGGTGAGTAGGACAGCTGAGGACATAGGAGCAAGGAAGATGTAAGGTGGGAGGGGCTGTAATCAGGGGGTGAGAATTGCATCTCTCAGGTGAGGGGAGGTGGGTGAGATCTTCTTCCATGCCTTGGAATGGGTGATGTAGATGGAACGAGACAAGGTGGGCAGGGCAGAGTGAGGTGGGCAGGGCTCTCACCAGACCCTGAAGGACCCTCTCTGTAGTGTTGAACTTCCTGGAGCCAGGCCACATGTTCTCCTCATACTGCAGGTTAGTGACGGTGAAGTTGAGGGTGAATAGTATCAGGAGATGGCTGGCAGCTGTAGTGTAGGTGGGAAATAAACACTATGTTCAAAAGCAGAGAACATTTAAGAGTTTGTAATAGACTTATCTCTAAACATATGCAACCAGATTTAAAGAGAGTGATAAAATAGGTTTTCATGCCTCCCTTGACTATAATGATCAAAGTTTTTCATACAGCATGCTAAATAATAATAGTTAGATGCTGGGCACAACCTTTCATGCATATTCAGTGTTCCATAATACTAGATACTATCTATTACCTTTGTTATCACCACCATCATCATCATCACCAACACTGCGGCCATCACTTTCATTATTGTCATCACCACCACCATCAGGACCAAAACCAAGATCATCATAATCCCTATCATCCCCATCACCATCATCATCATCATCATCCACATCATCACCTGCACTATCACCACCAGGAACGCGGTCACCAGCACCATCACTATTTCATCCTTACCATCATAACGATCACCACCACCATCATCATCATCACAATCACCACCACCACCGCCACACAGCCATCATGATCCACATCACCACCACTGGTACCATGATCACCAACACCCTCATCACATCATCCTTAACCATCATAACCACCACCACCACCACCACCACTATCATCATCATCCTCATTGTCAGTATCACCATCACATTGTCAATCACCGCCACAATCACCACCATCACCACCACTGTCATCCTTCCTATAATCACCACCAACACTATCATCATCATCATCATCATCACATCATCATTACTGTCAAAACCACTACCATCATCAGTATCATCATCATCATCATCTTCATAATCACCATTATCATCACATCATGGTCATCAGCATCACCATCATTATTGTAATGATCTCCAGCAACATCATCATCACCACTATCCCACATCATCCTCAAAATAAAATAAGCTCTCTGAGGGCAGAGATTTTTAACCTCTTTTGTGTTCCCTGCTTTATCTCTAGGGCCTGGCAGAGAGTGGGTGCTCAAAGAAGTTTGTTGGGTGACTCATCATCAGTAAATTTGCTGTGATTTTTAATCTTTATTTAAGTAAAAAGAACAGAGATGTTGACACTCATCATGCATACTTTAATAGAGATGTCATTGACTGGCACTTACCTGAAGGGCCAAGTAGCGAGGTTGGAGTCCTAGATGCTCCCAGATACACTGTGGGGATCCCAGGAGCTGAGGAGAAGCCCACATTAGTTAAAGCAGCAAGCTCTTTCATGGCAGAAATGCCAGCAGATAGGAGTATTTCTGCATACGGGGCTTGAGATTAGTGTCTCTCTGGAGCTGGGCCAGAGGGAAAGGGAATCATTTATACCCTTTCAGATCCTTCCCTCATGAAGAAGATATAGGGGCATAGGAAAAGCAGGTCAGCTCCTGTCCTGCTTGGAGTAGGATTTGGGCCACTGGAATGTTAGTAGAATACTCACTGCTGGTGGTGGGCACAGAGCTCCGATGGGTGAAACCTGCATAAACAGGGAGGAAGGAGAGTGGGTAAGGGTTAAGGGAAATGTAGGGGACTAAAAGGGGTCAGTGCTAACATGGTGCAATTGAAGGAGTTTCAGGGAACATGGGCTTTGAGGATTCTCTATAAGCACCCTCAGATCAGGGAAGAAGGTCCTGAGGATGAAGGTCTCCAATACAAGATGAAGAAGAAACCATGAAGTTCAGATTAGTCATCAAACACAGACAACATGGCCAAGACTTTAATGGCCAGGTAGGGAGTGTGACCTCAAGACAGAGAGTAGAGGCCTGCTCAACAAGGAAGAAGAAACTCCAACCACATCACAGTTGCTCACCATTGACAAAGAGGCTGTCGTTGTCTAGGGTATAGGGGCCCAGCTCAGTGATGCTGTGGGTCAGCTGGCTCAGCTCCCAATACAACTGCTCTCTGTCCAGCCTAGGGCTTTTGGGGTCAGGGTGGTGGGTGCAGATGGTGTCTACTCCAGTGGCTGCCCCATCCTTCTCAGGCCTGGAGAGGGCGGGTGAGGGGAATAATAATAAAGTTTTGTCTAGGGAGGAGTCCCAAGATTGCTAAGTGAAGGACAGGAAGGGGCCACAGGAAATGAGAAGCCTGGTACACAAATGAGAAGCCACACTTAGATTCTCTGAGTGCACTGACTACTGTCCAGCTTGGGACAGTGAGCATACTTGTGGATACAAGAATTTTTCTAACATTGCCGTGTGGCTCTTGCATTCTCATGGCATGGGGACAGCACAGCTTAGACTTGAGACAGGTGAAGAGCTGGAATTGAGAATTAAACAAGTGAATGAGGCATGTTTGTCTTGAGAGAAATCCTAGTTAGAGAATTTAACACCTAAAGGCAGAGGAGGTGGGGAAAAAAGAGGGAATTCAGAGGGATGGCCAGGGTGAAAGTCCAATCTTTCTGATGGACCCTGTGGAAATTTTCAGTTGATTTGGGTGGGATGGCAGGGGGCAGTGGTAATATTGGGAGACAGATTAGTCTTGGAGCCACTGTTCCTTGAGTTCCATCTTTGATGAGAATAACCACAGAGAGGGCAGGAAAAAAGAAGTGCAAACTCATGGAGACTGGAAACAATTGGGGCAACAAAGGTTGGCAATTCTAAGGTCTCACCTGAGCAAGGTCAGTCTGCAGCCAGAGTACAGAGGGCCAACACTGGTGCTCTTGAACAGGGGCCTGAGCTGTGGGGGAGGGAGAGGGAGGTGAGTAGGATGGCTGAGGGGGTAGGGGCAGGGGACTAGTCATTGGGGCTGGCACCAGTAGGTGGACCTGGCATCAGTGGATGGGGGCTCATGTCTCTGGGTGTGAGGGGAGGTGGGTGAGATCTTCTTCTGTGCCCTGCCATGAGTGAGAGAGGTGGGGCTAGACAAGGTGAACTGGGCAGAGTGAGATGCTTGGGGCTCTTACCAGGCCCTGAAGGACCCTCTCCGTGGTGTTGAACTTCCTGGAGCCAGGGTGCTGCATGTTCTCCTCATACCGCAGGTTGGTGATGGTGAAGTTGAGAGTGAACGGCACCAGGAGAGGGCTGGCAGCTGCCACGGAGGTGGGAAAGAAATGACATGTTCAAGAGTAGAGAACTTTATACATTTCCAAAAGGCCTGCTTCTAAACATATGCAGCAGGATTTAAAGAGAGAATAAAATAAAAAGTTTCCATGCGTCCCTTGACTATAACGATAGAAGTTTCTAACCAAGCCTACTAAATAATAGTAGTAGCTAGCATACCTCTTGGTGCATATTCAGAGTTCTATAATACTAAATATTATCTGTTACTTTTATTATCAGCATTGTCATCATCAATGTCACCAACACTGTGACCCTCACTATTATTATTGTCATCACCACCAGCATCAGCACCACCCACATCAGCACCAAAATCATGACCAAAACTGTGGTGATGGTCATGGGGATGCTAGAATCATCCCCACTACCATCATCATCATCATCACCACCACCACCACAATCATCATCATTTGCATCATCATCACCAGCACCATGATTACCAACACCATTATCATATCATCATTACTCTCATCACCACCACCACCACCATCACAACCATCATCATTATAATCATCATTATCTTCATTGTAACCATCACAATCACTATTGTCAATCACTACCACAACCACCATCATCCTTACCACCATCATTCTTCCCGTAATCACCCCTACAACTATCCTCCTCATCATCACACGATTACCATCATCACCACCACCACCATCATCATCATTATTATCATTGTCAACATCATCATTAATATTGTCAATCACTACCAAAACCACCACCATCACCAACACCACTATCATCCTTCCCGTAATCACCACCACCATTGTCATCATCACAGCATCACCATTATAACCCCTGCCACCAACATCATCATCACCACCACCATCTTCATAATTATCATCCTTATCGCCATCATTATCACTAGCATCACCATTTTTATTGTCGTCATCTCCAGTAACCTCAGCACCAACAATCTCCATCACCCTCACAATAAAATAAGCTTCCTTGCAGCAGAGATTTTTAACTCTTTTGTGTCCCCTTCCTTATCCCTAGAGCCCTGCAGAAACTAGGCACTCAATTAAGTTTGTTAGATGACTCCTCATCCATAGATTCGCTAGGATATTTTATTTAAGCGAAAATGGCAGAGATGTTGACAGTCATCAGGCATACTCTAACAGAGATGCAATTGATTTGTATTTATCCGAGGGACCAGGTTTAGAAGCTGGAGTCCCAGATGTTCCCAGGTCCACTGTGGAGGTCCCAGGAGCTGAGGAGAAGGCCTCTTTAGTGAAAGTGTCAAACCCTCTCATGGCAGAAATGCCAGCAGGTAGGAGTATTCATGGACCTTGCTGCATGTGGGGCTTGAGCTGGGTCTCTCTCTGAAGAGACTTGGGCCAGAAGGGAAAGGGAATAACTTGTGCTGTCCCAGCTCCTTTGCTCATAGAGGACATAGGGGCATGTGAGGAGGGTTCAGTTCTTGCTCTGCATGGTGTAGGATCAGGCGCACTGGAACATCAGTGGAATACTCACTGCTGGTGGTGGGTACAGAGCTCCATTGTGTGAAACCTGCATAGAGACGGAGGGAGGAGGGTAGGTAAGGGTTAAAGGAGTGGTGAGGCACTATATAGGGGTGAGGGTACCCTGTTGCAATGGAAGGAATTTCCCAGAACACGAGCCATTGAAGATTCTCTATCAGCACCCTCAGATCCAGAAAGCAGATCCCCAGGAAGAACTCAGTCCAAGATGAAATAGAAACCATGGAGTTCCAACATCAGCTGTCACATACAGACAACATGGCCGAGCATTCAATAGCCAGGCAGGGAGTGTGACCTCAAGGCAGAGAGTAGAGGCTGCCCAGCAAGGAGGAAGAGACTCCAACCACATCACAGCTACTCACCATTGACATAGAGACTGTCCCTGTCCAGGGTGTAGGGGCCCAGCTCAGTGATGCCATGGGTCAGCTGGCTCAGTTCCCAGTATAGCTGCTCTCTGTCCAGTCCAGGGCTTTTGGGGTCAGGGCGATAGGTGCAGATGGCATCCACTTTGGTGGCTGCCCCATCCTTCTTGGGCCTGGGGAGGGCAAGATTGGGGGAAGACAATACATGGATTGCCTAGGGAGGGGTCCTGAGATTCCATGGGGCAGGACAGGATGGGGCCAGAAGAAATGAGAAGCCTGGTAGAGAAGTGAGAAGCCACACTTCCATTCTCTGAGTACACTGACTCTCAGCGACTATAAGCAGAATCATGGATGCAAGGATTTTTATAAAATTGCAAAGTGGAAACTTTTTAATAAAATTGCAAAGAGGAGAACTCATACTTGAGACAGGTAAAGAGTTGGGATGAAAGCAAGTGGACAAGGCATGTTTTCTTGGGAGAAATCCTGGGAACAGCATTTAACAGAATTTAACCACTTTTGGAAAGGCAGGTAGGGCAAAGGAGGGAATTCAGAGGGATGACCAAGGTAGAAGCCCAGTCGTGCTGATGGGCTCTGCATCTCTCAGTTGAGGTGGGAGGTGGTAGGATCAGGAAGCACATTGGTCTTGGAGCCACTGCCTGCTGGATTCCACCTGTGCTGTGGACATCTCCAGGGAGTGCAGAAAGGAAGCAGGTCAGACTTCTCAGATCAGGCAGACTGGCTGTTCTCAGTTCTCACCTGAGTAAGGTCAGTCTGCAGCCAGAGTACAGAGGGCCAACACTGGTGTTCTTGAACAAAGGCCTGAGCTGTGGAGGAGGGAGAAAGAGGTGAATGGGAGGACTGAAGTCATAGGGATGTGGTAGAAGGGAGGTGGGCAGGGCGGGCAACAGTTGGTGGGGCTGGCATCAGTGGTTGGGGCATGCATATCTGGGGGCAAGATGAGGTAGGTGAGATCTTCCACGCTCTGCAACAGGTGAGTTGGGCAGGACTAAACATGGTGAGTGGGGTAGAATGAGGTGTGTGGGGCTCTTACCAGACCCTGAAGGACTCTCTCTGTGGTGTTAAACTTTCCAGAGCCAGGGTGATGCATGCTCTCCTCATACCACAGGTTAGTGATGGTGAAGTTAAGTGTGAATAGCACCAGGAGAGGGCTGGCGGCTATAGTGAAGATGGGAAATAAAGTGTTTAAAAGTAGACTAACATGTAAGAATTTGTGATAGAGGCTGGGCGCGGTGGCTCACGCCTGTAATCCCAGCACTTTGAGAGGCCGAGGCGGGTGGATCATGAGGTCAGGAGATTGAGACCATCCCAGTTAACAGAGTGAAATCCTGTCTCTACTAAAAATACAAAAAAATTGCCGAGCATGGTGGCGGGCGCCTGTAGTCCCAGCTATTTGGGAGACTGAGGCAGGAGAATGGCATGAACCCAGGAGGCGGAGCTTGCAGTGAGCCGAGATCGCGCCACTGGACCAGATCTAGCCTGGGTGATGGAGACTCCGTTTCAAAAAAAAAAAAAAAAAATTTGTGATAGAATTGTTTCTAAACATATGCAACATGATTTAAAGTGACAAAATAAAAGGTTTTCAGGCCTCTCTTGACTATAATGATAGACAGTTTTCATAGAGTATACTAAATAATAGTAGTTAGATGCTGAGCATAGCTCTTGGTGCATATTCAGTATTCCATACTACTAGACATTATCTACTACTTTGTCAACATCACGATCATCGTCAATATCAGCAACACTGTGACCATCACTATCATTATTGTCATCACCACCAGCATCAGCACAAAACCATGACCATCATAATCCCTATCATCCCCACCCATTGCCATCATCACACCACCAGCACCCCAACCATCATCATCCATATAATCACCACTAGCACATGGTCACTAACACCATTATCATATCATTCTTAACGTCATAACCACCATCACCACCACCACCACCATCATCATCATTATCACCATCATCACCACTATCATTATCCTTTTTGTCAACATCACGATCACATTGTCAATTACCTTCAAAACCATCACATCACCATCAACACTGTCATCCTTCCCATAATCATCACCACCACTATCGTCATCATCACCGTCAAAACCACTACCACCACCATCATCATCACCATCATCATCAGCAATGCCATCATTGTTGTCATCATGTCCACCACCATCATCACCACCACCCCTATCATTATCATCATCATCATCACAATAATATAACCTTCCTGAGGACAGAGATTTGTATTTCTTTGGTGTTCCCCGCCTTATCCCTAGGGCCCTGAAGCAGCCGGACTCTCAATAAAATTTGTTGGTTAACTTCTCATCACTACATTCACTAGGACTTTTCATCTTTATTTGAGTGAAAATGGCGGAGTTGTAGGCCAGGTGTGGTGGCTCACGCCTGTCATCCCAGCACTTTGGGGGACCAAGGCAGACAGATCACGAGGTAAGGAGTTCGAGATCAGCTTGACCAACATGGTGAAGCCCCATCTCTACTAAAAATATAAAAATTAGCTGGGCGTGGTGGCATGCACCTGTAATCCCAGCTATCCAGGAGGCAGAGGCAGGAGAATTGCTTGAACCCAGGAGGCAGAGGTTGCAGTGGGCCAAGATAGCGCCATTGCATTCCAGCCTGGGCGACAGAGTAAGACTCCATCTCAAAAAAGAAAAGAAAAAGAAAAGAAAATGGCAGAGATGTTGACACTCCTCAGGCATGCTGTAATAGAGATGGCACTGAATGGTACTCACTCGTGGGTCCAGACAGGGAGGCTGGAGTTCTCGAGGTTCCCAGGTGCATTGTGGAGGTATCAGGAGCTGAGGAGAAGGTTTGCTGTATTAGTGAAAGCAGCAAACCCTCTCACGGCAGAAACACCAGCAGGTAGGAGTATTTATGGCCCCTGCTGCATGTGGAGCTTGAGCAGGATCTCCATCTGGAGATGGGCCAGAGGGAAAGGGGAATAACTTGTGCTCTCTCAGTTCCTTCCCTCATGAAGAGGATATAGGGGCATAGAAGGAGAGGAAAGCTCCTGCCCTTTATGGTGTAGGATCAGGAGCACTGGAACATCAGTTAATACTCACTTCTGGTGGTCATCATGGAGCTCTGATGGGTGAAACCTGCATTGAGATGGAGGGAGGAGAGTGGGTAAGTGTTAACAGAGTGGTGGGGTACCCGGGTGCAACAGAAGGAATTTCCCAGAACATGGGACATTGAAGATTCTCTATCAGCACCCTCAGATTTAGAAAGCAGATCCTGAGGGTAAACTCAGTCCCAGATGAAGAAGAAACCATGAGGTTTTGACCTTGGCCACCACATACAGACAACATGGCTGAGCCTTCAATAGCCAGACAGGGAGTGTGACCTCAGGCCAGAGAATAGAGGCTACCCAGCAAGGCAGAAGAGACTCCAGCCACATCAAAGTTGCCCACCATTGACATAGAGACTGTGTCTGTCCAGGGTGTAGGGGCCCAGCTCAGTGATGCCGTGGGTCAGCTGGCTCAGCTTCCAGTACAGCCGCTCTCTGTCCAGTCCAGGGCTTTGGGGGTCAGGACGGTGGGTGCAGACAGCATCCACTCTGGTGGCTGCCCCATCCTTCTCAGGCCTGGGAAGGGCAGATGAAGCAAATAACAATTTAAAACTTGCCTCCGGGGGAGTTCTGAGATTTCCTGAGGCCAGACAGGAAGGGACCAGAGGAAATGAGAAGCCTGGGAAAGAGGTCATAAGTCACATTTAGATTCTCTGAGTGTCCCGGCTGCCAGCCAGCCCAGGACTGTGAACAGAGTCATAGATGCAAGAACTTTTTATAAAATTGCAAGGTGAAGCCTGCATTCTTATGGCGTGGAGACAAGAGTACTCAGACGTGAGACAGATGAAGAGCTGGAATTGGGGATGAAAGCAAGTGGATGAGACATGTTTGTCTTACGAGAAATCCTGGGGACAGAATTTAACAACTGGAGGAAAGGGAGGTGGGTGGAAAGGAGGGAATTCAGAGGGATGACCAAGGTAGAAGCCCAATTCTCCTGATGGACTCTGCAGAATCTCTCTGTTGATTGGGGCGGTGCCGATGGTATCAAGAGACAGATTAGTTTTGAAGCCACTGCTTCCTGAATTCCATCTTTTGTAATGACATTCACAGGGTTGGCAGGAAAAAGAAATCCAATCCAAACTCTTTGAGTCTAGGAATAATTGGGGCAGCTAGGCTAGCTCTTCTAAAGTCTCACCTGAGCAAGGTCAGTCTGCAACCAGAGTACAGAGCGCCAACACTGGTGTTCTTGAACAAGGGCCTAAGCTGTGGAAGAGGGAGAGGGAGGTGACTAGGAGGGCTGGGGACATAGTGGTGGGGCACAAGTGTGGCGGACGCAGCTGGCACCAGTGGGCAGGGCTTGTGTCTATGGGGTAGGTGGATGAGATTTTCTTCCATAGCCCTGGCATGGGTAATGTTGTTGGGACCAGGTAAGGTGAGTGGGGCAGAGTAAGGTGGGCAGATGTCTCACCAGACCCCGAAGGACCCTCTCCGTGGTGCTGAACTTCCTGGAGCCAGGGCGACCCATGTCCTCCTCGTACCGCAGGTTATTGATGGTAAAATTGAGGGTGAATGGCAGCAGGAGAGGGCCAGTGCCTGTAGTAAAAGGTGGGAAACAAACACTATTGCGTTTGTATTTTTAATCGGTTGCATATAGTTAAAATAAGTCTATTGAAAACTCCTCAAGGTTCTCGACTTTTGCAATAGACTTGAAGAGTGCAATAAATTTATTTTTAATCATATGCAACAGAATTTAAAATGAATGAAAAATAAAAGGTTTCTGTGCCCTTCTTGATATAAATTATTTTTTTAAAAAACATATTAAATAATACTTGTTAGATTCTGAGCTTAGCTTTTGGTGCATATTCAGTGCTAAAAAATATCAGATATTACCTGTTACCTTTGTCATCACCATTATCATCATCATAATCATGATCATCATCATCATTATCGTCAGCATCAGCACCACCACTATCACCACCATGATAATCCCATCAATGCTATCACAAACATCATTATCACCATTGTCATCTCATCATTACCATCATAATCACCATCACTGTCATCATCTGAATAATCATCATCATCACGATCATTGTCATCATAATCACCATCGTCATCATTATTGTCATCCTCAGTAACACCACCATCACCAATGTCATAATCTACATCAACACCATCACAAACATCATCATCATCATCACCATAATCACATCATCATTACCATCATAACCAGCAACATTACTGTCATCATCCAAACAGCCATCATCATCTTTACCATCATCATCACCATTGTTATCATCATCACCACTCCAACATCATCCCCACAGTCAATACAACTGTCATCATCATCATTGTTATTATAATTATTGCCAACATCCCCATAATTATTGTCAATTGTAATCCCCACCACCACCACCACCATCATTCTTCCCATGATTACCCCCACCATAATCATCATTGTCCTTACCATTATCACCACCACCACCACCACCACCACTGCAGTCATCATCACCGCCACCCCCATCAACATCATCACAATAATATAAGCTCATTGAGGGCAGTGTTTTTTCTTTTTTTGTTCCCTGATGTATATCCAGGTCCTGATACACAGGCAGTGCTCAATGAACTTAGTTGGTTGACCTATGGTTACTAGATTTACTATGAATTTCCATCTTTAGTTGAGTGAATAACGACAGAGATGTTTACACTCATCAACCATGCTCTAAATATCATTGACTGGTATTTACCTGTGGGGCCAGGGAGGGATGATGGCGTCTCAGAGGTTTCCAGCTGTACTGTGAAAGTCCCAGGAGCTGAGGAGAAGCCCTCATCAGTGAAAGGAGCAAGCGCTCTCATGGAAGTAATGCCAGCAGGAGGGACTATTCATGGGGATTTTTGCCTGTAGGGCTTCCGCTGGGATTCTGGTTAGCTGGGGCAGTGGGGATGGGGAATAATTTTTGCCCTCTATGTTCCTTCCCATATGGAAAGGACATAAGGGCTTATGAATAGGGGTCAGCTCCTGCTAAGTTTGGTGTAGGATTGGGGCCACTGGAACATCAGTAGAATACTCACTGCTGGTGGCAGGCACAGAGCTCCGCTGGGTGAAACCTGCATAGAGAGGGAGGGAGGAATGTGAATAAGAGTCAAGTGGGAGGTAGGGAATCAAACAAAAGTCAGGACTACCCTGATGGAATTAAAGGAGTTTCATGGAACAGGGACATTTGGAGATTCTCTGTCAGAATCTGAGTATCAGAGAAGAAGGTACTAAGGATGAAATCAGTTCAAGATAAAGAAGAAATCATGAAATTGTGACATCAATCACCACATACAGACATGTCCTAGCCTTCAGTGTCCAGGCAGGGCATGTGACCTCAAGTCAGAGAGTAGAGGCTGCCCAGCTAGGAGAAAGAGACTCTAACCACATAACAGCTGCTTACCATTGACATAGAGACTATCCCTGTCCAGGGTGTAGGGGCCCAGCTCAGTGATGCTGTGGGTCAGCTGGCTCAGCTCCCAGTATAGCCGCTCTCTGTCTAGCCCAGGGATTTTGGGGTCAGGGCGGTGGGCACAGATGGCGTCCACTCTGGTGGCTGTTCCATCCTTCTCAGGCCTAGGGAGAGGTGGGGAGGGGAATGGCAATAAATGAATTGCCTAAGGAGAGATCCTGAGATGGCAGAGTGAAGGACAAAAAGGACAGAGGAAGTAAAAAGTCTATTACAGAGGTGGGAAGCAATACTTAGATTCTCTGAGTGCACTGACCGGCCTGGGACTGTGAGCATAGTTGTGGATGTAATAGTTTTCCCAAAATGGCAGGGCGGATCCTGCATTCTTAAAGCCTGGAAACAGGAGAGCTCAGATTTGAGATAGGTGAAGAGCTGGAATTGGGGATGAAAGCAAGTGGTTGAGGCATGTTTGTCTTGAGAGAAATCCTGGTTACAGAATTTAACACCTAAAGTCAATGCAGGTGGAGGGAAAACAGGGAATTCGGAGGGATGGCCAGGGTAGAAGTCCAGTCCTGTTGATGGACTCTGGAATTTCTCAGTCTGTTTGGAAGTGGGGGTGGGGGCACTGCTAATACCAGGAGACAGGTTAGTCCTGGAGCTACTGTTTCCTGAATTCCATCTTTGATAAGAATAATCACAAAGAGGACAGGAAAAAAGAAGTCCAAACTCATTGAGACTAGGAACAATTGGGGCAGCCAGGCAGGAAATTCTAAGGTCTTACCTGAGCAAGGTCAGTCTGCAGCCAGAATACAGAGGGCCAACATCCGTGCTCTTGAACAAGTGCTTGAGCTGTGGAGGAGGGAGAGAGAGGTCAGTGGCAGGGCTGAGGAGGTAGGGGCAGGGCAGAAGTGAGGTGGGTGGGGCTGGCTCTAGTTGGTAGAGCTGACATCAGTAGGTTGGATGGGGCTTTTATCTCTTGCGGTGAGGGGAGGTGGGTGAGATCTTCTGTGGCCATATAGATACATAGGTGGGACTAGGTAAGATGGGTAGGGCAGAGTGAGATAGGTGGGGCTCTCACCAGACCCTGCAGAACCCTCTCCGTGGTGTTGAACTTCCTGGAGCCAGGGTGACCCATGTTCTCCTCATACTGTAGGTTAGTGATGGTGAAGTTGAGTGTGAATGGCACCAGGAGAGGGCTGGTGGCTATAGTGAAGGTGGGAAATAAACACTATGTTTGAAAGTAGAGAACATTTAAGAGTTTGCAATAGACTTATTTCTAAATATATGCAACAGGATTTAAAATGAGTGATAAAACATAATGTTTTCATGCCTCCTTTGACTATTATGATAGATGTTTTTGATAGAGCACATTAAATAATTGTAGTGAGATGCTGAGCATAGGTCTTGGTGCATATTCAGTGTTCCATAGTGCCAGATACTATCTAGTGCCATTGTTAACACCAACTTCATTTTCAATATCACCATGATTATCTCCATGAGTATTACTGTCATCATCATCACCATTAGCACCAACCCCGCCACTACCAGCACCACCATCATCATCATCATCATCATTACCACCACAACCATCATCATCCTAATCATCACCTCCATCACCATTTTCATCATCACCATCATCATTGTCAATATCACCATGCTTATCACCATCAGTAGTATTATTGTCATCATCACCACCACCATCATCATTATCCTCATCATCCCCATCACCAGCAGTGCTATCATCATCGCCATCTTCATTACCATCAGTGTCAACATCACCATCATTTTTGTCAATCACCACCACCATAATTATTACTGTCTTCACATAATTATTATCATCATAACCACTACCCTCACCATTGTCATCATCCTCATCATTGTCATAATTAGCATCATCACCACCATCATCTATATCATGATCATTATCATCATCATCATCACCATCACCACCATCATCATCACCACCACTTACATCATCATCATCATCACAGGAATATAAGCTATCTTAAGCAGAGATTGCTATCTATTTCTATGTTCCCTGCTGTATCTTCAGGGCCTGGCACATAGTAGGTGCTCAATAAAGTTTACAGGTTAACTCCTCATCACTAGATTTACTATGACTTTTATCTTTATTTAAGTGCATAATGGCAGAAATGTTTATATTCATCAGGAATGCTCTAACGGAGATGCCACAGGCTGATACTTACCTGTAGTTTCAGGGAGGGAAGACAGGATCCCAGAGGTTCCCAGGTTCACTGTGGAGGTCCCAGGAGCTAAGGAGAAGCCCTTATCAGTGAAAGCAGCAAGCATTCTCATGGCAGAAATGCCAGCAGGTAGGACTAGTATGAGGCTTGCTGCATGTGGGTCTTGAACTGTGTTTCTCTTTGGGCACAAGGGAGAAGGAATAACTTGTGCTCTCCCAGCACCTTCTCTCATGAAGAGGACATAAGTGTGTATGAGGAGGGCTCAGCACCTGCCCTGCTTGGAGTAGAATTAGGGGTACTGGAACATCAGTTGAATACTCACTGTTGGTGGTTGGTATGGAGCTCCAATGAGTGAAACCTGCAGAGAGAGGGAAGGAGGATAGTGGGTAAGGGTTAAGGAGAGGTGGGGGGATGAAATAGGAATCAGGGCTACCCTGGTGGATTAGAAGGGGTTTCATGGAACAGGAGCCATTAAAGGTTCTCTATAAGCACATTCACTTCAGGGTCCAAGGTCTGGAGGATGAACACAGTACAAGATGCAGAAAAAAAATAATGAAGTTCTAACATCAATCATCACATGCGGACAACATGGCAGAGATTTCAACGTCCAGACAGGAAGTGTGACCTCAAGCCAGAAAGGAGGGGCTGCCCAGCAAGAAGGACGAGAATCCAACCACATCAAAGCTGCTCACCATTGACATAGAGACTGTCCCTGTCCAGGGTGTAGGGGCCCAGCTCAGTGATGCCATGGGTCAACTGGCTCAGCTCCCAGTACAGCTTCTCTCTGTCCAGTCCAGGGCTTTGAGGGTCAGGGCGGTAGGTACAGATGGCATCCACTCTGGTGGCTGCCTTGTCCTTCTCTGGCCTGAGGAGGTTAAGTGGGTGGAGGGGGTGACAATGAAAGGATTGCCCAGGCAGGGGTTCTGAGATTCCTGAGGGAAGGACAGGGAGGGGACAGAGGAAATGAGAAGCCGGGGAGAGAGGTGAGAAGCCACAATTAATTTCTCTAAATGCACCAACTCCTAGCCAGCCCTGGATTGGGAGCAGAGTCATGGACACAAGAATATTTATGAAATTGCAAGGTGAAACTTCCAGTTTGATAGCACGAAGACAGGAGAGCTCAGACCTGAGACAAGTGAAGAGCTAGAATCAGAGATAAAAGCAAGTGGAAAACCCACCTTTCTCTTAAGGGAGACCTTGGGAACAGAATTTTAAAACTTAAGGGAAGGGATAAGGAGGAATGGAAGGTATTAAGAAGGATGAGTGGAGTAAGAACCCAATCTTGATGATGGGTTCTGCAGAATCTGTCACTTGAGTGGGGAAGTGCTAGGATCAGGAGACACATTCTTTCTTGAAGCCACTGCCAACTGAATCCCACTTCTGCTGAGGACGCTCACAGGGAGGGCAAGAAGGATGCTGCTGGGGCCTGGGAACACTTGGGTAAGCCCTGATTGGCTATTCTAAGGTCTCACCTGAGCAAGGTCAGTCTGCAGCTGGAGTACAAAGGGCTGATACTGGTATTCTTGAACAAGGGCCCCAGCTGTGGAGGAGGGAGAGAGAGGTGATTGGGAGGGGTGATGAGGAGGGGCAGGGCAGAAATGAGACAGGTGGGGCTGACACCAGTGGGTACGGCTTGTGATTTGGGGTCAAAGGTGATTCACATGGGATCTTCTTGTACATCCCTGGCATGGGTGATGCAGGTAGAATCTGGTAAGGTGGGCCAGGCAGTTAGATGGGTTGGACTCTCACCAGACCCTGTAGGACCCTCTCCGTGGTGTTGAACTTCCTGGAGCCAGGGTGTCGCATGGCCTCCTCATACTGCAAGTTGGTGATGGTGAAGTTGAGGGTGAATGGCAGGAGGAGAGGACCAGGCACTGTAGTGTGGGTAAGAAACAACACTATGTTCAGAAGTACAGAAATTATGGATTTGCAATAAAATTATTTTTAAATATACACAGCATTAAACGGGATGGACAAAATGAAGATTTTTGATCCCTCCCTTAACTATAACGATAGAATTTAAAAAGACACATAGCATATCATATCAGTTGGATGCTGAGCCTAGCTTTCATTGTATGTTCATTGCTCAATAATGTCATACCTCATCCCTTACCTTTGTTACCACCATCATAATCACCATCATTGTCACCTACAGCATTATTATTGTCATCATAATTGCCACCACCACCACCATAATAATCCCCATAATCACCACCAGCACAACCATCACCACCACCATCATCATCATCACCATGATTACTGCCATCATCACTGCCACCACCATCACCATGATAATCCCCATTGTCATCATCATCATTGTCACCCACTCCATAATAATTGTCATCACTGCCACCAACACCACCACCATAATAATCTCCATCATCACCACCAGCACCAGAACCACCATCAACATCATCACCATCACTGTCACCCACACCATCCTTGTCACCACCACTGCCATGACCACCACCATGATCATCTCCATCACGACCACCAGCACTATCATTTATCACACTCAACACATCATCATCATCATAATCATCATTGCTACCATAAGCATCACCATCATCATCAAAACTGCCACCACTATCATCATCACCACCCGCCACAGTCATCATCACAAGAATATAAGCTCTCTGATGGCAGAGATTTTTATCCATTTTGTATACCTGCTGTATCCCCAGGGTCTGGCTCAGAGGAGGTGATCAATCACATTTGTAGGTTGACTTATCATCACTAGATTTACTATGATTTTTACCTTTATTTGAGTAAATAATGGCAGACATGTTTCTGCTCATCAGTCATGCTCTAATAGAGGTGCCATTGACTGGTGCTCACCTGTGTGGCCAGGGAGGGAGGCTGGAGTCCCAGAGGTTTCCAAGTGCACTGCAGAGGTCCCAGGAACTGAGAAGAAGCCCTCATTACTGAAAGCAGCAAACCCTCTCATGGTGGAAATGCCAGCAGGTAAAACTATTATGGGCCCTGCTGCATTTGAGGTTTGAGCTGAGCGTCTCTATGGAGCTAGGGCACAGGGGAAAGGGAATAGACTGTGCCCTTGAAGCCTTTTCCCTCATGAAGAGGACATAAAGGGATAAGAGGTAATGCTAGCTCCTGCCCTGCTTGGTGTAGGACTGGGGGGACTGGAACATCAGTAAAATACTCACTTCTGGTGGTTGGCACAGAGCTCTGATGGGTGAAGCCTGCAGAGAGAGGCAGGGAGGACAGTGGGTAAGGGTTAAGGAGAGGTCAGACCAAATAGGGGTCAGGGTTACCCTAGTGCAATGAGGAAAGTTTCATGAAGCATGGTCATTGAGAATCTTCACCAGCACCCTCACATTGGGGAAGAAGGCCTTGAGGGTAAAATCCGTGCAAGATGAAGATGAAACCGTGAAGTTGAAACCTCAATCATCACATATAGAGCACATCATCAAACCCTCAATGGTCAGACAGGGCATGTGACCCCAGGACAGACAGTAGGGTCTACCCAGCTAGGAGGAAGAGCCTCCAGTCACATCATGGCTGCTCACCATTGATATAGAGACTGTCTCTGTCCAGGGTGTAGGGGCCCAGCTCTGTGATGCTGTTGGTCAGCTGGCTCAGCTCCCAGTATAGCCGCTGTCTGTCCAGTCCAGGGCTGGTGGGATCAAAGCGGTGGGTGCAGATGGCGTCCACTCCAGTGGCTGTCCCATCCTTCTCAGGTCTGGGGAGGGCAAGAGTGGGGAATGGCAATTAATGGATTGCCTAGGGAGGGGTCTTGAGCTTGCTGGGTGAAGGACAGGAAGGGGTCAGAGGAATTGAGAAGCCTGGTACAGACGTGAGAGAAGTCACACTTTGATTCTCTAAGTGCTTTGACTCCCTGACAGCCTGGGATTGTGAACAAAGTCATGGATGCGAGGATTTTTATGAAATCACAAGGTGCAACCTGCGTTCTCGCAGCAATGGGGAAAGAAGAGCTGAATCCTGAGACAGGAGAAGAACAGGAATTAGGGGTGAAATCAAGTGGATGAGGCATGTTTGGCAGAAATTCTGGGGACAGACTTTAACAACTGAAGGAAAGGGAGGTGGAGGGAATTTAGAGGGGTGATGAGGGTAAGGGCTCAATCCTACTGATGGACTCTGAAGAATGTGTCAGTTGAGGTGGGAGGTGGTAGAATCAGGAGACAAACTGGTTCTGGAGCCATTGCCTCCTGAATTCCATCTGTGCTGAGGCCATCCCACGATAGGGCAGGAAGGTGACCAAACTTTTTGGGCCTGGGAACAATTGGGGAAACCAGGCTGGAAATTCTAAGGTCTCACCTGAGCAAGGTCAGTCTGCAGCCAGAGTACAGAGGGCCGACACTGGTGCTCTTGAACAAGGGCTTGAGCTGTGGAGGAAGGGGAAGGAGGTGAGTGGGTGGGCTGAGGTGTAGGGATGGGGCAGACATGAGGTAGGAGGGGCTGGCATCACCAGTTGGGGCTTGCATCTCTGGGGCCAAGGAGTGGTGGGTGAGATCTTCCATGGCCCTGGCATGGGTGATATAAGCAGGACTGGTAAGGTGGTGGAGCTCTTACCAGACCCTGCAGAACCCTCTCCGTGGTGTTGAACTTTCTGGAGCCAGGGTGTTGCATGTTTTCCTCATAATGCAAGTTAGTGATGGTAAAGTTGAGGGTGAATGGTATCAGGAGAGGGCCAGCGGCTGTAAAGGGGTTGGGAAATAAACACGATGTTCAAAAGTAGAGAAATATATAACAGTTTGCAATAGACTTATTTTTAAACATATGCAGCAGCATTTCATGTGGATAAAAAATAAAAGATTTTCATGCCTCTCTTGACTACAATAATAGAAGTTTTTCATAAATAAGCATATTATATAATTGTAATGAGATGGTGAACATAGTGCTTGGTGCATATTTAGTGCTCAGTAATGTCAGATGCTATTTTTTACCTCTGTTATTGCCATCTTTGTCATCAACATAACCATAGTTGTTGCCATGGCTATCATCGCTTTCATCACTATCAATGTCAGCACCACCACTACCACCATCCTCATCACCATCACCACCACAGAGATCATAATCAGCATCATCACCACCAGCACCATCATAATATTATTATTACCAGGATAATCACCAACACAATCATCATCATCATCATCATCATCATCTTCATTATCCTCATTGTCAACATCACAATCATCATTGGC
Source organism: Papio anubis (assembly GCF_008728515.1). Classification (NCBI taxonomy): domain Eukaryota; kingdom Metazoa; phylum Chordata; class Mammalia; order Primates; family Cercopithecidae; genus Papio; species Papio anubis. The sequence continues at coordinate 42,855,491 of NC_044995.1, read as the reverse complement.
AGTCGTCATCACTACCATCATCATCACCACCACAATCACCTCAAATATCACCAGTATCACCACAATCATCTGAAACACCACCACCATCACATCATCATTCCTGTTATAATCAGCACCACTATTATCACCATCATCTTCATCACCATCTCCATAATCATCATCACCATCACCAACATCATCAGCAGCATTGCCATCTTTATAGTCATCTCCATGATATTATCATCATCTCCATCCCCCCCACTATCATCATCACTGCCACCCTTATCATCCTCATTATCACAAGAATATAAGCGCTCTGAAGGAAGATATTTTTATCTCTTTTGTATTCCCTGCCACATTCCATAGGTCTGGCACAGAGTAAGTGCTCAATAAAGTGTGTTGGTTGCATCAGCTGCACTAGATTTGATTTGCTATGATGTTTCATCTTAATTTGCATGAAAATGACAGAGATGAAGACACTTACCATTGACTGGTATCATTGACTGGTGCTCACCTGTGTGGCTGGAGAGGGAGGATGGAGTCCCAGAGGTTGCCAGGTACACTGTGGGGGTCCCAGGAGCTGAGAAGAAGCTCTCATCAGTGAAATTAGCAAGTACCTCCATGGCAGAAAGGCCAGCAGGTAAGACTATTATGAAACTTGATGCATATGGGGTTTGACCTAGACCAGTCTGTAGCTGGGGCAGAAGGGAGGATGAATCCCTTCTGCCTTCCCAGCTCCTTCTCTTAAGAAGAGGAGCTATGGTTTTATATGGAGAAGGGTCAGCTCCTGCTCCGCTTTGTGTAGAACCAGGTACATAAGATTATCAGTTGAATACTCACTACTGGTAGTGGGCACAGATTTCCGATGGGTGAAACCTGCAGAGAGAGAGGGATTAACCTGAGTAAGGTTAAGGTAGAGGTGGATAACCAAATAGGGGTCAGGGCTACCCTGGTGAAATGGAACCGGGGCTGCTGGAGGTTTTCTATCAGGATCCTCACATCAGGGAAGAAAACCCTGAGGGTAAACCCAGTCTTCAACATAAAGAAGAAACCATGATGTTCTGACATCAACTATCAAATATAGACAACATTGTCAAGCTTTCAATGACCAGGCAGTGAGTGTGACTTCAAGCCAGGGAGTAGAGGTTGCCCATCAGAGAGGAAGAGCCTCCAACCACATCACAGCTGCTCACCATTGACATACAGACTGTCTCTGTCCAGGGTGTAGGGGCCCAGTTCAGTGATGCTGTGGGTCAGTTGGCTCAGCTCCCAGTAGAGCTGCTCTCTGTCCAGCCCAGGTCTTTTGGGATCAGGGTGGTAGAGGCAGACAGCGTCCACTCCAGTGGCTGCTCCATCCTTCTCGGTCCTGGGGAAAGGAGGTGGGGAGAACGACAATGAAAAGATTACCTAGGACAGGTCTTGAGATTGCTGATGGAAGGACAGCAAAGGAGAAGGGAAAATGAGAAACCTGGGAAAGAGGTGAGAAGCCACACTTAGATTCTCTGAGTGCACGGACTACCAGCTTGCTTGGGACCATAAACAGAGTCAAGGATACAACAATTCTTATAAAAGTGCAAGGGTGAAATTTGCATTCTCATGGCATGGGAAAAAAGAGCCCAGACTTGAGACCACTGAAGACCTTGAAATGGGGATGAAAGCACATGGGTGAGGCATGATTGTCTTGAGAGAAATTCTGGGGACAGAATTTAACACCTAAAGGAAAGGGAGAGAGAGGGAAAGGTAGGGGCTCAATCCTGATGATGGACCACGCAGATTCTCTCTGTTGAGGTGAGGTGTGGTGGTGTTACTATCAGGAAACACACCGGTCCAGAGGCCAGTGACTCCTGAATTCCACCTTTGCTGAGGATATCCCTAGGAAGTGTATAAAGGAAGATGTGCAAAGTCTATTGGAGTGAGAATAGTTGGGACAGCCAGGCTGGCTATTCTAGCCTCACCTGAGAGAAGTCAGTCTGCAGCCAGAGTACAGAGGGCCAACACTGGAGTTCTTGAATATGGGACTAAGCTGTGGAGGAGGGAGAGAGAGGTGAGTAGGAGGGTTAAGGTCCCTGTGTGGGGGCAAAAGTGAGGTGGGTGGGGCAGGGCCCAGTGGGCATGGCTGGCCTCAGTGGGTGAGGCTTGCATCTCTGGGGATGAGGGCAAGGTGGGTGCGATCTTCTTCCATGGCCCTGGCACAGATGTTGTAGGAGGGGCTGGGTATCTGGAGACAGGGAGAGTGAAGAGGTCAGGGTACTAACCAGACCCTGCAGGACCCTCTCTGTGGTGTTGAACTTCCTTGAGCCAGGGCGATGCATGTCCTCCTCATACTGTAGGTTGGTGATGGTGAAGTTGAGGGTGAACGGCACCAGGAGAGGGCCAGCAGCTGTAGTGGGAGGGGGAAACAAACATTATGCTCAAAGTGGAGAAAATAGGAATTTGCAACAGACTTATCTTTAAACATGTGCAACATTTAAATTGAATGACTAAATAAATATTTACCATGCATCCCTTTCCTATAATGACAGAATTTATTTACTTATTTTTTTGAGATGGAGTCTCACTCTGTCACTAGGCTGGAGTGCAGTGGCACCATCTTGGCTCACTGCAACCTCTGCCTCCCGGATTTAAGCAGTTCTCCTGCCTCAGCCTCCCAAGTAGCTGGGGCTACAGGCATGCACCACCACGCCCGGCTAATTTTTGTATTTTTAGTAGAGATGGGGTTTCGCCATGTTGGCCAGGATGGTCTCGATCTCTTGACCTCGTGATCCACCCACCTCGGCCTTCCAAAGTGCTGAGATTATGGACGTGAGCCACCGCACCTGGCCTGACATAATTTATTTTTTAAAGGATGCTTTATAATAATAGTTAGATGCCGAGCGTAGCTCTTGGTGCATATTCAGGGCTTAATATTGTCTGATGTTATCTGTTATCTTTTTTATTGCCATCATTATTGTTGCTATCATTGTCACCATCACCATCATTATTATCATCATCACCACCATGATCATCCCAAGCATGACCACCACAAACATCATCATCACCACAGACAACACATCACCATTATCATCAAAACCCCACGACCATCACCGGCATCATCCTCATCACCATCATTGTCATTTTCATCAACATCACCAGTCTCATCATCACCATCTCAAACAGCACCCCAAAAAAGGAAAAATAAAAATAAATAAACAGCACTACCATCACCATCATCATCATCATACTCAACACATCATCATGAATATCGTAACTGTTACAGACATCCTCATGTCCATCATCATCATGGTCAGCACCACCACCACCATTATCACCAACAGCATCACTACCATCATCGTCATCATAATCATCATAAACAGAAGCTCACTGAGGGCAGACATGTTTTTATTGGTTTTATTTTCCTTGTTGTATCCCTAGGGTCTGGTACACTATAGGTGGCCAGTTAATTTTTTTGGTTCACTCACTATCACTAGACTTACTATGATCTTCTATCTTTATTTGAATAAAAATGGCACAGATGTTTACATTGATCAGGCATGCTCTAACAGAGATGCCATTGACTGGTACTTACTTGTGGGGCTGGGGACGGGGGATGGTGTCCCTGAGATTCCAAGGTCCACTGTGGAAGTCCAAGGAGCTGAGAAAAAGTCCTCATCAGTGAAAGCAGGAAGTACTCTCATGACAGAAATGGCAAGAGGGGAGACTATGGGGTCTGCTGCCTGTGTGACTAGAGATGGGTCTTTCTTTGGAGCTGGGGCAGAGCAGAGCTTGAGTAACTGCTGTCCTCCTATCTCCTTTGCTGAAGAAGAGGACCTATGGGTTTACGAGGAGGGGTAGCTCCTGTTCTGCCTGGTATAGAATCAGGGGCATGTGGACATGACTTGAATACTCACTGCTGGTGGTGGGCACAGAGCTCCGATAGGTGAAACCTGCATAGAGAAGGAGGCAGGAGAGTGCGTAAGAGTTAAGGAGATGTTGGCGACCAAATAGGGGTCAAGGCTACCCTGGTGCAAAGGAATGAATTTCATTGTACAGGGGCATTTGAAGATTTCCTATCAGCATCCTCACATCAGGAAAGAATGCCCTGAGGGAATACGTCCACAGTGATAAAGAAACTATGAAGTCCAGACCTTAGTTATCCCATGTAAAACACATGACAGAATTTTCAATTGCCAGGCAGGAAGCGTGACCTCTAGTTAGAGATTAGAGGCTGCTCAGCAAGAAGGAAGAGACTTCAACCACATCACAGCCACTCACCATTGACATAGAGACTGTTCCTGTCCAGGGTGTAGGGGCCCAGCTCTTTGATGCCATTGGTCATCTGGCTCAGCTCCCAGTACAGCTGCTCCCTGTCCAGTCCAGGGCTTTGAGGGGTAAGGCGGTGGGTACAGATGGCATCCACTCCAGTGGCTGCCCCATCCTTCTCAGACCTGGGGAAGGTAGGTGGGGAGAATGACAATGAAAAGATTACCTAGGACGGGTCTTGAGATTGCTGAGAGAAGGATGGAAAGTAAACAGAGGAAATGAGAAACCTGGGAAAGAGGTGAGAAGCCACACTTAGATTCTCTGAGTGCACAGACTACTGGCTTGTTGGGACTGTGAGCAAAGTCATGAACACAACAGTTTTGATTAAAGTGCAAGGTGAGGCTGGGCACGGTGGCTCACGCCTGTAATCCCAGCACTTTGGGAGGCCGGGGCAGGTGGATCACCTGAGGTCAGGAGTTCGAGACCAGCCTGACCAACATGGAGAAACTCTGTCTCTGCTAAAAATACCAAATTAGCCGGGTGTGGTGGCCCGTGCCTGTAATCCCAGCTACTTGGGAGGCTGAGGCAGGAGAATCGCTTGAACCTGGGAGACAGAGGTTGCGGTGAGCCAAGATCATGCGATTGCACTCCAGCCTGGGCAACAAGAGTGAAATTCTGTCTCAAAAAAAAAAAATGCAAGGTGAATCCTGCATTCTCATGGCATGGGGACAGGAGAGCCCAGATTTGAGGCCAGTGAAGAGCTGGAAATGAGGATGAAAGCATGTGACTGAGGCATGATTGTCTTGAGAGAAATCCTGGAGACAGAATTTAAGAACTAAATGAAAGGGAGGGGCAGGGAAAGGAGGAAATTCAGAGGGATGACCGGGGTAGGGGCTCAAGCCTGATGATGGGCAATGCAGATTTTCTCTGTTGAGGTGAGGTATGGGGGTGTTACTATCAGGAGACACACTGGTCCTGAAGCCAGTGACTCCTGAATCCCATCCTTGGTGAGGGTATCCCTAGGAAGTGCAGCAAGGAAGCAGTGCAAAGTCTTTTGGAGTGAGAATAATTGGGACAGCCAGGCTGGCTATTCTAGCCTCACCTGAGGGAGATCAGTCTGCAGCCAGAGTACAGAGGGCCGACACTGGAGTTCTTGAACAATGGACCAAGCTGTGGAAGAGGGAGAGAGAGGTGAATAGGAGGGCTAAGGTCCCCGTGTGTGGGTGCAGAAATAAGGTGAGCGAGGCATGGCCTAGTGGGTGAGGCTGGCTTCAGTGGGCATGGCTGCCCTCAGTGGGAGAGTCTTGCATCTCTTGGGGCAAGGACGAAGTGGGTACATTCTTCTCCCATTACCCTGGCTTGGATGTTGTAGGAGGCACTGAGTATCTGGGTCAGGGCAGAGTGAGGAGGACGGGGCACTAACCAGACCCTGCAGGACCCTCTCTGTGGTGTTGAACTTCCTGGAGCCAGGGTGATGCATGTCCTCCCCATACTGCAGATTAGTGATGGTGAAGTTGAGGGTGAATGGCACCAGGAGAGGAACAGCTGCTGTAGTGGGAATTGAAAATAAATACTGTGTTCAAAGTAGAGAAAATAGGAGTTTGCAATATACTTATCTTTAAATATAGGCAGCATTTCAATTGACTGACAAAGTAAATATTTACCATGCCTCCCTTGTCTTCAATGACAGAATTTATTTTTTAAAGGATATTATATAAAATAGTAGTTAGATGCTGAGCATAGCTCTTGGTTCATATTCAGTGCTCAATATTGTCTGATGTTACCTATTATCTTTATTATTGCCATTATCATCCTTGCTATCATTGTCACAATCACAATCATTATTATTATCGCCACCACCATAATAGTCCCCACCATGACCACGACAAACATCATCATCACCACACTCAATACGTCACTATTATCATCATAACCCCATGACCATCTCTGGCATCATCCTCATCACCATCATTGTTATTGTCATCAACATCACCAGTTTCGTCATTGCCATCATCAACAGCACCACCACCACCATCATCCTCACTAACATCATAACCGTCACTGACATCATCCTCATGTCCATCATCATAATGGTCGGCAACATCAACACCATTATCATCAGCAACACTATCATCATCATCATCATCATCATCATCATCAACAGCATCACTACCACCATCATCAGCAGCATTACCATCATGATCATCATCATCGTCATCAACAACTAGCACCACCACCACTATCATCAACACATGAATAAAAAAGCTCACTGAGGGCAGAGACACTTTTATTGGTTTTGTTTTCCTTGCTGTATCCCTTGGGTGTGGTACACAATAGGTGGCCAACAAGTATTTTTGGTCCACTCACTATTACCAGATGTACTGTACTTTTCCATCTTTATTTGAGTGAAAATGGCAGAGATGTTCACACTCATCAGGCATGCTATAATAGAGATGTCATTGACTGGTACTTACCTGTGGGGCTGAGGAGGAAGGATGGAGTCCCTGAGGTTCCAAGCTCCACTGTGGAAGTCCCAGGAGCTGAGGAAAAGTCCTCATCAGTGAAAGCAGAAAACACTCTCATGGCGGAAATGGCAAGACAGGGGACTATTATGAGGTCTGCTGCATGTGGGCTTCAGCTGGGTCTGTCTTTGGAGCTGAGGCAGAGGGAAGCTTCAATAACTTCAGCCTTCCCAGCTCCTTTGCTCATGAGGAGGACTTATGGGTTTATGAGGAGGGGCAGCTCCTGCTTTGCTTGGTGTAGTATCAGGGGCATGTGGACATGAGTTGAATACTCACTGCTGGTGGGGGCCACAGAGCTCCAATGGGTGAAACCTGCATAGAGAAGGAGGGAAGACATTGTGTAAGGATTCAGGAGATGTGGGGGACGCAATAGGGTTCATGGCTATCCTGGTGCCATGGGACAGGGACCATTAAAGATTTCCTATCAGCATCCTCATAACAGAGAAGAATGCCCTGAGGGAATGCAGTTCACGATGACGAAGAAACCATGAAGTCCAGAACTTAGTCACCCCATATAGAGCACATAACAGAATTTTCAACGGCCAGGCGGAGAGTGTGCCTGCAAGCCAGAGATTAGAGTCTGCCCAGCAGGGAGGAAGAGACTCCAACCACACCACATCTGCTCACCATTGACATAGAGACTGTTCCTGTCCAGGATGTAGGGGCCCAGCTCTTTGATGCCATGGGTCAGCTGGCTCAGCTCCCAGTACAGCTGCTCTCTGTTGAGTCCAGGGCTTTTGGGGTCATGATGGTGGGTGCAGATGGCATCCACTCCAGTGGCTGCCCCATTCTTCTCAGGCCTGGGGAAGGTAGGTGGGAGGAATGCAATCAAAAGATTAACTACGAAGGGTTTTGAGATTGCTGAGGGAAGGACAGCAAGGAACCAGAGGAAATGAGAAGCCTGGGAAAGAGGTGAGAAATCACAGTTTCTCTGAGTGCACCAGCCACTGGTTTGCTTTGAACTGCAAGCAGGGTAATGGATACAAGAATTTTTATAAAAGTGCAAAGTGGCCTGGCACAGTGGCTCACACCTGCAATCCCAGCACTTTGGGAGGCCAAGGCAGGCAGATCACTTGAGGTCAGGAGTTCAAGACTAGCCTGGTCAACATGGTGAAACCCAGTCTCTATGAAAAATACAAAAATTAGCTGGGTATAGTAGCGGGTGCCTGTAATCCCAGCTACTCGGGAGGCTAAGGCAGGAGAATCACTTGAACATGGAAGGCAGAGGTTGCAGTGAGCTGAGACCAGTCTGGTGTGCAGTGAGACTACGTTTCAACAATGAAATAATAAAATAAAATAAAATAAAATAAAATAAAATAGTGCAAGTTGAAACCTGCATTCTCATGGCATGGGGACAGAGACGCCAGACTTGAGACCAATGAAGAGCTGGAAATGGAGATGAAAGCCTGTGGATGAGGCACGATCGTCTTGAGAGAAATCCTGGGGACAGAATTTAAGACCTAAAGGAAAGGGAGGTGCAGGGACAGGAGGGAATTCAGAGGGATGATCAAGGTAGAGGCTCAATCCTGATGATGGACTATGCGGATTCTCCCTGTTGAGGTGGGGTGTGGGGGTGTTACTATCAGAAAACACATTGGTCATGAAGCCAGTGACTCCTGAATTCCACCTCTGGTGAGGATATCCCTAGGAAGTGCAGCAAGGAAGCAGTGCCAAGTCTACTGGAGTGAGAACAAGTGGGGCACCCAGGCTTGATCTTCTAACGTCTCACCTGAGCAAGGTCAGTCTGCAGCCAGAGTACAGAGGGCCGACACTGGTGTTGTTGAACACGGGACCAAGCTGTGGAGGAGGGAGAGGGAGGTGAGTAGGAGGGCTAAGTTGCATGCTGGCTTCAATGGGCATAGCTTGCATCTCCTGGGGCAAGGGTGAGGTGGGTGTGATCTTCTTCCATTGCCTGGCATGGATGATGTAGGAGGTACTGACTGTCTGGGGTGGGGCAGAGTGAGGAGGGTGGGGCACTAACCAGACCCTGCAGGACCCTCTCTGTGGTGTTGAACTTCCTGGACCCTGGGTGATGCATGTCCTCCTCGTACTGCAGGTTGGTGATGGTGAAGTTGAGGGTGAATGGCACCAGGAGAGGGCCAGCAGCTGTAGTGGAGGTGGGAAGCAAACACTATGTTCAAAGTAGAGAAAATAGGAGTTTGGAATAGACTTATCTTTAAACATATGCAGAATTTAAATTGAGTGACAAAATATTTACCATGCTTCCCTTGCCTATAACCATGCAATTTACTTTTACAAACATATATTATATAATAGTATTTAGTTGCTGAGCACTGCTCCTGGTGCATATTCAGTGCTCAATATTGTCTGATGTTATCTATTATCTTTATTGCCATCTTCATCCTTGCTATCATTGTCACTGTCACCATCATTATTATGATCATCACTGCCATAATAATCCCCATCATAACCACCACAAACATTATCATCACCACACTCAATGCATCATCATTATCATCATAACCCCGCAACAATCACTGGCATCGTCGTCATCACCATCATTGTCATTGTCATCAACATAACCACTACCAACATCAATATCATCAGTACCATGGTCACCATCATAAACAGCATCACCACAATTATCATCATCATCACACTTAACACATCATCATTACCATCATAACCTTCACAACCATCACTGACAACATCCGCAAGTCCATCACTATAATCATTGGTAATATCACCACGACCATCATCAACATCATCCCACTCAACATGTCATTATTACTATCATAACCACCACCACCACCATCATCATCACATGAACACAAGCTCACTGAGGGCAGAGATGCTTTTATCGGTTTTATTTTCCTTGCTGTATCCCTAGGGTCTGGCACACTGTTGGTGGCCAATAAATTTTTTTGGTTCACTGAGTATCACTATATTTACTTTGACTTTCCATCTTCATTTGAGTGAAAATGGCACAGATGTTCACATTCATCAGGCATGATCTAATAGACATGTCACTGACTGGTACTTACATGTAGGGCTGGGGAGGGAGGATGGAGTCCCTAAGGTCCCAGGTTCCACTGTGGAGGTCCCAGGAGCTGAGAAAAAGTCCTCATCAGTAAAAGCAGAAAACATTCTCATGGCAGAAATGACAAGAAGGTAGACTATTATGAGGTCTGCTGCATGTGGGCTTGAGCTGGGTCTGTCTTTGGAGCTGGGGCAGAAGGGAGCTTGAGTGACTTCTGCCTTCCCAGCTCATTTGCTCAAGAGGAGGACTTATGGGTTTAAGAGGAGGGGCCAATTCCTGCTCCACTTGATGTAGGATCAGGGGCATCTGGACATGAGTTGAATACTCACTGTTGGTGGTGGGCACAGAGGTCCGATGGGTGAAACCTGCATTGAGAAGTAGGGAAGAGACTTGTTATGGGTTAAGGAGATGTGGGAGATGCAATAGGGTTCAGGGCTATCCTGGTGCAATTAAATGAGTTTCATGGGACAGAGGCCATTAAGATTTCCTATCAGCATCCTCCCAAAAGGGAACAGTGGCCTGAGGGAATGCAGTTCACGATGAAGAAGAAACCACGAAATCTAGAACTCAGTCAGACCATGTAGAGCATATGACAGAATTTTCAGTAGGCAGGGAGGGAGCGTGACCTGAAGCCAGAGATTAGAGGTTGCACAGCAAGGAGGAAGAGACTTCTACCATATCACAGCTGCTCACCATTGACATACAGACTGTTCCTGTCCAGGGTGTAGGGTCCCAGCTCTTTGATGCCATGGGTCAGCTGGCTCAGCTCCCAATACAGCTGCTCCCTGTCCACTCCAGGACTTTTGGGGTCAAGATGGTGGGTGCAGAGGGCATCCACTCCAGTGGCTGCTCCATCCTTCTCAGACCTGAGGAAGGTAGGAGGGGAAATGACAATGAAAAGATTGCCTAGGACTTGCCTTGAGATTGTTGAGGGAAACATATCAAGGAACCAAAAGAAATGAGCAACCTGGGAAAGAGGTGAGAAGCCACACTTAGATTATCTGAGTACACAGACCACTGTCCTGGTTGGGAGTGCAAGCAGAGTCATGGATATAATAATTTTTATAAAAGTGCAAGATGAAACCTGCATTCTCATGGCATGGGAACAGGAGAACCAGACTTCAGACTAGTGGTGAGTTTGAAAGGCTGATGAATGTATGTGGATGAGGCATGATTATGTTGAGAGAAATCCTGGGGACAGAATTTAACTCCTAAATGAAAGGGAGGGACAGGCAAAGGAGGGAATTCAGAGGAGTGATCAGGGTGGTGCCTCATTCCTGATGGTGGATCATGAAGATTCTGCATGTTGAGGTGGGGCATGGCGGAGTCACCATCAGGAAACAACTGGTTCTCAAGTCAGTGACTCCTAAATTCCCTTTTTGGTGATGATATCCCTAGGAAGTGCAGCAAGGAGACAGTGCAAAGTCTTTTGGAGTGAGAACAATTGGGGCAGAGAGGCTGCCTCTTCTAAAGTCTCACCTGAGCAAGGTCAGTCTGCAGCCAGAGTACAGAGGGCCAACACTGGTGTTCTTCAACATGCGACCAAGCTGTGGAGGCGGGAGAGGGAGATGGGGAGGAGGGGGAGGCAGGTGAGTAGGAGGGCTGAGGTGTGTGTGTTAGGCGCAGATGTGAGGTGGGTGGAGCAAGCACCAATGAGCCGGGCCGGTCTTCTTGGGTGTGGTTTGCATCTCTCGGAGGGAAGGGTGAAGTTGGTGCTATCTTCTTTTATCACCCTGGCATGGATGATGTAGAAGGGACTGGATATCTGGGGCCGGGCAGAGTCAGGAGGGCAGGGCACTAACCAGATTCTGCAAGACCCTCTCTGTGGTGTTGAACTTCCTGGAACCAGGGTGACGCATGTCCTCCTCATACTTCAGGTTGGTGATGGTGAAGTTGAGGGTGAAAGGCACCAGAAGAGGGCCAGCAGCTGTAGTGGGAATTGAAAATAAACACTATGTTCAAAGTCAAGAAATGGGGGTTTGGAATAGACTTATCTTTAAACATTTAAATTTAAATTGAGAGAGAAAATATTTACCATGTCTTCCTTGCCTATAATAATACAATTTATTTTTATAAAAGTAGATTATATAATAGTAGTTAGATGCTAAGCATAAGTATTCATGCATATTCAGTGCTCAATATTGTCTGATGTTATCTGTTATATTTATGATGGCTGGTCATTGTCATCGTTACTATCATTTTCACCATCATAAACAGCACCACCACCATCATCATCATCATCATCATCATCACACTCAACACATCATCACTACCATCATAACCTTCACAACCATCACTGACAACATCCTTATGTCCATCACCATCATTGTCAGTAACATCACCACCATCGTCATCGACAGCATCACTACCATCATCAATCATCATCACACTCAACCTGTCATTATTACTGTCATAACCACCACCACCATCATCATCACCACATGAACACAAGCTCACTGAGGGCAGAGATGCTTTTATTCATTTTGTTTTCCTTGTATCTCTAAGCTCTGGTACACTGTAGGTGGCCAATAAAATTTTGGTTCACTCAGTATCACTGGATTTACTATGATTTTCCATCTTCATTTGAGTGAAAATGGCACATACATTCACATTCATCAGGCATGATCTAAGGGAGATGCCATTGACTGGTACTTACCTGTGGGGCTTGGGAGGAAGGATGGAGTCCCTGAGGTTCCAAAGGCCACTGTGGAGGTCCCAGGAGCTGAGAAAAAAATCCTTATCATTGAAAGCAGAAAATAATCTCATGGCAGAAATGGCAAGAAGTTAGACTGTTATGAGGTCTGCTGCATGTGGGCTTGAGCTGGGTCTGTCTTTGGAGCTGGGGTGGAGGGGAGCTTCAATAACTTCTGCCTTCCCAGCTCCATTGCTCAAGAGGAGGACTTATGGGTTTAGGAGGAGGGGCCAGCTCCTGCTCCACTTGATGTAGGATCAAGGGTATCTGGACATGAGTTGAATACTCACTGCTGGTGGTGGACACAGAGGTCCGATGGGTGAAATCTGCATAGAGAAAGAGGGAGGAGACTGGGTAAGGGTTAAGGAGATGTGGGGGGTACAATAGGGGTCATGGCAATCCTGGTGCAATTAAAAGAGTTTCATGAGACTGGGGCCATTAAAGAATTCCTATCAGCATCCTCACAACAGGGAAGAGTGCCCTGAGGGAACACAGTTCATGATAATGAAGAAACTGTGAAGTCCAGAACTTAGTCATCCCATATACAGCAAACGACAGAATATTCAATGACCAGGCAGGGAGTGTGACTTCAAGCCAGAGATTAGATTCTTCCCAGATTCTAGAGGGAAAAAACTCCAACCACATCACAGCTGCTCACCATTGACATAGAGACTGTTACTGTCCAGGGTGTAGGGGCCCAGCTCTTTGATGCCATTGGTCAGTTGGCTCAGCTCCCAGTACAGCTGCTCTCTGTTGAGTCCAGGGCTTTTGGGGTCAAGATGGTGGGTGCAGATGGCATCCACTCCAGTGGCTGCTCCATCCTTCTCGGACCTGGGGAAGGTAGGAGGGGGAATGACAATGAAAAGAGTACCAGGACTTGTCTTGAGATTGCTGAGGGAAACATGTCAAGGAACCAGAGGCAATGAGAAACCTGGGAAAGAGGTGAGAAGCCACACCTAGATTTTCTGAGTGCACTGACTATTGTCTTGCTTGGAACTATGAGCAGAATCATGGATACAACCATGCTTATCAAAGTGCAAGGTGAAACCTACATTCTCATGGCATGGGGACAGGAGAGCCCAGACTTGAGTCCAGTGAAGAGCTGGAAATGGGGATGAAAGCACATGGATGAGGCATGATTGTCTTGGGAGAAATTCTAGGGACAGAATTTAACACCTAAATGAAAGGGAGTGGCAGGGGAAGGAGGGAATTCAGAAGGATCATCAGGGTAGAGGCTCAATCCTGATGATGGACCATGCAGATTCTCCCTGTTGAGGTGGGGTGTGGGGGTGTTACTATCAGGAAACACATTGGTCCTGAAGCCAGTGACTCCTGCATTCCCCTTTTGGTGAGGATATCCCTAGGAGGTGCAGCAAGGAGGCAGTGCAAAGTCTATTGGAGTGGAAACAATTGGGGCAGCCAGGCTGGATCTTCTAAGGTCTCACCTGAGAGAGGTCAGTCTGCAGCCAGAGTACAGAGGGCCAACACTAGTGTTCTTGAATACAGGGCCAAGCTGTGAAGGAAGGAGAGGAAAGAGAGTAGGAGGGCTAAGGTGCGTGTGTGGGGGGCAGAAGTCAGGTGTGTGGAGCAGGCACCAGTGGGCGGGGCTGGCCTCAGTGAGCAAGGCTTGCGTCCTTTGCAGGCAAGGGTGAGATGGGTGCAATCTTCTTCCACAGTTCTGGCTTGGATGATGTAGGAGGGACTGGGTATTTGGGGAGGGGTAGGAATAAAGTGGGTAGGGCTCTCACCAGACCCTGCAGGACCCTCTCTGTGGTGTTGAACTTCCTGGAGCCAGGGTGATGCATGTTCTCCTCGTACTGCAGGTTGGTGATAGTGAAGTTGAGGGTGAACGGCACCAGGAGAGGGCCAATGACTGTAGTTGGAATGGGAAATAAACACTATGTTCAAAGCAGAGAAAATACCAGTTTGCAAGAGACTTATCTTTCAATATATGTAGAATTTAAATTGAGCGACAAAATATTTACCATGTCTCCCTTGCCTATAATAATACCATTTACTTTTATAAAAGTGTATGATGTAATAGTAGATGCTAAACATAGCTTTTGGTGAATATGTATTGCTCAATATTGTCTGACATTTTCTGTTAACTTTATTGTCACCATCATCACCATCACCAAGATTGTCACCATCACCATCATTATTATCATCATCGCCACTGTTATCACCACCATGATAATCCCCATCATGACCACCACAAACATCATCGTTCTCAACACATCATCATTGCCATCATAACCCCACCACCATCACCAGAATCATCCTCATCACCATCATCATTGTCATCAACATCACTACACCATCATCAAGATCACCACTATCATCATTATAAACAGCAACACTACCACTATCATCATCTCACTCAATACATCATAATTACCATCATAACCTCTACCACCATCACCAGCATCATCCTCGTCACCATCACCACCATCATCAACATCACTACCACCATCATCAACAGTATGACCATCATCATCATTATCACCATCATAAACAATGTCACCACCACCACCATCATCATCCCACTCAACACATCATTATTACCATCATAACTATCACCACCATCATCATCATCACAAGAATACAAGCTCACTGAGGGCATAGGTTGTTTTAAAATTGATTTTCTTTTTCTTACTGTATTCCTGGGGTCTGGTACACGGTAGGTGGCCAAAACAAATTTGTCCACTCACTATCACTAGATTTACTTTGATTTTCCATCTTTATTTGAGTGAAAATGACAGAGATGTTTACACTAATCAGGCACGCTCTCATAGCTATGTCATTGACTGATACTTACTCGTGGGGCTGGAGAGGGTGGATGGAGTCCCTGAGGTTCCAAAATCCACTATGGAGGTCCCAGGAGCTGAGGAAAATTCCTCGTCAGTGAAAGCAGAAAGCACTCTCTTGGCAGAAATGGCAAGAGGGGAGACTATTTATGGGGTTTGTTGCATGTGTGGCTTGAGTTGGGTTGGTGTCTTGAGCTGGGCAGAGGGGCGCTTGAATAACTTCTGCCCTCCTAACTTGTTTGCTCATGAAGAGGACTTATGGGTTTATGAGGAGGGGCCAGCTCCTGCTCCTCTTGGTGTAGGAACCGGGGCATTTGGACATGAGTTGAATACTCACTGCTGGTGGTGGACACAGAGCTCCGATGGGTGAAACCTGCAAAGAGAAGGAGGGAGGAGAGTGGATAAGAGAGAGGAGAGTGGATAAGAGACAGGAGAGGTGGGGGACCAAATGGAGGTCAATGCTACCCTGGTGCAATGAACTGAGTTTCATGGTACAGGGACCATTGAAGATTTCCTATCAGCATCTTCACATCAGGAAAGAATGCCCTGAAGGAACACAGTCCACAATGATAACGAAACCATGAAGTTCAGACCTCAGTCATCCCATGTAGAGCATATGACAGAATTTTCAAAAGCCAGGCAGGGAGTGTGACCTCTAATTAGAGATTAGAGGCTGCCCGGCAAGGGGGAAGAGATTTTAACCACATCACAGTCACTCACCATTGACATAGAGACTGTTCCTGTCCAGGGTGTAGGGGCCCAGCTCATCAATGCCATTGGTCAGCTTGCTTAGCTCCCAGTACAGCTGCTCCCTGTTGAGTCCAGGGCTTTTGGGGTCAAGGCGGTGGGTGCAGATGGCATCCACTCCAGTGGCTGCCCCATCCTTCTCGGGTCTGGGGAGGGTCAGTGGGAAAAATGACAATGAAAAGATTATCTAGGAAAGGTCTTGTGATTGCTGAGGGAAGGACAGCAAGGACCAGAGAAATGAAAAACCTGGGAAAGAGGTGAGAAGCCACATCGACTCTTAGTGCATGCACTATTGTCTGGCTTAGGTCTGTGAGCGGAGTCACGGATACAATTACTTTTATAAAAGTGCAAGATGAAACTGACATTTTCATGGACGGGACGGGGGGCCAGACTTGAGCCCAGTGAAGAACTGGAAATGAGGATGAAAGCACGTGGATGAGGCATGATTGTCCTGAGAGAAATCCTGGAGACAGAATTTAACACCTAAAGGAAAGGGAGGCACAAGGAATGGAGGGAATTCAGAGGGATGATAAGGGTAGGGGCTCAATCCTGATGATGGGCCATGCAGATTCTCTCTGTTGAGGTGGGGTGTAGGGGTGTTACTATCAGGAAACACACTGATCCTGAAGCCAGTGACTCCTGAATTCCACCTTTGGTGAGGATATCCCTAGGAAGTGCAGCAAGGAAGCAGTGCAAAGTCTTTTGGAGTGAGAACAAGTGGGGCAGCCAGGCTGGAAATTCTAAGGTCTCACCTGAGCAAGGTCAGTCTGCAGTCAGAGTACAGAGGGCTGACACTGGTGTTCTTGAACAAGGGCCTGAGCTGTGGAGGAGGGAGAGGGAGGTGAGTAGGAGGGCTAAGTTGTATGTAGGAGCCAGGCAGAAGTGAAATGGGCAGGGCTGGCTTCGGTGGGTGAGGCTTGCATCTCTTCTTCTTCTTTTTTTTTTTTTTGAGATGGAGTTTCGCTTTTTAGCCTAGGCACGATCTTGGTTCACTGCAACCTCTGCCTCCCAGATTCGAGTGATTCTCTTGCCTCACCCTCCCAAGTAGCTGGGATTACAGGCATGCACCACCATGCTCAGCTAATTTTGTATTTTTAGTAGAGATGAGGTTTCATCATGTTGGCCAGGCTGGTCACAAACTCCTGACCTCAGTGATCCACCCACCTTGGCCTCCCAAAGTGCTGGTATTACAGGCGTGAGCCACTGCTCCTGGCTGAGGCTTGCATCTCATGGGGCAAGAGTGAGTTGGGTGTGATATTCTTCCATTGCCCCGGCATGGATGATGTAAGGGGAACTGGGTATCATGAGCAAGGCAGAGTGTGGAGGGCAAGACACTAACCAGACCCTGCAGGACCCTCTCTGTGGTGTTGAACTTCCTGGAGCCAGGGCGACGCATGTCCTCCTCGTACTGCAGGTTGGTGATGGTGAAGTTGAGGGTGAACGGCACCAGGAGAGGGCCAGCAGCTGTAGTGGGAGTGGGAAATAAACATTATGTTCAAAGTAGAGAGAATAGCACTTTGTAATAACCATATGCAGCAATTAAATTAAGTGACATAATAAATATTTTCCATGCCTTTCTTATCTATGATACAATTTACTTTCTAAAGTAGATTATATAATAGTAGTTAGATGCTGAGCATAGCTCTTGGCACATATGTAGTGCTCAATATTGTGAGATGATATCTGTTATCTTTATTATCTCCATTATCATCATCACTATCATAGTCATCATTATTATTATTATCACCATTATTCTCATCACAAGTACCACCAGCACCACCATGATGATCCCCATCATGGTCATGATCCACAAACATCATCATCACCATCATCACATTCAACATATCATTACCATCATAACCCCACCACCATCACCGACATCATCCTCATCCCCATCATTGTAATTGTCATTGACATCACCATTACCATCATCAACATCACTAGCATAATAATAATCATCATCACCATCGTCAACACCACCACCATCATCATCACACTCAACTTATCATTATTACCATAGTAACCCCCACCACCATCACCAGCATCATTTTCTTCAACATCATCACCATCACCATCATAATCAACAGCACCACCACCACCATCATCATCATGACAAGAATACAAGCTCACTGAGAGCAGAGATTTTGTATCGGCTTTGTTTTCCCTGCTCTATCTCTAGGATCTGGTACACACTAAGTGGCCAACAAATTTCGTTGGTCCACTCACTGTCAGTAGATTTGCTATGACTTTCCATCTTCATCTGAGTAAAAATGACAGAGATAGCATGCTGTAATAGAGATGTCATTAACTGGTACTTACTCGTGGGGCTGGGGCTGGAGGATAGAGTCCCTGAGGTTCCCACATCCACTGTGGAGGTCCCAGGAGCTGAGGAGAAGTCCTCATTAGTGGGAGCAGAAAGCACTACCATGGCAGAAATGCCAAAAGGTGACTTTTATAGGGTTTGCTGCATGTGGGCTTGAGCTGAGTCTGTCTTTGAAACTGGGGCAGAGAGGAGCCTGAATAACTTCTGCCTTCCCAGCTGCTTTGCTCAAGAGGACTTATGGGTTTATGAAGAGGGGCAGCTCCTGCTTTGCTTTGTGTAGGATCATGGGCATGTGGAAATGAGTTGAATACTCACTGCTGGTGGCGGACATAGAGCTTCGATGGGTGAAACCTGCATAGAGAAGGAGGGAGGAGTGTGGGTAAGTGACGAGGAGATGTGGGGGACCAATTAGGGGTCAGGGCTACCCTGGTGCAATGGAAGGAGTTTCATGCAACAGGGACCATTAAAGATTTCCTATCAGCGCCCTCATATCGGGGAAGAATGCCCTGATGGAATTCATTCCATGATGATGAAGAAACCGTGAAATCCTGGCCAGGTGCGGTGGCTCAAGCCTGTAATCCCAACACTTTGGGAGGCCAAGGCAAGGTGGATTATGAGGTCAAGAGATCGAGACCATCCTGGCCAACATGGAGAAACCCTGTCTCTACTAAAAATACAAAAATTAGTTGGGTGTGGTGGCATGCATCTGTAGTCCCATCTACTCGGGAGGCTGAGGCAGGAGAATTGCTTGAACCTGGGAGGCGGAGGTTGCAGTGAGCTGAGATCATGCCACTGCACCTCAGCCTGGCAACAGAGCGAGACTCCATCTCAAAAAAAAGAGATAATCTGAAGTCCAGAACTTAGTCATCCCATGTAGAGCACAGGGACAAATTTTCAATTGCCTGGTAGTGGGTGTGACCTCAAGCCAGAGATTACAGGCTGCCCAGCAAGGAGGAAGAGGAAGAGCCTCCAACCACATCACAGCTGCTCACCGTTGACATAGAGACTGTTCCGGTCCAGGGTGTAGGGGCCCAGCTCCTGGATGCCATTGGTCAGGTTGCTCAGCTCCCAGTACAGTCGCTCTCTGTCCAGTCCGAGGCCTTCAGGGTCAGGGCGATGTGTGCAGATGGCATCCACTGCTGTGGCTGATCCGTCCTTCTCTGGCCTGGTTAAGAACCTACATATGCTTAGTCAATCCACCTCTCCATCCTTTTGTCCTTCCTTTCCACTCTTTGTCAGCCCCTAATGCGAAATCTGGGGAAACTGTGGTTAACAAGAATGTGGCTCTCAGTCCGGGCACAGTGGCTCACGCCTGTAATCCCAACACTTTGGGAGGCTGAGGCGGGTGGATCACGAGGTCAAGAGATTGAGACCATCCTGGCCAACATGGTGAAACCCTATCTCCACTAAAAATGCAAAAATTAGCTGGGTGTGGTGGTACGTGCCTGCAGTCCCAGCTACTCGGGAGGCTAAGCCAGGAGAATTGCTTGAACCCAGGAGCCAGAGGTTGCAGTGAGCCAAGATCACGCCACTGCACTCCAGCTTGGGCAACAGAGCGAGACTCTGTCTCAAACAAACAAACAAGCAAACAAACAAAAAGAATGTGGCTCTCATCAGAGAGATGTCTACCATAAACAAATTACTAGGATTATTAGTGGAAGCAGAAAGCATTATCATGGCAGAAATGCCAAGAGGTGAGACTTTTATAGGGTTTACTGTATGTGGCTTGAGCTGAGTCTGTCTTTGGAACTGGGGCACAGGGGAGCTTGAATAGCTTCTGCCTTCCCAGCTGCTTTGCTCAAGAGGAGGGCTTATGGGTTTATGAGGAGGGGCAGCTCCTGCTTTGCTTGGTGTAGGATCCTAGGATAATAATGCCAGGGATCTGCATGGCCCCGAATAAGCCTCCTAAAGTACCAGGTGTGCGACAGCTGTACTTAGGGTCAATCTGTAATCCGTGGCAGTGGCCCTTGTACTGGTGCGTGTAGCAGTGGCCCTCCTACTGGTGCCCACGGCATGGTGTTTTCAAATGGCGGGATCAGAAGGTTCAAGTAATCGTCTCTAGATCCTATGGACCAGCAGGGCTAGGAGATTTGTTATGAAACTTAAAGGACCTGAATGGCTTGGGAAAAATGCCCTTTTTGGCTGGTCTGTCTGAAACTGTGGCTGGTCCAACAAGCAGTCAGAAGGTCTTCGTGTCTCAGCACCTGTTCCTGGCCACAGGACATGGACTCACCTACCTGGCCACCCACTATTGAGTGATTAGAGGAAAAGGGGCTCCAATGTCCCAGGGTTGTGAGTAGCTCTATAGTACGAACGACTTTATAGTAACAACTACCATTTATTAAATACTTCCTATGCAGCAGGCCCAGCATTTTGTATTCATAATCACATATTTTCATCCTCAAAGCATCCCTATGGGTTGGTACTGCTCAATTGCCCCAGTCAGTACTATACTAATTATATTATGTATAACACAATTATATATAACATAAAATATATAAATATGTAGATCTGTAAATATAAGCTTAATATAGAAATATATGATATTGTTTTGCATTTTATACATTATTATATTATATAGCATATGTAATATATATTATTATACCTCTTCCTAACATATATTAAATTGGTTTATATGTAACTATTTTATATAATTATACAGCTATATAACTATTATGTAACTATTTTTTATATAACTACCATATACCTCTACCTAACATATATTAAACTGATTTATATATAACTATTGTATATAACTACATAACTATTTTTATATAACTACCACATACTTTTAGACGCTTCTTGACTCATGATGGTATTATGTCCTGATAAACCCATGTTTTTTATTTTCTTTTTTTGTTTTTATTTTCTTTTGTTTTTGGAGATGGAGTCTCACTCTGTTGCCCAGGCTGGAGTGCAGTGGTGTGATCTTGGCTCACTGCAACCTCTGCTTTCCAGGTTCAATCCATTCTCCTGCCTCAGCCTCCCGAGTAGCTGTGACTGTAGGTACCCGCCACCACACCCAGCTAATTTTTGTATTTTTAGTAGAGATGGGTTTTCTCCATGTTTGCCAAGCTGATCTTGAACTACTGACCTCAGGTGATCCACCAGCCTCAGCCTCCCAAAGTGCTGGGATTACAGGCGTGAGCCACGCACCCAGCCTGTTGTTTTGTTTTTTGGAGACAAGAGTCTCTCTCTGTCATCCAGGCTGGAGTGCAGTGGTGTGACCTTGACTCACTGCAACCTTCATCTCCTAAGTTCAAGTGATTCTCATGCTTCAGTCTCCTGAGTAGCTGGAACTACAGCTGTCACACCACACCTGGCTAATTTTTGTAGTTTTAGTAGAGACAAGATTTTGCCATTTGGCCAGCCTGGTCTCAAACTCCTGGCCTCAAGCGACCCACCTGCCTCAGCCTCCCAAAGTGCTGGGATTACAAGTGTGAGCCACCATGCCCGGCCCTGATAAACCATTGTGAATTGAAAATATCATAAGTCAAAAATGCCCTGTAGCCAGGCGTGGTGGCTCATGCCTGTAATCCCAGGATTTTGGGAGGCCAAGGTGGGAGGATTCCTTGAGCCCAGGAGTTCAAGGCCACCTGGGCAACATGGCAAGACCCTCCTCTCCACAAAAAAATTGAAAAAAAAAATAGCCAGGTGTGGTGACACACACCTGTAGTCCCAGCTACTCAGGAGGCTGAGGTGGGAGGATCACTTGAGCTGGAGGTACATGACTGATAAAATGGGACTCTTGGGAGAGACACACTTGGAGATTCTGTGAGAGAGGTGTGAAAGGTGAGAATGCCAGGCAGGAAATGATATCAACCAACGTCTACCCTAAAAGACGTGCCCTTTCCAGCACTCAGAGACAGTGCCTTCGGCGCCTCTCAGTCTCCCTCAGACCGGCCAGGCCCTCTGTGGCTGCATTCTGAGTCACTCAAGAGCTGACCTCCTGTGTGTAAGGGCTGAACGCCTTCCTTTCTTCCCCTCTTAGATTCTCTGGGAAAGTTCCTTTAGAGGGAAGTCAGATTGGGGTTTTCCACATGTTGCAAGGGAGCAGAAGAGGCAGTGCCACCTAAGGGATAGGAGTTTGGATTTAGAACCTGAAGTGCTGGAGTTGCTTCGTGTGCCCTGGCACAAGCCACTTAACCTGGGCTTCAGTTTCCCCTTCTGCTCCTGCTTCATGAGACTGTTGCAAACACTGATGAGGCATTAAATATAAAGTACATAATGCCCCTTGGGTCTTAGGAATAGTTAGCTGCTGCTGGTGGTGGTGATGCTCAGTATCCATGGGCAATAGTTGTTCCAAGTATGAACAGAATCAAGGAGCCCAGAGACTAGGGTCATATTCACCTGTTGGGTTGTGTTTTTCTTGGGGAGGGTCTCACCTGAGTGAGGCTAGTCTGCAGCCTGAATAGAGGTATTCCAGACTGCTATTCCTGAACAAGGGTTTGAGCTGCAAGGAAGGAGAGGGGAGGTGAGAAACAGAAACAACAGCTGTGGGAAGCCAGGAAGAGTGGGGCATTGGAGGGGTGGACCAGGCTGGAGTGATGCGGGTGGGATGGGGTGAGGTGGGCGTGACTGAAATAAGTGGGCGTGGCATGGAAAGGTGGGCGTGGCTGGCATCAGTAGGCGGGGCAGGGTGAGGTGGGCTTGGCTAAAATCAGTGGGTGGGGCAGGGAAAGGTGGCTGGGGTTGGATGAGGTGGCCATGGCTGGCATCAGTGGGAGAGGTAGTGTGAGGTGGGCATGGTTTGTCTAAGTGGGCAGGGGAGGAGTAAGGTGGGCAGGGGAGGAGTAAGGTGGGCGGGGGAGGAGTAAGGTGGGCAGGGGAGGAGTAAGGTGGGCGGGGCTCTCACCAGTCCCTGCAGGACTCTCTCTGTGGCGTTGAACTTCCTGGAACCAGGGTGCCGCATGTCCTCCACGTACTGCAGGTTGGTGATGGTGAAGTTGAGGGTGAATGGCACCATGAATGGGACTGTGGCTGCTGCAAGGAAGGAGAAAAGAAGACCACGCCTGAGTCAGATCTGAACTGACTCTAAGTCAATTTCTGAGGACCCAGACAGAGTGCTTGAAGCAAGAGTTTGAAGCAGACAGGTGGGTGCTTTAGTTTGGACGGATAACGGAAAGCCAGGTAAGGAGAAAAGTGGGATGTTGCTAAAATGCATTACCTGGGCCCAGAAGCAGGTTAGGGGACCAGGGTGGGTGTATTGGGTCAGAATGTGTGACTACTGGAAGCTGAGGTCTCAGACTCTGCCAGGTGCCCATACCCACCCTAACAAACTCTAGCTGAGAAGTTAAAAGATAAAAGGACTGGGACAGTCTCATGCTTTGGGGAACAAGAAGGAAAAAAAGAGTCAACTCAATCCCATTGAACATTGAACAACAACAAAACATCAAACAGCAGTCCTTAAAGCAGACCTTCTCTCACCTGCTTTACTTGGCTACCCTTCCCCACCCAATCCCCAAACTCCCAGAACTTGCCTTTCCTTTAATAAAGAGGAGACCACACGGTAGACAGACATAGTTACCGTGGTTACGGCCACACTAGTGAGTCAGATTTGTTTTCAAATCCCCTCTCTGCCTCTCACCAGCCAAGTGACCGTGGACATGTTACGTGTCCATACCTCAGTTTCTTCCACTGTAATACAATGGGCATAATGAGCCAGGCGCAGTGGCTCATGCCTGTAATCCCAGCACTTTGGGAGGCCAAGGCGGGCAGATCACTTGAGGTCAGGAATTCGAGACCAGCCTGGCCAAGACGGTGAAATTCCGTCTCTACTAAAAATACAAAAATTAGCCAGGCTTGGTGGCATGCACTTGTAATCCCGGCTACTCAGGAGGCTGAGGCAGGGGAATCACTTGAACCCGGGAGATGGAGGCTGCATTGAGCTGAGATTATATCACTGCACTCCAGCCTGGGCTACAGAGAGAGACTGTCCAAAACAAAAAAAAAAAAAAAAAAGGCGATGAGGGGCATAATGATGTTTTGGAGGGAAATTAGGAAGGTTACATGACTGTTAAAAAGAACGCATCTCCAGAGCATTACACTGAGTGGAAAAGAAGCCAGATCCAAAGGTGACATGTTGGACATTTCCATTTAAATAACATACTCAAAATAAAATTGTAGAGAGGGAGATGGAGATGGAGAGCAGAATAGCAATGGTTACTCTATTCAATAGTATTGGGCTTGGTGGGCATGATTATGAAGGGTAGCATGAGGGGAATCTTTGGGGGAATGGAACAGTTCTGAATCTTGATGGTGGTGGTGATTATAGGGCTACGCCCATGTGATAAAAATTGCATAGGGCTACCCACACACACGCACACACACATGCATGGACACACACGTGCACATGCACACACACGTGCAAAGACTCACACATACGTGCACACATGCACACACACGCACGCACACATGCACATGTGCACACACATGCATGCACACACGCACACGCATGCATGCACACACGCGCAGACATGTGCACACACGTGCATGCACACACACAAGCTGACATACGCACACACAGGTAAAACCAGTAAAATGGATTTTAACAACGTCAATTTCCTGCTTTTGATATTGTATTAGAGTTATGTAAGATGTAGCCACTGGGGAGAAACTGGGTGAAGGGTACAGGGGAATGCTACACTATTTTTGCAACATCCCCTGAATTTATTTATTATTTATTTCAAAATGAAAAGTTATTTATTATTTATTTATATTATTTTATTATATTTATTATTTATTTCAAAATGAAAAGTTATTTATTATTTATATTATTTATTATTTATTTTATTATATTTATTATTTATTTCAAAATGAAAAGTTAAAAATAAAAAAATAGCACATGGTATGCCATATAGTAAGTGCTCAATAACTTGGTTGTCTTTTATTGTTAATTGTAATTGCTTGTTCCATTTCAGTCTTCCCCAATACACTGTAAACTTGGTGAGAGGAGGGACTGCATTTGACTTAATCAACATCTTATCCCCTCTGCCTAACCCAGAATAGGTGCCTGATAAATATTTGTTAAACCAAATTCCCTGGTAGCCCCCGTGCTAGGTGTTCTTACATAGAGTTGCATTTAACATTTGCAACCAATTTATGAAATATTATTGTCCCCACTTGGCAGGTGAGAAAACTGAGGTACTGAGAGGGTAAGTAAATTGCTCAAGGTCAACATGGCTGGAGAATGAGGAGGACCCTTCTCCTGTTCTTGATGAGTTCGGCGCGGAGCGGGGATGACCATGACTGCTCCAGGCTTCCTCATGCCATCTTTCCCCAGCATCTCCCAGTTATATATATAGTTTCTATAACTATAGATATAGAAATACATATAGTTATATACGGAGAAACATACATATATAACTATATACAGTTATAGATATAGAAACTCTATCTATAACCATATATATAACTATAACTATATAGAGAGACACTATATAAGTAACTATGTGTTTTATATATGGTTACTGTATGGTAACTATATATGGTTATATATAACTATATATACTTTATATATAGTTATGGCTATATAAATAGCTATATATAACATAATGTTACATTATAATCATATATTTTTATATAACATAATATATAATATATATGTTATAACATCTATCTATCATCTATCTATCTATCTATCTCTCTATCTATCTATCCATCTATCTATCTATCTATCTATCACCAAATAGAAACTTTCGAACTGGAAGATAAAGTAACTGAGATAAAAAGAATTCAATGGACGGGCAGAATGGAGCTGACAGAGAAAAGGCTTGGTGATTGTGAAAATATTCTATAAAAATTATTAAACCTGAAAGTTGGAGAGGAAAAAAAGGTTGATAAATAACAAAATGAACAGAACCTCAGGGTCTCTTGGGGCAACATCATTTCATTGGAGGTCCGAAGGGCAGAAAGAATCAGAGCAGAAAACAAAGTTGAAGATATAGTCTTAGACCATTTCCCAAATTTCTTGAAAAACAAACACTTTGAGACTCAAGAAGCTGAGAAAACTTTAAGCAGGATATAAACTCAAAGAAAACCATGCCCAGACACATAGTAATCAAACTACTGAAAATTAATGATGAAGAACAAATTTCGAAAGCACCTAGAAAAAGTGACATCATTGTTCATGGAATGACTTGCTTTATAATACACTTTACATATGTACAAGCCCAGAGGAGTTAGGCATGTCACATAAATGGTTGAATTGATTAGGGCAGAGCAGTGAGGAAGTGGAGAGTGAACATCCTGTCTACAGCATGTAAAAAGTTTGCAGTATTGTGACTCACAAAACAGGAGGCCGGAAGGCAGAATTTAAATTACAGGACACTAGGTTCTATCCAATAACTCTAGAATCACAAGGCAGGGTTAAGGGTTAGGAATGCCCAACTTCCATCTTTTTTTTTTTTTTTTTCTGAGATGGAGCCTCACTCCATTGCCCAGGATGGAGTGCAGTGGCACAATCTTGGCCACTGAGAAAATTTCCAGATGAGGCAGGAAAATTGCATGAACCCAGGAGGTAGAGGTTCCAATGAGCCAAGAGTGTGTCACTGCACTCCAGCATGGGTGACAGAGTGAGACTCCATCTCAAAAAAAAAAAAAAAATAGAAAGTTGAGAAGATACCAACCATAACTGGTCTCCAGGAATTGCTAGTGCAAAACTCCCGAGGCTGGACAGAAGTTAGGGTGCTAGAATACCACTCAAGTACCTGGGATGGTCAAAATTTAGAGAGTGGGCCAGGAGTGGTGGCTCATGCCTATAATCCCAGCACTCTGGGAGGCCAAGGTGAGCAGATCACCTGAGGTCAGGAATTCGAGACCAGCCTGGCCAACATGGTGAAACCCTGTCTCTACTAAAAATACAAAAAATTAGCCAGGCGTGGTGGCGCATGCCTATAATCCCAGCTACTTGGGAGGCTGAGGTAGGAGAATCACTTGAACCTGGGAGGCGAAGGTTGCAGTGAGCTGAGATCATGCCATTGCACTCCAGATTGGGTGACAGAACAAGCCTCCATGTAAAAAAAAAAAAAAAAAGAATAAAGAGAAAGAAAAAAGAAAAAAAATTAGAGAGTGAGAGGGAGAGTGGAACAGGCTGAGGCTGGGTGGTCAGCAGGGAACAGACCGTGCAGTGTTAAATTTCATAGAAGCCAGAGAGGAGCTTCCTACCTGTGGAGCTGGGGATGGAGGATGTGGAAATCCCTGGGGAGAATGTAGAAGTCACTGGAGCTGAGAAAAAAAGAACATGGAAAAATGATTGGGTGTCTTCCTAAAGGCATGTGGCACAGGAACTGCTAATTGGTATTTGGGCTTCTATCTTGACTCACACCAAGACCTTGATGGGTTAGGGGCTGCTCTGAGGCTGTGGCTGGGCCCGCAGGGAGGGGAATGATCAGTTTCTTTTCTGAGGAATGCACCTTGGGGAGGAAGGATCCCAAGGCCATTGGAATATCACAGCTTTGAATACTCACTGCTGGTGGCAGGGGTCTGGAACCGATGGTTATAACCTGCAGATAGGGAGGAAAGAGTAAAGAAGGACTATTATGATGGGTGAGAGGTAGGGGAGGGGAAGATGGTAGATCTAGAAATGGAAATCATGGGAAACTTTCATGATGACCCCATCTGGGCTATCCCTCAGCCAGCCAGAGGGAGGGAAAGGGTTTCCACCTTAGATGCGTGACTTCAGCTCACAAGGGAACCTCCATCGACTCAGCCCAGAGTTGCCAAAGTTGAACAAGTCATGGACATTTCATTGAGAAGAGGTGGGGCCAAGATCTTTTGTGAATAAAGGATAATGGCTACATTTTATTTGGTACTTATTTTGTGCTTTGTCCTTTGACAATAATGGTGGAGATCATCACTATTATTATTCCTGAAATAAAAATATCATAATAGCTGTCCCTATTTATGGGGAATCTAGTATGCACCAGCAATAATAATAAATACATTACAAGGGTGGAAAGACACATGTATGGATGAGTGAGCTTTCTGATCTTATTCGTATTGTCTCTACCCATAAAGATAATTTAGTTTGATTCTTATTCAAACTAGCAGCTCATTGTCATCACAAAGAAACTGCAGGGCTGGGCACAGTGGCTCATGCCTGTAATCCCAGCACTTTGGAAGACCTAGATAGGCGGATCACTTGAGGTCAGGAGTTCAAGATCATCCTGGCCAACATGGTGAAACCCCCTCTCCACTAAGAACACAAAAATTAGCGTGGCATGGCGGTGGGCGCCTGTAATCCCAGCTACTCAGGAGGCTGAGGCAGGAGAATTGCTTGAACCCAGGAGGCGGAGGTTGCAGTGAGCTGAGATCACGCCATTGCACTCCAGCCTGTGTGACAGAGAGAGACCGTGTCTCAAAAAGAAAAGAAGAGAAGAGAAGAGAAAAAGAAAGACAGAAGAAAGAAGGAAAGAGAGAAAGAAAGAGAAGGAAAGAGAAGGAAGGAAGGAAGGAAGGAAGGAAGGAAGAAGGAAGAAAGGAAAGAAAGAAAAGAAAGAAAGAAAGAGGAAAGAAAGAAAGAAAGAAAGAAAGGGAAGGATGGAAGGAAGGAAGGAAGGAAGGGAAGAAGGAAGGAAGGAAGAAAGAAAGAAAGAGAAAGAAAGAAGGAAGGAAGGAAGGATGGAGGAATGGAAATGGAGACATAGAGGCACACATGGAGTAAGAAAAGGAATTAGATAATAGAAGTTGTTGTGGAGGTTTAGGGTCAGTGGATTGTATCTCTTGAGGTTTCTGTGGAGAGATCACAAGGAAAGACGGAACCCAGGAAAGCCCTGTAATTCACATGGGTTGTTCCTGAATTATCTCATTTGATTATCGGAACAATCCCACATGGTATTTTTATTCCATTCTACAGAGAGGACATTAAAGTCTAGGGAGGTTACATGGCTTGTCCTGCATCCAACAAAACAGATATCTGTCTGTCATTCAATAGTACCACACTGTTAAGCTGTGCCCTAAATTAGTCATAATCCTATGGACACAGAACAGGATGTGTACTTGATACTACAATGAAATACTTTGTATTATCTCCTATGTCAAGGATAGAGGAGTATATATCCTCTATTTCAAATCAGATATAAAGGAAATCTCCAAGTGGATTCAGAGGGGAAATAACAAATTCAGCATTAGGTTAGATCATTAGCACAGAGGCCATTCATGCCTCATTCCTGTCCTAAGATTGGGGCTTGCTGTATTTGGATGATCCACAGTGATGTCTTGTAGTTAGGAGCCTGGAGTTTTCATGAGTCTTTCATGGTATTGCGGGATTTTAGCAAGTGTGGTGTGTTCTGAAACATGAATTAGATCCTCTTTGGCGCTCTGTGAATAATGCAAAGAAAATTTAGATTTATTTTACATTTGCTGGTTTGACTGGTTGTCTTGAAACTTCTGAGACTGGGCCAAGCGGAGCCCTATCATTTACTTAGGTTATTAGGCTTTTATCTTATTTGATCTTCACAATAATCTTAGCTGACATTTTAAAAATTAAAAAAATAATTTAAAATTTTCATTTAAAAAAAAAAATCCATTCCAAAAATAGGGGCAGGTGAGGTGGCTCCCACCTGTAATCCCAGCACTTTGGGAGGCCTTTGGGTGGGTCACTTGAGATCAGGAGTTTGAGACTAGCCTGGCCAACATGGTGAAACCCCATCTCTACAAAAATACAAAAATTACCCAGGCGTGATGGTGGGCACCTCTAGTCCCCGCCACTCGAGAGGCTGAGGCAGGAGAATCGCTCCAACCTGGGAGGTGGAGGCTGCAGTGAGACAAGATTGTACCACTGCACTCCAGACTGGGCACCAGAGAGAGACTCCATTAAAAAAAAAAAAAGAAAAAAAGAAAAAAAAAAATGAACCCTTTGGGCAAGATTAGTGAGACATAGCACATATGGCTGGGCACGGTGGCTCATGCCTATAATCCCAGCACTTTGGGAGACTGAGGTGGGTGGATCACAGGAGGTGAGGAGTTCGAGACCAGCTTGGCCAACATGGTGAAACCCCATCTCTACAAAATTACAAAAATTAGCCAGGCGTGGTGGCAGGTGCCTGTAGTCCCAGCTACTCGAGAGGCTGAGGCAGGAGAATCACTTGAACCCGGGATGTGGAGGCTGCAGTGAGCCAAGACTGTACCACTGCACTCCAGCCTGGGCACTAGAGGGAAACTCTATCAAAAATAAATAAATAAATAAACAAATAAATAAATAAATAAATAAATAAATAAATAAGGACACTGAATCCTTTTGGCAGGATTAGAGGATTAGTAAGACATAACACATATGGGCAGGCACGGAGGCGCACGCCTGTAATCCCAGCACTTTGGGAGGCTGAGGCAGGTGGATCACCTGAGGTCAGGAGTTTGAGACCAGCCTGGCCAACATGGGGAAACCCCGTCTCTACTAAAAATACAAAAAATTAGCCGGGCGTGGTGGCGGGCACCTGTAGTCCCAGCTACTCGAGAGGCTGAGGCGGGAGAATCGCATGAACCCGGGAGGCGGAGGCTGCAGTGAGCTAAGATTGTACTGCTGCACTCCAGCCTGGGCGCCAGAGGGAGACTGTCAAAAAAAAAAAAAAAAATAGGACATTGAATCCTTTGGGCAGGATTAGTGAGACATAACACATATAAGAAGTTCTGTAAATATTAGCTTTTACAGTAAATATTAGCTTTTATTGTAGGTGTTCTTGTTGGTGATGTTGCTAAGAGCATTGTTCCAGAAGCCTAGAGACGCTGCAGGACTTTCCCAGGGCCACACAGTGAGCAGCACCAGGACTTGAGATTCACCAAAACACACACTGTTAACAGCTACTTTTAAGTCACTCTCAATGACTTGTAATGAAATATAAGGCAGGTTGTCATCCAGGTATAAAGAAAATGTCTAAGGTGGTATGGTGAGGACAGAGTTAATCAAACTTTAGCTCAAATTGTTGTATTAGAAGCTCCTTGATAGGCTTTTCCATCCTGAGATGTGTGGGCTTATTCATGCTGGGTCTGCAGCGATGCTTAGAAGTTAGGGTGGTGGCCAGGTGCCGTGGCTCATGCCTGTAATCCCAGCATTATGGGAAGCCGAGGCGGGTGGATCACCAGAGGTCGGGAGTTCGAGACCAGCCTGACCAACATGGTGAAACCCTGTCTCTACTAAAAATACAAAAATTAGCCTGGCATGGTGGCGTGTGCCTGTAATCCCAGCTACTGGAGAGGCTGAGGCAGGAGGATTGCTGGAACCCGGGAGGCAGAGGTTGCAGTGAGCCAAGATCACACCACAAGACTCTGTCTTAAAAAATAAATAAATAAATAGATAAATAAATAAATAAATAAATAAAAAAGGAGAAGAAGTTAGGGTGGCTAGATTTTAGAGTCAATTTGGGGTTTGAGTCCCAATTCTATTACTTAGCTATCAAAACTTGGGCAAACAGATTCCCTGCCCTGAGCCTTATTTGTTTCTCTGGTATGTATATTTTACAGCCTGCTAAGACTTTGGGTAAGGTTAGTAAAACATAATATACATACGACGTTCAGTATCACAGGAATCCCTCAATAAATATTAACCTTTATCACAGGTGTTCCTGTTGGTATTGTTGCCAACGGCATTGTTGCAAAGGGCTTTATTGCTAAACACATTAGTCAGAGTTTTTTGGTTTGTTTTGCAAGTGGAGTGTATAGTTCCAGCTGACCTTTGGAGAAAGTAAAGGGCCACCAGCTGCTATAAAGAAGAGAAAGACGAAGATGAGTGACTGTATTGGGAACCTGTTGCCTGTTGGGGAAGAATTATGTCCAGTCACCACAATGAGCCTGGCTTTTCCCTTCCTTCCTTGATTCTGCATGCTCCCAGTGGGCCTCTGAATGGTCATGGGGATGAGAAGGCTGTGGAGGGAATCTTTATTTCCACTTGAAAGAAGCTTCCTCTTTTTTGAGATGGAGTCCTGCTCTGTTGCCAGGCTGGAGTGCAGTGGCGTGATCTTGGTTCACTGCAACCTCCGCCTCCCAGGTTCAAGCAGTTTTCCTGCCTCAGCCTACTGAATAGCTGGGATTACAGGCACACGCCACCACACCCAGCTAAATTTTGTATTTTGAGTAGACACGGAGTTTCACCATGTTGGCCAGGCTGGTCTTGATCTCTTGACCTTGTGATCTGCCCGCCTCGGCATCTCAAAGTGCTGACGTGAGCCAGCGTGAGCCACCGTGCCCGACTGAAAGCTTCTTTTTAAGTGTGTTGAGTGGAGAGAAAACAGACCCCCCCACCCTGGAAATTCTAGGTTGGCCCAGAACTTTGAACATAGGTAGAGGACTTGTACTACAGGGAGACCCATTTGGGGAGCAGGAGGAGCCTCCCCAACTGTAGCCCAAGTTACTCACCATTGTCAATAGCTACTCACCATTGACATAGAGGCTGTTCCTGTTAAGAGTGTAGAGTCCCAGCAGGGTGACACCGTGAGTCAACTGGCTCAGCTCCCAGTACAGCTGCTCTCTGTCCAGCTCATAGCTGGTGGGATCTGAGCGGTAGGTGCAGATGGCATCCACTCTGGTGCTTGTCCCATCCTTTTCAGCCCTAGGGAGGGACATGGGAATACAGACATACAGAGATACTTGACAGCTGGTACTCTGAACAGCTCCTTTCTCCAGTGGTGCCCCTTGGTCGTTTTTGTTGTTGTTGTTGTTATTTAGTTTTCCTTTCATAATCATAAACTTAACTCTGCAATCCAGCTAGACGTGGAAGAATATAAGGAAAATATGAAACCCAAAGAACAGCAGTGAGAGCACAGAGATTACAGGATAGTGTGAGCAAATGGGGTGGAGGGTGCTCCTAAGCTAAGCTACAGAACGAATGGTCTGGCGGTGAAGATAATACACAAGTCAAATTGATTAGTCATCACAGTCTGAAATGGTGATCTTTTTGCTCGTCTTGACTTTTCTTTTTTTTTTTTTTTTTTTTTTTGAGACAGAGTTTCACTCTTGTCGCCCAGGCTGGAGTGCAATGATGCAATCTTGGCTCACTGCAACCTCCACCTCGTGGGTTCAAGCGATTCTCCTGCCTCAGCCTCCAGAGTGACTGGGATTACAGGTGCCTACCACTGTGCCCGGCTAATTTTTGTATTTTTAGTAGAGATGGGGTTTTGCCATGTTGGCCAGGCTGGTCTTGAACCCCTGACTTCAGGTGATTGGCCCACCTTAGCCTCCCAAAGTGCTAGAATTCCAGGCATAAGCCACCATGCCTCGCCTTAATTATACATTTTAAAATAACTAAAAAAGTGCCAGGTGCAGTGGCTCACACCTGTAATCCCAGCACTTTGGGAGGCCAAGGCAGGTGGATCACTTATGCTGAGGAGTTCGAGACCAGCCTGGCCAAAATGGTGAAACCCTGTCTCTACTAAAAATACAAAAATTAGCCGGGTGTGGTGGTGGATAGTCCCAGCTACTCAGGAGGCTGAGGTGAGGTGGGAGAATCACTTGAACCCAGGAGGCAGAGGTTGCGGTGAGCTGAGGTCACGCCACTATACCCCAGCCTGAGTGACAGAGCGAGATTCCATCTCAAAAATTAAAATTTAAATTTAAAAAATTACTGAAAAAAAACTCCAGTACTTAATAGCACAGCAGGGTGACTATAGGCAATAATAATTTAATTGTGTTTTTTAAAATAACTAAAAAAGTATAACTGGATTGTTTGTAACACAAAGAATAGATGCTGGATGGGATGAATGCTCCACTCTCCCTGAAGTGATGGTCACACGTTGCATGCCTGCGTCAAAACATCTATGTACCCCATAAATACCCACCTACTGTGTACCCACAAAAATTAAAAATTAAAAAACAAAATATTATTAGTGTCAAATAGCTAGAAGGAGGATACTGAATGGTCCCAACGCAACGAAGTGATCAATGTTTGAGATAATAGATGTGTTAATTACCTTGATCTGATCACTATATACCACAGGTATTAAGACTATAAATATGTACAGTCAATATATACCAATTAAAAAGTAAAATAAAAGGTAAATCTACGCAACATTAAAAGAAAAAGATTTGCAAACAACGCCCCTTTTTTTAAATGGGTTTTTTTTGGTGGAGGGGGGTGGAATATGGCTATTATACCTAAAAATATGTTCTCTATGTTAACATGTAGTAGATTTATTATTTTTAGTGAATGAATGAATACATATTTGTACTATTTCTTAGTTTTAATTTTTTTTTTTTTTTTGAGCAAGGTCAGGCTCTGCTGCCCGGGCTGGAGTGCAGTGGTGCAATCTTGGCTCACTTTAACCTCTGCCTCCAGGCTCAAGCATCCTCCCACCTCAGCCTCCCAAGTAGCTGGGATCACAGGCAGATGCCACCACACCCAGCTAAGTTTTGTATTTTTTGTAGAGACTGAGTCTCACTTGCTCGTCTGGGCTGGTCGCAAACTCCTGAGCTCAAGCCTTCTGCCTGCCTCAGCCTCCCAAAGTGCTGGGATTACAGGTGTGAGCCACTGTGCCTGGGCTAGTTTTAATTTTGAATACAGTAAATATTGTTATACAAGCCCAAAGGCTCTTTGGAGTTCTGAATACTTTTTTTTTTTTTTTCAGACAGAGTATCACTCTGTCCCCCAGGCTGGAGTGCGGTGGCGCGAACTCAGCTCACTGTAACCTACGCCCCCCCAGGTTCTTGCAATTCTTGTGCCTCAGCCTCCCGAGTAGCTGGGATTACAGGCATGCGCCACCACGCCCAGCTAATTTTTGTATTTTTAGTAGAGACGGGGTTTCGCTGTGTTGACCAGGATGTTCTCGAACTCTTGACTTCAGGTTATCCACCTGCCTCAGCCTCCCAAAATGCTGGGATTACAGGCGTGAGCCACTAC
Organism: Papio anubis; assembly: GCF_008728515.1. Lineage (NCBI taxonomy): Eukaryota > Metazoa > Chordata > Mammalia > Primates > Cercopithecidae > Papio > Papio anubis. Next base: position 42,820,356 of record NC_044995.1, on the reverse strand, counting down.
GCCCGGCTATGAGTACTTTTTAAGAATGCAAAAGGAGGAGAGAATGGGATAATGCTGGCCAAAGGGTACAAAGTTTAAACTATAAGGTGAATAAGTTCTGAAGACCTAATGTATAGCATGATTACGAAGGTTAACAATGCTGTATTGTATACTTGAAATTAGCAGAGAGGATTGATCTTAAATTAAATCTTCTCAACACACACACATGCGCGCACAAATGGTAACTCTGGAGAGGTGCTGGATGTGCAAATTAGCTGCATTCTGGTGACCACTTCACCAGGTTCACACATGTCAAGACATCTAGTTGTACACCTTACATATACACAATGTTTACATGTCAATGATATGTCAACGAAGTGGAATGCAAAAGGTTGTTGAATCCAGTGAGCTTGAGAACTGCTGGTGTCAAGGTTACAAGTAAACATTCTAGAACCAGAATCCTTGGGCTTAAAGCTAGGCTCCTCTTAAGCAAGGAACTTGATTATTCTGAGCTTCAGTTTTCTCATCCACAAGATGGGATAAAAATAATGTGGTTGTGAGGATAAAATAAATGAAAACACGTAAACCACTTAGATTGCTGGTGGCATGTCGTAAGAACAATGTTATGACATTCCCTGATCCTATGGAGAGATGGGGGCGGGTGGGGTCAGGGGAGCTCAGCTGAGGACAGTTTTGATTTCTTTTCATGGGGCTATGTGAGTAGAAGACCCACCCCTCTGGCAGGGGATCTGAGTTGACTGAATGGAGGACCTCACAGAGAGGCTGCAGGGTTGTAAGGTGTAAGGAAAGGGTACTGAATCTGCTGTGCCCCGAGAACACTGAGGGGACACAAGCAGAGAGGAAAAGACAGGTCATTAAAACCTAAATGACGTGTTGATAGGTGCAGCAAACCACCATGGCACATGTATACCTATGTAACAAACCTGCACGTTCTGCACATGTATCGTAGAACTTAAAGTAAAATTAAAAAAAAAAAAAAGATAATGGATTTTTCCCTTTGATTCAGTAAGACTGACTTTGGCAAAGTGCCTATCTCTTTCCAGGGAGCAAACTGCAGAGCTGTGGTGTCCGGAGCTTGACCCTAATGTGGTAGAGATGGGCTGGGGCCAGGAAGCTGTCAGGGATTCTGGGGATACCTTTGGCAAAGATGCTACACCAATTGCTGCTATGAGTCCTAATTAAATGAGCATTCACAATGGTCCAGGCACTCTGCTAAGTGATTAAGAGTAAGAGACTGTTGGGAGGCTGGGGCAGGAGAATCGCTTGAACCTGGGAGGCGGAGGTTGCTGTGAGCTAAGATCATGCCACTGTACTCCAGTCTGGGTGACAGAGTGAGACTCCATTTCAAAAAAAAAAACAGAGAGAAAAGAGCAAGGGACTGTTACTATCACCAATAGAATAAGAAACTGTTATTATCATCAAGAGTAAGAGAATGTTGTCATCACCATTTTATAAATAATATGATTGAGGAACAGAGAGGCTGTGCGTCTTGCCCAGGGTCACACAGCTAGCAAATTGTAGAGCCGGTGTTCAAACCGAGGCACTTTGGGTCTATTATGCTATACTGCCTCTCAGCAAAAGCCCAAGTCGCTGTGGCTGCTGGGGGTGTGGGAGGCAAAGAAAGGACTGAATCGGGGTTGCTGTAGGTGCCGTGAAGGGGGGTCTCACCTGAGCGAGGTCAGCCTGCAGCCAGCATAGAGGGAACCAATACTGCTGTTCTGGAACAAGGGCTCGAGCTGGGAAGGAATGAGAGAGAGATGAGGAGGAGGAGGGGCCGAGACATTGGAGGAGTGGGCATTGGCTGGGGGGCTCTTACCAGCTGCTGCAGGGCCCTCTCGGTGGCATTGAATATTTCAGAGCCCAGGCGCCCCATGTCCTTCGTGTACTGCAAGTTGGTGATGGTGAAGTTGACAGTCAAAGGCATCAACAAAGGCATGCCAGCTGCAGAAAGGGAGGGTAAGAAGAGACCAGTCCTAAGTCAGACCCTGGGCAGTGGGGCGTGGGAGGAAAGGCTCCGAGGACACATTTTAACTCCAGCATCCAGCTGGGGTCCAGCCTGGTCCATCCTACTTGAAATACCTTATGTAGCAGTCACTGTCTGAGACCTTCCTATGTGGGGTGACCAGTGATTCCAGTTTGCTCGGGCTGTACGGGCTGAGACGGCCAGGCGCGGTGGCTCACGCCTGCAATCCCAGCACTTTGGGAGGCCAAGGGTGGATCATGAGGTCAAGAGATGGAGACCATCCTGGCCAACATGGTGAAACCCTGTCTCTACTGAAAATACAAAAATTAGCTGGGTGTGGTGGCACACACCTTGTAGTCCCAGCTACTCGGGAGGCTGAGGCAGGAGAATCCCTTGAACAGGGAGGCGGGGGTTGCAGTGAGCCAAGATTGCACTACTGCACTCCAGCTTGGTGACAGAGCGGGATTCCGTCTCAAAAAAATAAAAAAAGAAAAGAAAAGAAAAGTGAGACAGGGCTGAGTGCAGTGACTTATGCCTGTGATCCCAGCACTTTGAGTGGCCGAGGAGGGTGGATCACCTGAGGTCAGGAGTTCGAGAGCAGCCTGCCCAACATAGTGAAACCCTGTCTCTACTAAAAACACAAAATTTAGCCAGGCATGGTGGTGTGCACCTGTAGTCCCAGCTACTCAGGAGTCTGATGCAGGAGAATTGCTTGAACCCAGGAGACAGAGGTTCAGAGGTTGCAGTGAGCCAAGATTGCACCACTGCACTAGGGAAAATGGGGAATGGGAAATTATTCCTTCAGTCCTGTTTGGGGTGACAAAAAAAAAAGTTTTGAAAATAGATATTGGTGAGGGTTGCACAACAATGTGAATATATTAGTACTGCTGAATTGTACATTTAAAATGTTTAGAATGGAAAATTTTATAGTATTTATATTTTACCACAATAAAAAGTTATTCTTACTTGCTCTTGAGGTCACACTCTCAGAGACCAAGGTGGACATCCCAGGTGTGGTCAGAGGAGCAAAGGAGCTTCCAGCCAGTGTATTGAAGGTGGTTGTGGTCTTGGCCACAGTGGGACTGGAACCTGTGGCAGCTAAATTAGTGGTTTCAACCACCGTAGTTCTCAAGATAGTGGTTGGACTCACTCCTTCTCTATGACTGGGTTTAGGTGGTGTTGGCGTCTCTGATGGTATCAAGGTCATAGGGGTGCCTGTGACAGTCCCGGAAAATTCTGGGGGTCCAGCTGAAGTTACAGATGGTGAGGTTTTTGTGTTCCAGGAGGTCACAGTTTGGGGCTTACCAGTTGTTATGGAGGCACTGGGAAGCCCAGAGACAGCAGGGGAAACAGTCAGAGTTAGAGTACCGGTGCTGGTCTCTACTGAAGAGCTGGTGGCTAGTGAGCCTGTAGTCTCTAATAAACCAAGGGAAAGAGTTGAAGTTGGAATCATTGTGCTGGTTTCTGTCCCTGGATGGGTGGAAAGTGAGGCTGTTTTTGCAGAAACACCAGGTGAAGCAGTTGGATTTAGATCAACTCTGCCAGTTCCAGTTACAAGTAGGGTGAAGAGAGAGGATGTTGTCTGAGTTGAGAGAGCTGTGCTAGTCTCTGTGCCAGGTCTAATGGAGAGTGAGGCTGTGGTCCCTGATACTTGAGGAAACACAGTTGAAGCAGGAAACGTTGTACTTGTCTCTGTGCTGGGATGGGTGATCAATAAGGCTGTGGTCTCTGGCATAACAGGAGAATGAGTCAAAGTTGGAATAGTTGTACTAGTTGCTGCCCCAGAACTAGTGATCTGTGAAGTCACCATCTCTGGTGCACCAGGTGAGATTGTTGTCAGCACAGCTGAACTGACTTCTGTCCCAGGACTGGTGGCCATTAAAGGTGTGGCATCTGGTCTACTATGGGAAAAACTGGGGGTTGTTCTCAAAACAGGTGTGCTGACCTGTGCAGGATGAGTGACCCAGGAAGCTGTTGTACCTGGCTCACTAGAGGGAACAGTCCGAATTGGAACAGTGAAGCCAGTCTGTGTCCCAGGATGGGCAGCCAATGAGGCTGTGGTCTCTGGTTCACCAAGAGAAGGAGTCAAAGTTGGAACAGCTGTACTAGTGTCTGTTGCAGAACTAGTGACCTGTGACGTCACTACCTCTGGTATACTGGATGGGATGGTTGTAATTGGAACAGCTGACCTGGCGTCTACTCCAGGACTGGTGACCATTGAGGGTGTACTGTCTGATCCCCTATGGGAAAAGTTGGGAATTGTCCTAGAAACCTTTGTGCTGGTCTCTGCAGGATGAGTGAGCCATGTGGCTGTAGTCACTGGTTCATATGGGGTCTTACTCAATGTTGGGAAGGTTGTACTGGTGTCTGTCCCAGAACTAGGGACCAGTGAGGTCACCAGATCTGACATATCAGGTGAGATAGTTGTCGTTGAAACAGCTGAACTGGCTTCTGGCCCAGGACTGGTGATGGCTACTGGGAGTGTGGTGTCTGACTCACTATGGGAAAACTTGGGGGTTGTCCTGGAAGCCATTGTGTTGGTCTCTGCAGGATGAATGTGCTGTGTGGCTGTTGTCTCTGGTTCATATGGGGTCTCCGTCAGTGTTCGGAAAGTTGTAGTGCTGTCTGTCCCAGAACTAGTGACCAGTGAGGTCAGCATCTTTGATGCACCAGGGGAGACAGTCAGAGTTGGAATGGCTGAACTTGTGTGTGTCTCAGAATAGGTGATAAATGAGGTTGTGGTCTCTTGTTCATCAGGAGAAAGAGTCAGAGCTGGAATAGTTATACCGGTGTCTGTCCCAGAACTAGTGACCTGTGAGGTCACCATATCTGGTACATCAGATGAGGCAGTTATTGTTGGAAAAGCTGAACTGGCTTCTGCCCCGGGACTGGTGGCTATTGAGGGTGTGGTGTCTGGTTCACTATGAGAAAAATTAAGGGTTGTCCTGGGAACTGTTGTGCTGGTGACTGCAGGATGAGTAACCCATGAGGCTGTTGCCTCTGATTCATGTGGGGACTCAGGCACTGTTGGAAAAGTTGCACTGATGTCTGTCCCAGAGCTAGTGACCAGGGAAGTCAGCACACCTGGTATACCAGGTGAAATAGTTGTTGAAATGGCTGAGCTGGATTCTGCCTCAGGACTGGTGACTGTGGAAGGCATAGTGTCTGATTCACTATGGGAAAAGCTTGAGGTTGTCCTGGGAACAGTTGAGCTACTCTCTGCAGGATGGGTGACAAATGAGATTTTTGTAAATGGCTCCCCAGTGGAGACAGTCAAAGTTGGAACAACAGAGTTTGTTTCTGTCCCGAAATGAGTGATCCATGAGGCTGTGGTCTCTGGTTGACCTGAGACAACAGTTAGATTTGGAAATGCACTGGTCTCTGACCCAGAACTAGGGACCAGTGAAGTCACCAGCCCTTGTACAGTAGGGGAGACAGCTAAAGTTGGAATGGCTGAAATTGTCTTTGCCTCAGAATGAGTGACTAATGAAGTTGTGGTCTCTGGTTCACTAGAAGAAATAGCCAGAGTTGGAATAGTTGTACTGGCTACTGCACTAGAACTAGTGACCAGAGAGGTCACCACTCCTGGTACCTCAGGTAAAACAGTTGGAACAGTTGAGCTGGCTTCTGCCCTTTCTGTCCTATGACTGGTGGCCATTGAAGGTGTGGTCTCTGGTTCATCAGGAGAAAGAGTCAGAGTTGGAATAGTTGTACTGGTCACTGCCCTAGAACTAGTGACCAAAGGGGTCACCACTCCTGGTACCTCAGGTGAAACAGTTGGAGTTGGAACAGCAGAGCTTGCTTCTGCCCCTTCTGCCCTATGACTGGTGGCCGTTGAAGGTGTGGTCTCTAGTTCACCAGGAGAAAGAGTCAGAATTGGAATAGTTGTACCTGTCACTGCCCTAGAACTAGTGACCAAAGGGGTCACCACTTCTGGTACCCCAGGTGAAACAGTTGGAATTGGAACAGCAGAGCTGGCTTCTGCCTTTTGACTGGTGGCCATTAAAGGTGTGGTCTCTGGTTCACCAGGAGAAAGAGTCAGAGTTGGAATAGTTGTACTGGTCACTGCCCTAGAACTAGTGACCAGAGAGGTCACCACTCCTGGTACCCCAGGTGAAACAGTTGGAACAGCTGAGCTGGCTTCTGCCTCATGACTGGTGGCCGTTGAAGGTGTGGTCTCTGGTTCACCAGGAGAAAGAGTCAGAGTTGGAATAGTTGTACTGGTCACTGCCCTAGAACTAGTGACCAGAGAGGTCACCACTCCTGGTACCCCAGGTGAAACAGTTGAACAGCTGAGCTGGCTTCTGCCTCATGACTGGTGGCCGCTGAAGGCGGCCCTGGTTCACCAGAGAAAGAGTCAGAGTTGGAATGGTTGTACTGGTCACTGCCCTAGAACTAGTGACCAGAGAGGTCACCCCTCCTGGTACCCCAGGTGAAACAGTTGGAGTTGGAACAGCAGAGCTGGCTTCTGCCCCTTCTGCCCTATAACTGGTGGCCATTGAAGGTGTGGTCTCTGGTTCACCAGAAAAAGAGTCAGAATTGGAATAGTTGTACTGGTCACTGACTTAGAACTAGTGACCAGAAAGGTCACCACTCCTGGTACCCCAGGTGAAACAGTTGGAACAGCTGAGCTGGCTTCTGCCTCATGACTGGTGGCCATTGAAGGTGTGGTCTCTGGTTCACCAGCAAAAAGAGTCAGAATTGGAATAGTTGTACCTGTCACTGTCATAGAACTAGTGACCACAGGGGTCACCACTCCTGGTACTCCAGGTGAAACAGTTGGAGTTGGGACAGCTGAACTGGATTGTGCCCCATGACTGGTGGCTATTGAAGGGATGGTGTCTGATTTACTATGGAAAAAAATGGAAGTTGTCCAGGGAACTGTTGGGCTGGTCTGTGTAGGATGCGTGACCAATGAATCTGTGGTAGCTGGTTCACCAGGGGAGCTTGTCAGAGCTGGATTAGTTGTACTTGTCTCTGCCGCCAAACTGGTGACCATTGAGGTCACCATCCGTGATACACCAGGCGAGATAGTTGAAGTTGGAATGGCCGAACTTGTCTGTGCTTCAGGATGGGTGACTAATGAGCCTGTGGTCTTTGGTTCACCAGAAGAAAGAGTTAAAGTTGGAATAGTCATATTTCGGTCTGTTCCAGAACTAGTGACCTGTGAGGTCACCAGATCTGCTGCACCAGGTGAGACAGTCATAGTTGGAATAGCTGAACTGGTTTCTGCCCCAGGACTGGTGGCCACTGAAGGTGTGGCATCTGATTCACGATGGGAAAAATTGGGGATTGTTCTGGGAGTGGTTGAGCTGGTCTCTGCAGGATGAGTGAGCCATGTGGTTCTTGTCTGTGTTTCATGTGGGGACTTAGTCAGTGTTGGGAACGTTGTACTAGCATCTGTCCCAGAAATAGTGACCAGTGGGGTCAGTGCATCTGGTTCACTGGGTGAGATATTTGTTGGAATGGCTGAGCTGACTTCTGCCCCATGACTGGTGGCTGTGGAAGATACAGTGTGTGATTCACTATGGGAAAAACTGGGGGTTGTCTTGGAAACAGTTGGGATGGTCTCTGCAGGATGGATAACCCATGAAGCTGTTGTATCTGGCTCACTAGAAGAAACATCTAGAGTTTGAATAGCTGGACTTGTCTCTGCCTCAGAACTAGGGACCAGTGAGGCTGTGGTGTTTGATTCTCTATTGAAAACAGATGGGGTTGTCCTGGGAAGAGCTGTGCTGGTTTCTGCTCCCAGGCTGGTAGCCAGTGAGGATGTCATTTCTGGAACATAAGGGGAAACATATGGGGTTGTGATCGTCATTTCTGTGGTGCTTGTGCTGGCCATTTGCACTGATGCATTGAGGGGAGTCAGTGTTCCCAAAGTGGAAGTATAGACACTGGTGGTCAAGATGGCTCTGGAAGTGGTCTTCGGAGCTGTGGTGGTGGTCTTCAGAGCTGTGGTGGTGGTCTCCATTCTTTTTGTCCCTCCCGTGTGTAGTCCTGTGAATTGGGGAATGGGCACACAATTTGAACAAAATGATTTCACTTACTGGACTAGCAATAGCTTATTTATTCTCCACATGAGGAAAGGGAGAGAAATGTTTCTCAGTTACTAGGATGTGCCTGGGATGCTCCTGGAATGGGAAAAGAGACTGTGATTGCTATTCCCCTATCTTACCTTCGTCGGTAACTTGGTTGTATCTTCTATAACTCCTCTGTGAATTCTTGACCGCAGTAATCTATTCCCTCTTCCCATGTGTTTTCTGCACTGTCAGCCTCTGAGCCTTGCTCAAGCTCTTCTCTCTGCCTGAAGTGCCCACTTCTCATCGGATTCCTTAAGTTCTGCCATTCTTGTGTGCCAAGCCCACATCCACCTTTACAAATTCATGCCAGAACTCATCTTTGTTTCTCAATATTTCCTTATCACACTGTCTGAATCTGCATTGTGCCATCCTTCCCAGTCTCATTTGTAACAGCTATTCACGTCTGACTGTTTGGCATAAGGTAAGGGCTCAACTAATATTTGTTGAATGGTTGAATGAATGAATATGTGGATGGATGTATACTTAAGTGGATCTCCTCTGACTTGAGAGAGATTAAGTATTGTGCATTGTGTGTTTGAGAGCTTGGGTTCTGGAATAAGATAGCCCTGCCTGGGAATCTGGCTCTTTCTCTAAAGAGATGGATGGCTCTTTAAGTTAAAAAATATTGCTCGACCTCCACTTTTCCATCTATAAAGTGGGGATAAGTACAATGGCCATCTCAAAATGTTGGTACAAAGGCACCAAGCACAGTGCCTCCTGGGTCACAATAAGACATTACTACTATTACCATGACTATGACCTGCTATTGCTACTGTTATTACTATCACTTCTCCACCTACCATTACTGCTGTTATTGCTACTGCTACTACTACCTATTGCTATGGTTATTACTATGATTACTACTACTTACTACTACTGCTGCTACTACTATTGTTACTACTAGTATTATTTACTATTGCTACTGTTACTATTACCACTGCTACTACTACTACTGTTACTACTACCACCACTCTACCTACCATTACTGCTATTACTACTGTTACCACAACTATTACTACCTATCACTATGGTTATTACTATGGTTACTGCTACTTACTATTACTACTGCTGCTGCTATTACTATTGTTACTACTGCTATCACTTAATATTACTACTCTACCTACAGTAGAGTAACAGCAGTAATGGTAGTGCTCTACCTGCCATTACTGCTGTTATTACTATTGTTACTACTACTACTACTACGTATTGCTATGGTTATTACTATGGTAATTACTATGGTTACTACTGTTACTACTATTGTTGCTACCACTATTACTTATGATTTCTACTGTCATGATTACCACTGCTACTACCTACTACTACTACTGTTACTACTCAACTCTACCTACCATTACTGCTATTATCACTACTATTAGTACTAGTATTACTGCTTATTGCTATGGTTATTACTAGAGTTACTACTACTTACTAGTGTTATTGCTGCTATTGTTACTATCACTACTACTTACCATTACTACTGTCACTACTAATAATTCTACTACAAAATAAACATTTGCTAAATAGAATTCTCCACCAACCACACTAGACACTACCAGAGCTGGCCAAGGTGACTGGGATACCTCTGAAGAAGATTCCAGTAGCATTGATGAGACAGCAGCTGCTGACCAGGCTTTAGAAAATGGTTCCTATGGAAGAGGAAGAACTCCCTGGAGACTTCTCTATAAAGCCCACAAAGCCTACTGGAGTTTGGTAGAGAAAGGGACTAAAATGAAGGGGATTTTGACTCTGATTGTGGAGCAATGTCCCTGTGTTGCTGGATATACTCTAAAAACAATACGTCTGAGAATGCACACTCTAAAGTGCTTCATGTGTATTTAACAATGATGGTGATAATGATGGTGATTATGTTGATGGGAAGGAGGAGGAGGAGCAATTGCAAAGCACTTGACATGCACTGTCTCTTTGATCCTCATAAGAACATTAAATGGCACATTTTGGCTGGGCACGGTGGCTCACGCCTGCAATCCCAGCAATTTGGGAGGATGAGGTGGGCAGATCACCTGAGGTCAGGAGTTCTAGACCAGCCTGGTCAACATGGTGAAACCCCATCTCTACTAAAAATACAAAAATTAGCTGGGTGCAGTGGCATGCATCTGTAATCCCAGCTACTTGGGAGGCTGAGGCAGGAGAATGGCTCGAACTCGGGAGATGGAGGTTGCTGGGAGCCGAGATTGCACCTCTGCACTCTAGCTTGGGTGACAGAGCAAGACTCCGCCTCAAAAAATAAAATAAAATAAAATAAAATAAAATAAAATAAAATAAAATAAAATGCACATTCTATAATTCTTGTCATTTTACAGGAGAGAAAGAGAAATCCAGAGACCACAATTTACCAAGGTCACACACAGCTATTGACAGGGTGACAACTGGAACATCATTGTATCTAAATGCTAAACCCATATTATTAACCACTGCATTATATTAATTCCCTAAAGCAACTTCTGGATCTTGTGGGGACCAGAATGGAAAGAGAATGAAGTGAGGTGAAAACGCCCACCTAGTAAGATGGATCTTAGGACACATTCTCCAGTTCAGTGGTTCTCAACCAGGGGCAGTTTTGCTTCCAGGGGACACTTAACAATGTCTGGAGATATTTTTGGTTGTCACAACTGTGTGTGGACGAATGGTATGGCATCGAGAACAGAGGCCAGAGACGCTGGCAAACATCCTACAATGCACAGCACAGCTCCCCACCGCAAAGAAGTATCTGCCCCAAATGACAACAGTGTCAAGGTTGAGAAACCCAGATTTTAATTTATTTATGTATTTCATATTACTGCCTTTTAAAGTGAAAATTTTATTTCAGACTTTATTCAAAACAGAAGAAGGAATTACTAAATATTGTGACAAAACATGTAACAGTGATGCCATAAACCATCTTACATTTATATCATGTTTTTATTCCCCCATTGTAGTTACATATTGTAATTTAGCTCTCCAGTGATGACAAACATAAATAACCCAGGAGCTCACCCATCTTCTTTATTTAAGTGAAAGTTTAAAAAAAAGTACAGTTCCAAATTTTTCATCATGGGAGATATAATCCTAGATATTTTTTTAAAGTTTCTCTTACAAGAGAGTTGTGTCTGTTTTTCAACCAGGGCATACATAAAGGCTGTTAATTTATACTTCTTTTTCCTGCATTTGCTAGAACTATTGGGATGTATTTTCAGATATTTTACATATATATGTAATATATATATAATTATACATATATATGTATTATTTATTTATTTATTTATTTATTTTTGAGACAGAGTCATGCTCTGTCACCCAGGCTGGAGTGCAGTGGCACGATCTCAGCTCACTGCAGCCTCCACCTCCTGGGTTCAAGCAATTCTCTTGCCTCAGCCTCCCGAGTAGCTGTGATTACAGGTGTGTGCCACCATGCCCGGCTAATTTTTATATTTTCAGTAGTTCACCATGTTGGTCAGACTGGTCTCGAATTTTTGACCTCAGGTGATCCACCTGCCTCAGCCTCCCAAAGTGTTGGGATTAAGGTGTGAGCCACTGTGCCTGGCTCATAGTAAGTTTTTAATGAGCATTTAAAAAATTTAGTTAATAAGGACAAATTTGTGAATATTTGATGTTGGACAAAGCTACTCAACATGCCATGAGAAGAAAGAGAAGTGGTAACATCTACCTGGTAACCATTAGACAAAGACCCAGTTCAGACAGGGAAACCTATGACAACCACACACAATTCTCTCATGGGGAGGGGGGAGGGGAGGGATTGCATTGGGAGTTATACCTGATGTAAATGACGAGTTGATGGGTGCTGACGAGTTGATGGGTGCAGCACACCAACATGGCACAAGTTTACATATGTAACAAACCTGCACGATATGCACGTGTACCCTAGAACTTAAAGTATAATTAAAAAAAAAAAAAAGAATACAAGCATTTTGTCTCTCTAGAGGAGGAAATATGGTCACAAGTGGCATTATTGGGAGGTAAGCAAAGTTAAACTTACCTTTAGGACTGGCAGGCAATGTGGATGTCTGAGGACCTTTGACTGGTCTTATGGTACCTCTGTGTGCTGCTTCACTGGGTATTTTTGTGATGTGCTCCATAATGCCATCAGTTCCTGAAGATGAAAGTGGGGAGGAAAACTGGGGTAACTCATCTCATTCAGAAGAAGAGCACTGTCTAAATGAATCCACTTCATTGGCCACAAAAACTCCTCAAGTCCATTAGTATGAACTGGAGCTGGGACTGTGTGCCGTAAGTGGCCACACCAGTCCATAGATCCATTCACCTACCCATAGATTTGTCCATCCTTCCCTTCATTCATCCCTAGATCTGATCATCTATTCTTCCATTTTTTCATCCTTTTATTCCTTCCTCCTACCACCCATTCTTCCTTTCGTCTTTCCTCCCTTTTTTCCTTTCTCTTGCTTTTTAAATTTTTAATTAAAAAGTTTGTACTTCAATAGCTTTGAGGGTACAAGTGGTTTTTGCTTCTATGGATGAATCATATAGTGGTGAAGTGTGAGATTTTAGTGCACCCTCCTTTCTTCTTTCCACCCATCTTTTCTTGAATCTTTACTTCATTTCATCCTTCCACCCTTCTTGCCTTCAACCTGTATTCCCTTCAATCCTGTCTTCCATCACCTTTCTTTCTTTTCATCCTTCCTTCTGTGCATCTATCCTTCCTCCTCATCTTTCCTTCCTTTCATTCATCCATCTCTCCATTCTTCCTTTTATCCATCCAACTACACTTCTACCTTCTCACCATGCCATTCATCCCTTCCTTACTGAACACCCATGACTCAACTACTGAGTCACATAGTAACATGTGAGTCAACAGCCACCAATGTGTCTAAATTTAGTGTGAATTACAAAACTAATATGAAGAAGGAGAAGGAACAAATCATTCTCCTGGAGATATTGCTCAGTGAGGCAGAAACTCGAGTCGTTGGAGGGCCTCTTTGGATTTGTGTCCAGAACAAAAGTTAGTGCCAAGCTCAACCCTTTCAGAGGAATGGAATCCCCAAGAGGTTCCTTCCTTTATCTACTGACCTCTTGGAAGTAGTGTTTCCTCCTTCTAGGCTCTGGGTTCCTCCTACCTTCTTAGGTACTTTGTTCCCTCAATTTTCATTAACTTGCCTTTTCCTTTCACGTATCCCTTTTGTCTCTTGCTCAACTCAAAGGCAGAAATCCTCCCTTGTATCTATGTAGTGTTTTAGCTGTTCTTCTAGTGCCCTATACCTCACTGATGCTCCCTTCATTAGAATCCCTGAGAACCCCCATGTTGCCAAAGCTCTTCTCACCTCATTTCAACTTGGCAATTCTGTGGTATTTAACAGAACTTAACATTTCTCCTTCCTAAAACTCTCCCCTCCTATGGCTTCGGTGATGCCAGAACTTCTTGCTTTTTCTGTTACCTCTCTGACCACTCCTGTTTAGCCCAACAGTTAGAGGCATGAGTTCCTAGTGACACACAATCTGAGTTCTTATCCTAGTTCTGTTACTTTCCAGCTACATGACCTTAAGAAAGTTACTTAATCTCCCTGTGCCTAAATGTCTTCATCTTCAAAATACGCTTATAATACTCTCTACTTCAATAAGTGTTACAATTGAGGATTAAATAGCTTAATAAAACTGCACTTGAAACAGAATAAGTACTGTTATAAATATTTTCTGTTGTCATTATTCTTATCGTCATTATCATTACTGGTAGTAATATTAGAGCACCTATCATGATACTGTAACGGTTCAAGTATTTGCTTATTTTTGTTCCTCCAATTCCTAACCCAGTGCCTAGAGATGAAATTAGATAGACACATGTTTGCTAAAAGACTTTCTGGTACAGGAATAAACTAGTTAACTATTTTTCTGCTTCTTAGGAAGGGGTCATTTCCTATGAGCTCCCAATAATGGGATTGTAGGGGCTGTGGGTCCTTACTTGTCAACTGTGTTGAGAGTGAAGGAACTTGATAAGCACTTGTCACTGTTCCCAGCTCAGCGCTCTCTGTCATTCTGGTATCCAAAATGGGTGATGAAGATGTCCTGGCTGATTGGCTCGAAGTGTCCAAAGTACTGACCATAACGAAGTGTCCTTCAGTAGTGCTGCTCTCTGTCCCAAGACTGGTGTCCACTCTATGTGGAGTAGCTGAAGAGGAAGTTATCCCATGGAGGGCTGGGATGGTTGAAGAATCAGTGGTAGTGAAGGTTGAAGAGGAGAATGGCACAGGAGTGGATGAAGGCAGGCTCTCTGCAATGGTGGATAGAGTAGCATCCCCAGGGCCTGACTCTGTTCTAGAGAATGGACTACCGGAACCTGAGATGACTCGTGGAACTCCAGTGGTGGCAAATGAAGTCACGGCCTCTGATAAAGAAGGCGTCACTGTGCCAGTGGAAATAGTCTCAGCTGAAGGCAGCAAATCTGTACTCAGATGATGAGTACTTTCTGTTACAGACATAGTAAACTTGGATTCTGGGAAGGAGGTTACCCCAGTGGACTCCATAATAGATGAAGAAGCATTAAAGGGGGTGATTATGTTCACTGGAATTTCAGTATACTGTGAGGCTGGAGGCTGGTCTGGGGATGATGTTTTCACAGAAGAGGTGAAATCAGTCTTGGAACTCTGTAAAAGATGAGTAGACCCAGGAGAAGAAGGTGTATTTGTTGGTGTGACTGAGCTGGTGTCCAGGGACGTGTTAGTCTTCCTAAATGCAGAAGTCAAATGAGAAAATGGCTCTGCCTCAGATCTTGTGGTCTCAATATTGGCAGGCGTTGATGTGGAAATAGTGGTTTCGGCCATGGAAGAGGAAGTACCCACTGGGTATGTAGCCTTGGATGGCTCCAAGTGGATTGAAACAGAGGAATATAGTTCATGTCCAGAATTAGTGGTTCCCACATTGGTCACTGCCATGCTTGAAGAAGGGTGAATTTTCTCTGTATCTGTGGTGACTTCAGAGGCAGCCAGTATTTCAACTGAGGTGCTGCTCAGATTTGGAGATAAACTGGTTCCAGGTTCTGTGCTTATGTCTGTAGTCTTCACCATGCCTGGGGTGAGGAGCGAAGTCACAGGAAAAGAAGAGGAAGAGATACTCTGTAGTAATGTGGAAGAAACAGAAGGTGACGTCTTGACAGGTAAGGACAACAGAGAAGAGGAAGAGCTAGTTTTTTCCACAAAGGGAGAGCTCTTCCATGATGGATTTTCAGGACTCCTGCTCATAAGAGTTGTCATCTCTGAGTGTAAAAATCTTGGAGGAGCAGTTGAATGGGTCATTGCCAAGGGTGCTGTTGTTGTGGCCAAGGTAAGGGTACTCTGTGTTGTAGCCCCAGGAGAACTTGTTTGGGTGGTGATGGTCATTTCTGTTGATTCTGACATCATGGATGAGGAAGAGAGCCTGGTGATCACTTCAGTGATGATGTCTGGAGACATTGTGGACTGATCAGTGTCAGGGATGTGTGTTCTGTTAGAGGACATGATTTCTGTCATGGAGACCTCAGTAGTAGCACTAGTGGGCACTCCAAAAAGGACTGCACTTGTTTCTGTGATTGAACTGGTCTCTTCAGTGGTGCTAGTCTCCCTGAATCCAGGAGTCAGTGAGAATGTGGGCTCTATCAGAATCCTCCTAGTCTCAGAGAAGGCAGGAATTGATGTGAAAACAGTGGTGTCCTCCACAGGGGAGGTGATACCCATTGAAGGTGTGGTCATGGTTGTTTCTGAGTCAGCTAGGACAGAGGAATGAGATTCATGAACAGAACTGGAGGTCCCCACTTTGGTCACCGCTGTGTTTGAGGTAGGATGAATTTTCTCTGTATCTGTGATGATTTCAGAGGTGGCTGGTATTTCAACTGAGGTGCTGCTCAGATTTGGAGACGAACTGGTTTTAGGCTCTGAGCTTGTGTCCAACACTTCCGTAGTCTTCACCAGGCCTGGGAGGATAAGTGAAGTCACAGGAAGAGGAGAGGAGGGGCTACTCTCTAGTAATGTGGAGGACACAGGAGAAAGTGAGGTCGCGAGAGGTAATGATGTCAGAGAAGAGGAAGATCTAGTTGTTTCCACAAAGCGAGGGCTCGTCCATGACAGATTTTCAGGACCCCTGCTCATAAGATTGGTCATCTCTGAGTGTGAAAGTCCTTGAGACACAGTTGAGTGGGTCCCTGACAAAAAGGTCGTTGAGGTGCCCAAGGGAAGGGTAACCTGGGATGTAGCCAGAGAAGAACCTGTTTGGGTGGTGATGGTTATTTCTGCAGATTCTGTCATGATGGGGGAGGTAGAGAGCCTGGTGACAACTTCATCGGAGATGTCTGGTGACATTGTGGACTGAGCAGGGCCAGGAATGGATGTTCTGCTAGAGGACATAACTTCTGTCCTGGAGACCTCAGGAGTGGCATCAGAGGGCATCTTGTAAAGGACAGTGCTTGTCTCTGTGGATGAGATGATGTCCTGGGAGGTTCTGGTCTCCCTCAGTCCAGGGGTCAGAGATGACACTGACTCTATCTCAATCCTTGTAAGGCCAGAGGAGACAGGCATTGTTGTAGAAACAATATTGTCTCTTATAGAGGAAGAGGTGACCATTGGAGATGTCACTTTGGTTGGCTCTGAGAAGCCTGGGGAGGAGGAATAGAGTTCCTCTCTAGCACTGGTGGTTTCCACATGGGACGCTGCTGTGTTTTCAAAAACCTGAATTGCCTCTGTCTCCACAGTGGCTTTAGAAGTGGCCAGACTCCCATTTGAGGTGATATTCAAACTGGGAGGTGAAGTGGTCTCAGGTTCTAAGCTTGCATCCAACATGTCTGTGGTCTTCATCATGACAGAGGTGAAAAGAGAAGTGACAGGGACAGGAGAGGAGTGGCTACTCCCAGACGGCATGGAATAAAGCGGCGAAGGTGAGGCTACTGTAGATAAAGACACCAGGGAAGATGGAGAGCTGTTTTTTTCCACAGATGGGAGGCTTGGCCATGACATGTCCTCAGGACCTCTGCTCATAGGAGTTGTCACCACTGACTGTGGAAATCTCTGAGTTGCAGCTGAGTGAGTTCCTGGCCAGGAGGCTGTGCTTGATGTGCCCAAGGTAAAGGTACCCTGTGAGGTAGCCCCAGAAGGACCTGTTTTGGGGGTGATGGCCATTTCTGTTGATTCTTTCCTGGTGAGGGGAGTAGAAATTCTAGTGATGGTTTCCGTGGAGGTGTCTGGTGACATTGTGGATTGAGCAGGGCCTGGGATGGATGTTCTGCTAGAGGAGATGGCTTCTGTCCTGGAGACCTCAGGAGTAGCACCAGTGGGCACACTAGAAAGGACAGTGTTTGTTTCTGTGGCAGAGGTGGTCTCTTCAGAGGTGCTGGTCTCCATCAACCCAGGAGTCAGTGAAAGCGTTGGCTTTGTCTGAATGCTACTGGTGTCAGAGAAGGCAGGAGTTGATGTGAGAACATTTGTATCTCCTGTAGGGTAGGTGATACCTACTGAAGATGTGGCTTTTGTTGTCACTGAGTCAGCTAAGGCAGAGGAAGGAGATTCATGTGTATAACCTGAGGTTACCACATTGGTCACCTCCAGTTTCTCTGTATCTGTGGTGACTTCAGTGGTGGCCAGTATTTCAGCTGAGGTGCTGCTCAGATTTGGGGGTGAACTGGTTTCAGGTTCTGAGCTTGTGCCCAACAGCTCTGTGGTCTTCACCAGGCCCGAGGTGAGAAGTGATGTCACAGGAAGAGAAGAGGAATGGATGCTGTCCGGTAATGTGGAAGAAACAGGAGAAAGTGAGGTCACAGCAGGTGAAGACAGCAAAGAAGAGGCAGAGCTGGCTTCTTCCACAGAGGGATGGCTTGGCCATGGCACATCTCCAGGAGTTCTACTCATAAGAGTGGCCATCTCTGAGTGTGAAAATCCTTGAGATGCAGTTGAGTGGGTCCCTGACATAAAAGTTGTTGTTGAGGTGTCCAAGGTAAGCATACCCTGTGATGTAGCCCCAGGAGAACCTGTTTGGGAGGTAATGGTCATTTCTGTAGATTCTGTCTTGATGGGGGAGGTAGAGAGCCTGGTGATCACTTCAGTGGAGATGTCTGGTGACATTGTGGACTGATCAGGGCTAGGTCTTCTGCTAGAGGACGTGACTTGTGTCCGGGAGTACTCAATCGTGGCACCAGTGAGTGCCTTGTAAGGAACAGTGCTTGGCTCTGTGGCTGAGTGGATCTCCTGGGAGGTCCTGGTCTCCCTTGGTGTGGGGGTCAGGGTGGATGTTGACTCCATCTCAGTTCTTGTTATCTCAGAGGAAGCAGGTATGGTTGTAGAAACAATGTCTTTTATCGTGGAAGAGGTGACCATTGGAGATGTCACTTTGGATGGCTCTGGGAAGCCTGGGTAAGAGGAATAGAATTC